>NC_135718.1:104899909-105202847 GCF_964656455.1 Halichoerus grypus | reverse complement strand
GCATTTCAAACAAGCTTTGAGGTGGTGCCCATGCTGTTGGTCCAAGGAAAACACATTGAAGACCAGGGATCAAGAGGAGAAGGCGAGTCTTGCAGGGGCTGAAAATTCTGGAGGCAGGAGGGAGACCCAAATGGAGTCAGCAGCCAAACTGGACAAGAGAACAGTTTAGAACAAAGGGAGTGGTAGGCATTTGAGGAATCAAAGAATCAGTAAAAGGAAATGGAGGAAAAATACAGAGATTGATTGAGAAAGGAACACAGCGACAGAGATCGGCGGTAGGAACAGACCAAGAGGTAGAAAGTATGAATTCTAGAAGTAAAAGTTCAGAGCTGCTCTTCCTCCAGAAATAGACTCACCATACTAGCCAGCTCAAGACGGACAAGGCCATTGGCTGAAACCAGAGGAACTAGGATGTCAGGAATGGAAAGGCCCTCTGAATTTGGGCCTCCCACATTGGAAGAAGAAGGAGATAGAAGGAAGATGCGAGTCAATAATACCGAGTTAACATGCATCAGTAGTAGGGGAGAGCTAGTACAGATTAGTGAAAAGTACCAATTATAGAGAGAAATGATGCATTCTTCCACTGTTGAGGAGATCTTGTAACTCAAAGTAGGTGAGCAAAGGCTAACTAGTTCTTAAGGGGCCTCCTTAAATGAAGAGATGAGAACAGTTTGTCGTCAACCTGATAATATACATTTGTTATGTAAATGGCCTTTTAAGATGGCTAAGGGTATTTGAAAACAGTTCTTCCTTGCACAGTTGAAATATTCTGCTTGCAGTTTAATGTCGTACATTAGTGATGTCTGAGTGAATGAGGGTCTCTTGAGTGCCCATACCTATGACTACCATCTGTGGCAGAGTGGCACGGTTGAGCTGATGGTGGTTCCAGGAATGGGTGCACCACTGATGGTTCTGTATGAATCTTCCCCCCAGGTTTTTCTCTCCCTATCTCACTTCCTCCCCCGCCTCAGCCTTCAGTGGGTCCTGCCAGTCAACAATAACACAAGGATGAGATGCGGGGTCCTGTGTCTGGTTCTCCATAATTAGAAAAGTCTATGCAACCAAGCGTGGGGTCAGTGTCTTGGAGGCTCTGTTGCCTGAACTCTGTTGCTGTTGAGAAAGCACATCATTGAGATGAGGAGAGGAAATGCCATCTGTTTATGTCTGTGCCTGACCAGTCCTGTCTTCCTGGAGCCCTTTGCTCTCTACCTTCCTTGCCTCACAGGTGGATTTTCTCAGGATCTCTTGATCTCATGATGCCGTTTTCACCAGAAGAGAACAGCAGGCAGGAAGGGAAGAGGCCAGGGTTTACTGTGCTTCTTATGAGGCACATGGGCACTTCCGTGGCTCCTGAGACAGGCCTCCCACAGAGCAAGAAGCAGGTGGACCAGCTTTCCTCCATTCCTTAAAAGAGAGAGAGGAAACCTGACAGAGACAGATTAGATGTTAGGAAAGGATCCCATTAGAGCAGGAACTGTTGGGACTGTGACCAGCCATGAGACCACCCGAGGGGTCTAGAAAGACAAGGGGGATTTTCATTTCTGTTGGATGTTGGAGTGTGATCCCACATAGAAAACACTGGAGTAACCTCCCTCCTTCTGATGCTGGGTTTGTCCTCCTTGTGTCATTTGGGTATGATCAGGGATGCTTTGCCAGCTGCAGGACTGATGGAGACCATGCTCCCATGTCAGACTTGCCCAAGTCAGGTATGGAGAAGTGTTCCTTGTGGGGCCCACAGTAGTAGGGCACCTGGTCCTGGGCACAGTCGTAATGTGCCTTCTGCTCCAACTGCTGAGGTGGGGCCACGGGTCCCAGTGGTGGCCTCTCTGGGTTTGTGGGCCAGCCAGCCACTGAGAATAATCCTCCTTTGTCACTGCTATTGACTCCAGTTCTTCTCCTAAGGAACCCAGGATAGTAGTCCACCAAAAGGCATAAGATTCCCTGTGCCCATGCTCCAGGCTCTGAGTTAGGAATTACTGGGGCCACAGAGGAGCATGAGACCTCATTCTTATGTGAGCACTCCAAGAAATATTCAGCCTACTCAAAAAGACCAGAAATACTCACTAATAGACAAAATGTAACCTCCCAAAGATAGGAGTTCCACACAAGAACAAGATGTTGTCAGCAGCATCTGAGTGATGAGTGGGGCCAACTCTGGCATGAAGGATGCAGATGCCCACTGGGGTCATTACACTTCCCTTGTATAAACCAGCTGTCAGTTTGGGGTCTCCACATCCCTTGAAGTGTAGATGAATTGCTTTGAATACGCCTCCAGTTGCAAGAATTATTAAAGTTAAAGCCTTTTCCAAGATTTTGACTAATCTCGGAAGCAGTGGATGGGTAGACTTTTAGCAAAATGAAATTTATATTGTCCTTACTTCCTTTGCTTGAAAGATTCCATCTTTCTAGAAGGATATATCTTTCCCTCTCCATGCTGACCCCAATGTGAAACTTAGATCTTTTTAAAGCTCTTCCTCCCAAACCAAAAAAAGTCACTCTCACTAAGTAGTATGCATTTGGGTAGACTGTACTACAGGTCTTGGAAAGCACCACCAGGCAGGACAGACTTCTGCCATCTCTGGGCTCCCTTTCCTCCCCTCCTTCCCAAACCCTTCTTAGTCTCTGCCTCTGAGGGCTCCAACCCACACCTCCATCCCTCCCTTTCCTTAGAGCCTGGTGTTATTGGATTTCCAGGACATGGCGAGAAGGGCCTCATATCATAAACACTTGTCAGATTATATTCCCAACAAAGATTGTTCTTTTCTGAAGAGAAACTTGGCTACCAGCTATTACAGGAGTATAGACTTCCCCACTTTGCTACCTTGTAGTTGGACGCACTTTGGGCACCACCCTCTTTTCATAAAAAAGGATGCTGAGACTCAGATAGTTGAGTGAGATAAGAGGTGACAGCTGTATCATGTCGTGGAAAGACAAGTTTTGGATCAGGCGGAATTAGTTTAAATCTTAACTCTGCACCTCACTAGTTGTATGACCTCGGGTAGATTACTTAGTCTTTCTAAACTTTGGTTTCCTCCTCTGTAATTCCTACCTAGCCCTCTTATAGGGAAGAGTAACTAAGATAATGCATGTGAGAATATCTAGTCCAATGCCTGGCATAGGAGAGGGGCTCTGCTCATGGAATGTTTGGCCTGGAATTACGGACTGGTGGTGGCAGACATGTCTCCTGATGGCCAGGGCACCATCTGATGGTGACATCCCACTGGATCAGTCAGGGGTCAACCGGACAGTCAGACCAGCAGGAAACATATACTAAGTGAACTTATTGCAAGGAATTGGCTTGTATAATTGTGGGGCTGGCCAGGAAAATCTGAAATCCAGAATGCAGGCTGTCAGGAACTCTCAGACATGGCTTGGAGCTGCTATCAACAAGAAGAATTTCTTCTCCACTGAGGAAACCCAAGCTCTGCTCTTAAGACCTGTCAACTGATTGAATCAGCGCCCCCCCACCCCACCCCAGTTCATTAAGGGTAACCTCCCTCACTTGAGTTAAGTGATTATGGGCTTCAATCACATTTACAAAATATCTTTGCAGCAACACCTAGGCTGAGTGAATAACTGGAGACTGTTACCTGGCCAAGTGTGACATATAAAACCAACCATCAAACTCACTAACCTGTGAGCTTCCTGAAGGCAGGAACCATGATTCCATCTCTGCGTTCAGGCTGCCACTGGCAGGTGCTCAGTGCTTGTTGAATAAATGTATCAGTGGAGGTCAGGTTACAGAGTCCCTTGAGGATCCTCCTAAGGAGGTTGAATTTTATCCTAAAGGCAATGGGGAGCCGTTGCAGGATCTTGAGCAAGAATGGAAGGGTTGTAGCCACTGTGTATTGCGTTGAAGCCCTGTGCCAGCAGATAGTTTTTCTCCGAGGAAGGGAGGAATGGAGTCTGATGCCCACGTTCCTCGTGGGTGGATTGCTCCGGCTTGGGAGACATTTCTCTTGAGTTCTTTCTAAAGGGTAGAGACTCCCTGGAGAATGTGTTCCAGACAGGCCTCTAAATATAGTCCTCTGCCTTTTTACGACAGCAAAGCCAAAGCATGATATTTTACCCTAAAATTATGTCCAGGCTTTGGAGGAGAGTGCGTCCCCTCAAACGTGACCCTGGGGGCTCCTTTCTTTGACTACTCCTTGGGGAGGGGTTAGTTAGATCACTCCCACCGTTGGCTGGATTGTGACTTGGACAATCATGTGCAGAGAGGAAGCAAGAGCAGATGTCAGCCTGACTGGAGTCCCTGCCCTAGAGGCTTCTATCCCAGGGAAATTAGCTTTGCAGCAGTAGACTCAAAGCGAGAGCTTTTCACATCTTGATTAGAAAACAAAGGACAAGATATCTCATTTACTGCTATGCATCCAAGCTACTGCACGGCTTCCACTGCCTCAGACCCTGAGCAAAACCCCATTAGAAAACTTCCTACTGCCCTGCAGATGCAGAGGTGCTACCAGGAGAGCGGAGTCCTACATGCTCTTGCTGATTTTCTCAGCAAAACAAGCTCATCTGGCCCAGGATGGAGCCAGACCGAAGGGCCACCCACAACCTTGAACATGGAGAAACATATTTGTTTCTTCTTTCAATGCTCTGATGAGTGAACTGCTTCATATCCCCTCCCCTCACATAAAGACCTCATTTTTGCTTTTGAAGGAAGTTAATATTATTTTTAATCACATCATTTTTATAATCCTGAATGAGATTTTGGAGAGTTTTCCTACTGCTTCTGGGATTCTTTGAGGATGTCTGAAGATTCCCCATTGATTCTAGAGACCTGTAGATTGGAGCCTTACACATACGGATCATACTGAACCCAAGGACCAAGAGGCCCCGAGAGGTTGTTCAGTTCATCCTGTGGTCCAGGGCTGCCCCAAACTAAATGACTTTAGTTCCAGTCAGTTTAGCCACTATTTATTAAATCCTCCCATGCCATTCTTTGTGCATAAAAGGGTGAGTTGGATGTATCCTTAAAGAATACTGCTAAGTTAGGGACAGACCATGATGATAAGGGATGATCCAGGCAACACTCAAGATTTGTCCAGGGTGCCAAGTAAGCCTGGAAGGCACTGCATTAACTGTGGCTGGGACAGGCTTTCTTAGGTGGAAATACCTAGACTGAATCTTGAAGGATGAGTAAGACTTTCCACATGAAAAGAGGATGAAACGAAGCAGAGGAGAGAAGGATGTTCAGAGCAGACGGAAGAGAGTATGCAAAGTCACAGAGCTGAAAACAACCTGGGGTGGGGCAGGAAACAAAGACTAGATTGGTGCTGCTGGAAGGCAGAAATGTGAGACCACATGGTAGGTATCCTGGCCTTTATCTGGGAGAGGGACTGGTATGGTCAGACTTGGCTTTATAGATACCTCTGTCTGTTGCAGGGAGGATGCTTTGCAAGAAAGCAAAACTGGAAGCAGTTAGAACCAACCCTGCTGTGTAGGTAAAAGATAATGTGTCCTTGACCTTGGGGAAGAGAGGACAGATTAGGGAGATATTTGAGAGAAATCATCAGGCTTTGAGAATTTGGATACCATTTCCTTAAACATTTTGAAGCAGCACCCCTGATAGTGTGAAATTCTTTCTCCTATCTTGCCTGAATCCTTCCTGATGCAAGGTAAGCACATTCCCTAGCACAGCCTTTACTTTTCTAGTGAGTGCTGCCTCTTTGCTGTGTCAGAGAAGTCTAGAGCTAAGAGCCTTGGATGCAACTTCCATGTCACTCTGTTGTATCAGATGCTTGTCTCTGATTCACTGTAACTCAAATAGAACGTGCTAAGCATAGCTGGTATGGGAAACCCTGGTTTAGGGCCTCTGAGAGCCCTGGACTTCTCTCCTAGGCCTTTCATCCCCTGCCTGGCATTGGCATCCCAGCATGGCCCTTGGCATCTCAGATGAGCATACCTACAGGTTCCCTTCAGGGTCAGGAAGGAGCAGTATTCACTCAGATGATTAACAAGTCTAAATAGGGGTTCAGAAGCTCCAGTTAGCATGTGACTGCCAAAGTCCCCATGCATGATGCAGGTCAAGCTCCTATCCTTGATGGACATCTGTTTGCTCATCTGTCAGGAGAGCTAACCATACTCTCATTGCATGCTTCTCACTGGAATCTGGAAGATCTGGAATGTGCCTGGAGAAGGCAAGTGCCTAGGCAGGGTGAGCCACGTGGCGTGGGCTGTGGGGGCAATGGGCAGAATTTGCCTACTTTCAGTTCCATCCCCTAAAGAACCTCTCCTTGTCTCTCACATTCTTGGGAGGCCCTGGAGCTGAAGGTGAGGGAGTCCAAGTAAAGCACCTTCCTAGATGCCCTTCATCTCCAGAAAAGTGAAAGAAGGAGTCTGCTTTTCCCTGTCTGCCATTCCCAGCCCTGAGAAGGAGGCCACAGCATTCTGAGCTCACCTTCCTTCCCTTCACTCAGAAAATACCTCACTCTTACTCTTGGGAAGAGGTGGACAGCCACTTGCTTAAAGAGCTGGTCCTATTATGTGCTAATCAGAGCCCTGGGCCAGGAGCTGCTCATCTTCCCAGGAGGCTAACAATGAGATATAAAGGTAAAGCTTTATGGAGGGAGCCGAGCTCTAAGCAGGCAGCCCTGAGGTACTTAATACAACTCCTCACAGCCGGAACAGTAAG
This sequence comes from Halichoerus grypus, assembly GCF_964656455.1. NCBI lineage: Eukaryota > Metazoa > Chordata > Mammalia > Carnivora > Phocidae > Halichoerus > Halichoerus grypus. The sequence continues at coordinate 105,196,213 of NC_135718.1, read as the reverse complement.
GAAATGGGGCTTCTGAGAATTTCCTGAGAAATCTAAAGCTCCTTTTAAATGGCAAGAAGACATTCTGACGGTGGGGAGGGCACTCTTCGGTTGCTGTTTTCCCTTCAAAGACAGTGAACCTCACTTCCAAGGCACCCACCTGTCCTCTGCACCCAGAGTTGGGGACCCTTTTTATAGGAAATCTCATATTGGTTTTTAATCCCGGACCCTTGGCCTCCCCTTGCACAGTAGTTTGTAGCAGGAACAAGGTATGTTGAAACATCAAGTACAATTTCCTTACTCCAGAATGCAGTAACAAGTGCTTTAGTCTTTTCTTTAAGTTTCACACTCTCAGGGAGCCCCTTGGGAGGTGGGGCAGAGAATTTTGGTTTTATCCCCATTTTAAAGACGAAGAAAGTGAGTCAGAAAATGGCAAACTTTGTGCTAAGAGAAGCGGAGTGCGGATGAGGAAACACGGGTCCCCGTCATGAGTGTGCTGAGACCTGCAAGTGTCAGACCCCTCATTGGTGGAATGAAGGACCGGGGCGTGAGGTCAGCGGTTTTCAGAATAGAATTCCTGGGACAGTGAGTGCCTCTGTGCCCACAAGAGCGTGGAACAGGGAAGCCAGAACTCAAGAATTTCTATGCCAGCCTCAGTCAGAGCTCTCTATTTTATCTCTTACATATTGGGATTCCACGTGGAGTTTCATTTGAAGACAGGGTTTCTCAGTTTGAAAGTTTGAAAACCACTGAATTAAATAGTGTCTAAATTCCCTTCCACTTCCAAAAGCTGTGACTCTCTTGAGTCAGGTCTCCTTGGTCATGATCCTCTGTCCTCTCTACCCTTTCTCCCAGACGGGTGGGTTACCATGGAGCAGGGCAGCGTCTCTCTGTGGGGTGGGACATCTGCCTCAGGCTGGTCATCTTTACTTTGATCAGAAGCATCTCCACCATGGAGATGGAGTGGGGACTGGAGGTTTTCGTCTTGGTGTCTCCAGCACCTGTCACATTGTAGGCTGTCCTAAATGAGGGTGGGACAGCTCCATTCCAAGTAGAAAGACTTTTAGAAGGACCTATTCTCCAAACATTCACTTGTCTTGACGCCAGGTCTCTGGAGAAACCTGTGGAGCTGAGGGGCTCTGTTCCTAAGCTTCAAGATGAACGAGTTAACACTAATTGCTACCAGCTGGTAGGTTGGGGTACCATTTGTGACAGATTTCTGCTAGTAAAGGAGATATGAATAGGATCGTGTGTAATGAATAGTGCAGTGGGTCGTCAAAATATCTGCTCATCCCATGGTTCGCTGCCTTTGGAATCTTTCAATTTTTTTGCCACTTGCTTTCTTCTCATTTGAATATAAAGGGAGTTATGATAAAGGTGAGATCTCCTAGGTATCTTCAGTCATTGGCGACAGGGAGTGAGGGAGTATTGTGATCTCCAAATACATCTCTTTACTTCCAGTGCAGTTGTTCTCAGTCTTTTTTTTACCACAGAGCAAAGTGGTGATTTTTAGATGCCGGAGGTAACCTCATGGCACCATAAAAATAAGGATCAGTGGACTTGTTGAGGGAAGCAGAAGTGAAGACATCACCCTGGGCTCTGCTATGACACTGGACTGAGTGCTTACCAGAGGCCATCACCACCACCAACTATTACCACGGTGCAGTGAAAATGACTTCCAAGTGCTCTCTTTGTCTTTTGTTGTATCTTTGCATCTTTTGTTCAAGACTCAAAGTCCTGACTGAAAATATGTGATTGGCTAATTCCTAAGTGATTGGATTAAGTCATACGGTTAGTCCCTGGTTGTAAAAGTAGCAGAAGTTTCTGGCCCCTTGGCTTCCATAATAGGAGGTGGTCAATGAAAATAAGAACCCAAAACTATTCTCTGTCTAGATTTCACAAAATAAGAAAAAAGGTAAGTCCATGTAAGTAATTTGGAACATGTAGTGAAACTACTAGCTAGTGATCAAAGTTCTTTTCTCTTATTCTTGGGCACAGACTTAGACTGCATTTCCCAGCGTTCCCTGTAGTTGGGTGTGGCACATGACTCAGTTCTACCCCATGAATATGAGGGGAAGTGATACCATTCCCTATGCATCACTTCCATGCATGCTCCTGTGCATGCTCTTCCATGCTTCTTTCCCCTCTGCTGGCTGCACTAGAGATGATCACTCAACATGATCTTGAGAGCCATATGTTGAAGATGGCAGATCCACAAAACAGAAGCAGCTTAGGTTTCTGAATTACTTCCTGGAGGAGAGGTGTCTGTCTCAGCTGTTCGGGGGAAAAGAAACATGCTCATTATATTAAGTCATGGAAGTTTTTTTTAAATTTTTTATTGTTACGTTAATCACCATACATTACATCATTAGTTTTTGATGTAGTGTTCCATGATTCATTGTTTGTGCATAACACCCAGTGCTCCATGCAGAACGTGCCCTCTTTAATACCCATCACCAGGCTAACCCATCCTCCCACCCCCCTCCCCTCTAGAACCCTCAGTTTGTTTTTCAGAGTCCATCGTCTCTCCTGGTTGGTCTCCCCCTCCGATTTCCCCCCCTTCATTCTTCCCCTCCTGCTACATTCTTCTTCTTTTTTTTTCTTAACATATATTGCATTATTTGTTTCAGAGGTACAGATCTGTGATTCAACAGTCTTGCATAATTCACAGCGCTCACCATAGCACATACCCTCCCCAGTGTCTATCACCCAGCCACCCCACCCCTCCCACCCCACCCCCCACTCCAGCAACCCTCAGTTTGTTTCCTGAGATTAAGAATTCTTCATATCAGTGAGGTCATATGATACATGTCTTTCTCTGATTGTAAGTCATGGAAGTTTTGATGTTTGCCTGTTAGAGCTAGCATTGATTAAATGAATATTGAGTGCTACTAGGAAAAGGGCTAGAAGCTGGACAGTAAAGCCATTTACACATCTCCGCCTTGAAGATAGGTAAGGTCAAGAAGGGTGGTTGGGATCAGACTGTAGAGGGTCTTGGAGGCCTAGATATCAAAAAATAAACATAAGAAGTTGGATCTTCTTTGGTCATCATAACACCACTTGGAAGATCAGCAGTGCTATGAGAATGTTAGGTGGTCTTCTGCAGGAGGGTCAGACAGATTTATTAACCCACCAAGAGATGTTTTTCTTTCTTTTTTTTTTTTTAAGATTTTATTTATTTATTTGACAGAGAGAGACACAGCGAGAGAGGGAACACAAGCAGGGGGAGTGGGAGAGGGAGAAGTAGGCTTTCTGCTTAGCAGGGAGCCTGATGTGGGGCTTGATCCCAGGACCCTGGGATCATGACCTAAGCTGAAGGCAGACGCTTAACCACTGAGCCACCCAGACGCCCCAAGAGATGTTTTTTTAAAGCAAGCAAGAATATCAGCAATTCACCCATTTGACTTGGCAATTGGAGGATGATCTAATAAGGGTGAAAAGGGGCTACTGCTAGGGCTGTCAAGGTGATGTTTGAATGTTTGATGTGCCAGTTCCTCGAGAGCCCCATGGGTCCGGCATTCCCTATGCCCCTTCTTCCTGCCTCACCACCATGCACATTATCTTCCCTTCCTGGTCACAGAAAGAGCACTGGACAGGGAGTCAGGGAAACGAGGTTCAAGTCCCCATTCTGCCACAAGTGGTTGTCTGACCTTAGGAAGTTTTGTCACTTCTCTGGGCTAGAAAATGAAGGTGTTGGACTAGTTGATTGGTGATTTTTTTCTTCCCACTCTATCATTCTGCCCAGATGGATTTCTAAAGGTGCTACCAATCTCTTGGCCCCAGAGAGGTAAGTAAACAAACCTCCCTGCTCTGTGTGATACCTCCTTGGGTGCCTTGACCCTGTGCTTTCCCATAACTCAGTTTATCAAACTTGCCAATGGGCAGTGCTCCCGGGTTCCTCCCATGCTTGGAATCGTGAAGAGTTACAGAAGAGGAAAGTGACTCTGTCTTAGAAGAGCTCGAATTGGATGTGAGTCTCTTGACTTCTAATTGTAGCTTAGGGGGTTAGAGAATGGGCTGGTATTTATGAGTCTGTTGATTTGGATGAGGGGAATAGGGATGTAAATCAATTCAGCAAGAGCACTGAAGCCAAGTCTTCTGGGTCCCAAGCAAGTGCGCAGGTGGCTGGGCTTTTGCCTGCGGAGTTTTTTTTTGTGCTCTGAGGACCTCTTTAACTTCAAGTGAGCCTGTGCTTTCATGAAGGGGCATGGATGGACTTGAAAGGGAGAGCTGAGAGCCTCAGCTGCTAATGTGGGATGGGGGAGGAAGCTGAGAAAGAATCAGGTGTTCGTTCCTGTTAGTGGCATCCACCGTGCTAGGTTGTGTGACCTGCTATGGGGAGGGGAGGGGGGGAAGAGGAGGCCCCCCCCTCACTTACCAGGGCCTGTGCCAGCTTGGAGCAAAGAAAAGGCTGAGTCCCTGTCCCCTCTGCCTTCCCCACTCCAGGCTGGAAGCAGTTTGTTCTCTGTGGGCTTGTCTGCTCTGTTCTTGGGCGCTACTGAGGCCTTTCATCCAGCTTTGTCAGCTTCTTTGTCAGTCTTAGGTTTACTCTGTCACAGGAGACTTGGCTCCAGGACCAAAGGCCCAGGGTTAAGAGTATGTGTGTGAATCTTGGTCAGGCAGGAAGGAGCTCCAAGTCTCAGATTTAAAACAACTTCTTGTTTTCAGAATACTGTGTGTGCGTGTGTGTGCGTGCATGTGTGAGCATGCACGTGTGTGTGCGTGTGTGTGTGAGCATGCATGTGTATGCGTGTGTGTGTGCGTGTGTGTGTGTGTGTGTGCGTGCTCACTGCGGTGAGGGTGGCCGTGGCAGTGGAAGAAAGATAGAGGTCGGGAGAGTGTAGTCATTTTCTAGGGCCTGCTGACAAAGTACCACAAACTGGGTTGGGCGGCTTACAAAAATACGAATGTATTCTCTCACAGTTCTGGAGGCTAGATGTCCAGAATTAGGTGGTCGGCGGGCCTGCAGAGGAGCGCCCCGCCTGGCGTCAGGTGGTTGCTGGCAATCTTTGGCGTTCCTTGGCTTACAGACATATCACTCTAATCTCTGCCTCCCATCTTCACCTGGTGTTCTCCCTGTGTGTCTCTGTGTCCAAATTTCCCTCTTCTTATGAAGATATTAGTCATTAGATTAGCAGTCACTCTAATCCTGTATGACTTCACTGTAACTTGATTGCATCTACGAAGGCCCTACTTCAAATAAGGTCATATTCACAGCTAGTGGAGGTGAGGATTTGAACATATCTTTTTGGAGGACACAATTCAACCCACATCAGGAAGGTGCCTATTTGAGGTTATCGGTTCAAACCTTTGAATGAGGTGGAGCCTGACTCATGGATCTTTTACTTCATAATAAGCATTAAGAGTGTGCTGTTTCTGGGTGCCCATGCCCTGTAACTCATTCCTCAAGGCATCATTCACAGTGAATCAAGAACAGGAAAATGAGAATAAAGCCACTTTCCTGTTTTTTTGCTGAATGGAATTCTTATGAGCACAAACTGAACAGTGAGTGGTTGGCCTTTCTATGTGTCCCTTTTTCTTTTCTTTTCTTTTCTTTTTTCATTGTTGTAGGATGCCATTTATTTATATCATGAGAGCATGAGGTTTTTTTTTAAATTTTATTTTATTATGGTATGTTAATCACCATACATTACATCATTAGTTTTTGATGTAGTGTTCCATGATTCATTGTTTGCGTATAACACCCAGTGCTCCATTCAATACGTGCCCTCAAACTGAGGGTTCTATGTGTCTGTTTTTCATTCATTCTTTCTGGTGTTCCACGGGTTACTGTTGGTCATTTCATTCACTCAAGAAGAATCTGGTCCCTGAAGACAGGAGCCATGTCTTTTTTTTTTTTTTTTAAAGATTTTATTTATTTATTTGATAGACAGAGACACAGCAAGAGAGGGAATACAAGCAGGAGGAGTAGGAGAGGGAGAAGCAGGCTCCCCGCTGAGCAAGGACCCCGATGTGGGGCTCAATCCCAGGACCCTGGGATCATGACCTGAGCAGAAGGCAGGTGCTTAATCCACTGAGCCACCAAGGTGCCCTAGGAGCTGTGTCTTAAATTTCCTGCATGCCTTAAGCATGGAACCTAGTGTTGGATGGACACAGAGTGGATTCTCCATGCTTGCAAAAGGATTTATTTTAAATTCCTTCTGCTCCTGTCCTTGTTGTGCCTTGAAAGTCATTCTCTCCACTCAGAGTGCTCCTTCTGAGTGAAGGATGAGGGCCCTGGAGGCTTCAAGCTGGATGTGTGGCCTTCCTGTATGAGGCCCCTGAGTTGAGTGGGGCTGTGGGAGGGGCTGGCTTGAGTTTGGTCCCATCATCAATATTACACTACGCTCCCCAGAGCTCTTCACAGCTCCACAGAGACCTCCAGGCATGTCGTGTTTGGCCCCTCTGATCAGGATGCCTCAGCCCTCAGAGTTCCAGGCAAGGGCAGCCCAGCAGATCTCTGCTTTTCACCCAGGCCGAAGGGCCTGCTGTGGCCTTGGGATCAGAAACAGAGGTGGGGTGAAGACCTGCAAGGAACTGGAGCTTCCTTATCAAAAAAGAGAAGAAAATAAATAAATAGAACTTGATAAAGCCAATTGCGTTCAGCCTTGGGAATGGTTTTGGCAAGGCCAGCAGGCTACCCACATTATAACCTTTTATCTTATTTCACACAGTTTGGGGCATTTCTGATTGTATCAAGGCCCAAGCTCTTGCTCTTAGCCAGTTCCCCCATGCAAGGACTACGTCTGCTGTAAACATATTCGGAGTTCCTAGGAAAGCTGAATGGGGAAAGCAAGTGGGGCGGCACATTTTCTTTCTGGTCCATTACCTAGCTCTTGTCAGACCAGCTGGCTGACTCCGGCCTGGTTCCTGGGCGGTCCTGCCTTTATGCTTCACTCTCATACCTGGAGAAATACACTGTAGGCAAAAATTCAGTTTTAATTGACATACAAAAATTTATCATTTCAGTTTTATCTGAGTTTGCTCTAGTGTCAAGCCTGTTGGGACAGCCCATGAAGCAAAACTCTGAGCGGTCTGTAGCAGAAAGACTGGGGACTAACTCTTGAGTGGAGAGAGATGCAGGCACTCACACTTAGTTCAAGGGCAACGAACCATCCCCAGAATGGAGGGATAATTGCCTCCATAGAAAAACAGTCCTGGTCTCCCACTCAGATTGCCTTCATTCAGCCCCCATGGTCTCATGCCTGGACCCCGGGGTGAGGAGGTTGCCAAACAAGCATTGTAAGTACCCAGGGTCATTTCTAGCTCCTCCGAGAGGCACAAAGAGCCCAGCCTGACAGTAGCCTCGGGCTGGTGTTGGCTGCTTTGGCAGCAGCTTTGCTAACAGGAGCTGGAGGTCTGGGCCATGGTCTGGGCTTGGTAGGAAGCAGCGCTGGTCACATTGGTGATGGCCTTGGTATTGTGGCTTGGCTGTGGAAGCCCCGCCCAATGGGGGGGTTCATGATGCAGCTCTGGGCCCAGTGTTGGCCGTAGCCCCTTTTAGCTTTCTGGTGCCATCGGTGACAGACGCAGCACTTGGGGGGAACTTGGGGACACCAAGTAGTGACAGAAGTGGGCATCCGTGGTGTTGCTGCCATTTGGGGGCAACTGGAGACACCACCAGAGCGAGCCAAATTTGAAGCGTAGGAAATGGCACAGGTACATACAGCAAATACGTTTTCTGGGAATCCATGAGGCCCCACCAGGCCATGCCTGCAGGGAGTGTAAAAGAACGAGAATTCCCATAGAACGGAAGGTTGTGAAGTGAAGAGTCCTGTGTCTGCCCGTGGTCACCGAGTCACCCAGGAAGGCTGGTGGGGAGCATGGCTCAGCCTGTAAGCTAGAGCATTCCAACTGGCAACTGGAGGGGACAGGGGCACGTGTCAATCAAAACAGACTGCCGGGAGTCTCAAAGGGAGATGCTACTTTTTTTTTTTTTTAAGGCAGACTTTCTAAAAATTCAGAGAAGGGCTGGACATCTATCCTGATTGAGAGGACCAGGAGACGTGGGACCCCGGAAGAGATAATGTGCCAGAAGCAGAGCTGGGCATGTCACCTTGACATTGCGGGCCCAGCAGGCGGCCTCGTCAGAACCTCAGGGTAATTATTTTCTCTCTATCCCAAGCCCTGGCTCTGCTCTTAACAAACCCCTTTCTTTTTACTTTCCAAAGCCAAAGGAGTATTGGCATGATTTGTCCCCACAGCTCAATTTAGTTTCATTCAGTTCAATTCAACAAATATTTATTGAGTGAAGCAGTCCTGAGAGCCTGGAATATAGAGAACACATATATGAGCCAGACACGGGTCTTGCTCCAATAGGTCTGTGATTTCTATGGTGATGGAGGCGGAATAAGACAGGTACAGCCTGCTGACCTAACGCCCACACTCCTGTCAAGGGTCATCTTCCTCAGAGGCATATTGGGAAAAAGAAGGGGTAACTGAGGAAGTCCCAGCATCCCTCAAGGAGGCTTGACTAGGACACTCTCTCTCCCCACTGTAGAGGGAGGAGTGGGGGCCAGACGAGGCTTACTCTTCTTGCTCTGTCCCTTTCTCCTCACAGGGTAACTCAAGGCGGTGGGAGGTTACCAGTGGGCTCGGGTAATCAGATGATGTTATGGGTTGAACCAAAAATATATGTTCAAGGCCTCATCCCTGCTACCTGTAAGTACGAGTGGAAATAGAGTCTAAACATAATCAATTAATCAAGGTAAGATGAGGAGGTGCCTAATCCATTGACTAACATCTTCATAAGAAGAGGGAAATTTGGACACCAGCAGACATGGAGAGAGGAATTCCATGTGAAGACAGAGGTAGAGGTTGAATTGCTTACAGCTGCCAGCCAAAGAATACCAAGGAATATTCCGGCAACCACTGGAAGCTGGAAGAGGTGAGGAAGGATTTTCCCCTACAGGGTCCAGGGGGAGCACGGCCATGCTGACACCCTGATTTTGGACTTCTATGAGACAATAAAGTTCCCACCCAGTCTGTTATGGCAGCCGTAGGAAACTAAGACAGATGGAATCGCCTCATAGAATGGGAAACCTTAAAGCTGGAGCCAGCTACCACTGTAGAGGGAGGAGTGTTTGAGGGAAGAAACTTCACTTGTTTGAGGGAAGAAACTTACTCAAGGAGTTTAATCCTCCATTGGGATTTCCTGGTTGGCACACCTCAACCCTACTCTCCCTCTCTTGTCCTCAGGACTACTTTGTGAATGTCCCCCCTTGTTTCTTCTTCTTTTGGTGCTTCTCCACACATCCAAATGTGCCCACAGGGACTGGTCTCTCCCCAGGATGTGTGACCGCCCCCCAGGTGTTCATTACTTCATGCTTGGTGTATTCACAGTAAAGTGACATCCTGCACAAGAGCCTTCAGTGAGACATTTGTGCCTCTCTGGAGTGGGAGGGTGGCTTGGATGGACATGCGCACTCCACACGTGGCACCTTTGGGCTGGCCCCTCAATGTCCACTGCAGACCACTGCATATTTCCCAGTTGCCCACATCTCTCTCTCTCTGTTGCACACACACACACACACACACACTCAGTAGTGCTCAGAACCCCTATGTTCTCTCAGCTAAGAGTGGCAAACTCTTGGCTTCAGATTCTGACTGAATTATATATGCAGCGCTATCTCTTGACTTGTCTGGAGCCCTGTGCCTCCTATGACATGAGCAATTCATAAAACAAAAAACTTAGTGACAGATTTAGAACAGGAGCTCTTTAGAGTAGAAGACCCTGGTGGGGTTTTAGTCTGTATTCAGGCTGCACGTTTCTTCCAGTCTGCAAACCCATGAACTGAGCTTGGGGTTGAGCATGACTGAGAAGTGGGAGATCCTATTATTGGACTTAGTGACCTGGGAATGGAGTGAAATGAAAATTTTTTTTCTCATTTTTTTTTTTTAAACTGTGGTTTCTATTTCCATCTCCCTTCAGGGATGGCGCCACGCTCAGGTCAGCGATCACAGGACACCATGGCCCGGCTGCATGCCTTTCTCCGCAGCACAGAATCCCAGAACTGGGGGGCACAGGACGGAGCACCCCATCAGTGGCTGGTCTGCAGTGGCAAGCTGGATCCCCCACCCACACCATGCTAAGAACAAACGTCCTTCCCACCCCAATCCCGCAGCTCAGCTCTGTTCAAATATCTCATTTTCTCTCCTGGGCCTTCCTACAAATCCCGTTTATCCTGCTCTTTTTCTCTCCCACCTGTTGACTGGCACGTTCTTTCCACCCTCCAGCGCCCACAGCTTTGCCTGGCTGTGCTTACTATCTACTCTTTCCTCTGGATACCATATGATTTAATTTTTGATTGTAGGGCATTAGATGGATTTAAAGATGTCAGTTTATCGCTTTTTAGATTACAGTCAAACCCTCTTAATATTTCTGTGGTTGACGCGCCCTGCCCCGACCTGCCCAGCCTGCTAGAGCCTTGGACTCGGCCACTTCCCCGCTCGACCACCGGAGGCGCCCTTGGCGCTGCCTTGGCCGCCGCCTCACTCCAGACCCCAGATGGGACGCAAGCGCAGCCTCGCGCTGAGGGTGCGCCCCTGCATCCAGCTCTCTCAAGCTGACTTTTCGGTCTTGTTACTATGCAGCTTAAGATGGCAGGTCCTGGCTGACCCAGGAAAATAACACAAGGTTCCTGGAACCTCTTCTGGGCTTTGGTCCCACTCCCCTTTGGCATAAAGCAAGTGCGCGGGGTGAGAGGCGGTGAGGGAGGGGAAGTTCAGGAGCAGCGGGCTGTGGCCGGACCCCACACACTGAGAGCCCAGAGCAAAGTATGGCTGTTGGAATGGAGTTTGGTTCTGAGCTTTGTTTTAACCTCTCCGTCCCTCAGTGTTTGCATCTATGAAATGGGGATAATAGTGCCTAGCTTAATAAGATGTTATGAAGAATAAATTTAAAAAAATATGTATACGTATTTCTTTGGCCGTTCTATATTTCTACATATATTACATATATCAACGCATATATAAACATGTATATATGAACAACAATATCGGCTACCTGGTAAATGCTAAATAAATGCTATTTATTATCCTTACTATAATCGTGTAGGAAACACAGCCTTAGAGACAATAGGCCTTCAGGCTCCCTAATGTACTTGTTGTGTGAATATGGCCAATTATTTTAATGCTATGTTATTATTCACTATTTATATCAAGCTTATATATTTTTTTATCATATTATTATTCTTATGGGCTAGGTGTTGTCTTTGAGCCCACACACTCTCACTGGGAAATGGGGTTGAAAATTGCTGTTCAGTCTCCTTCTTGGGGTCCAGCAAGATGTCAGAGGGTTTTGCAAAGGGTTGGCAAGTGCGAGGTAGCACTGCTCCCGGCAGGTATGTGGTGGACAAACAGCCCGCTGCGTGGCCTCTGCCCTTTGCCCCCACCATGCCTCCCATGCACCCTGCACCCTCCATGCCCACGCTGCTGTGAGCCCAGCAGTGGAACTCCCACAGCACCCACCTGTGCTAGGAAATCTAGTAGTACTAGTGAAGAACAGCCATCACCACTAGTCCTTTCCTTTAGGGAGTGAGGACAGACACTTGCCTCAATGGTTTTCAACCAGTTGGGTCACTTTGAGGAAGTCCTCTCACTGCTCTCTGATTGGTGGGGTTCAGCCAGATGACACAAGGGCTCTGCCACCTCGAACACTCTGTGAATCTAAGGTTCCAAGGAACACAAACAGGTTCATGGGACAGATGCCAAGTCTGGCTTTCTTCAGAGTTTGGGGACTCATCCTCAATAATGACACTGAGGCCATAATCCTGGGCAAAGCCAGCTGGCGGGATCAGCCAGCCTGGTGGTCAGCAAGAGCCCTTGCCATAGGATGAGCCACAGTGACAACACATGGCAATTACCCATTTATAGGTTAACGGATGAGTAGCAGGGACATGTGCAGTGCTCGAGGAGAAATGACCTTCCATCCTAGCTGGTGGGGGCATGGGGACATACTGTTAGATTTCCAGGAAAGGTCCCTGGCCAAGAAGGGGACACTGGACACATGTTGCTATGTCAGGGTGAGTGTGTCTTTTTCTTTCTTTGGACCTTGGCACCCTCATCTGTAAAATGGAACAGACTGGTTGGAAAAGATCAACTCTGACGCTCTTTCCAGCTCTGACATTCTACAAGTTCATTATTTCCTTTCTTCTAGATGTCTCTGGCTAGCAGCCCAGACTGAGGCTGGTCTCTGTATAGGATCATTTTACCTTCTTTCTTACCAGGACTTTCATTCATCTTTATTCTCTGGCACAAGATAAATGTATGCTCTCACCTAGTTAGGAGACTCTTTTCCTCCATTTTTCTTCCTAAACACTTAAATAAATGAAATCTAGTATGTAAAGTGCATCACACAATACCTAGCTCATAATAATGTGTGCACGTGTATATGCATATGTTCTCCTAATATATGTTTTCCTCTTTTTCCTCAAGCCTAAACATCTATGTCATTTAAAATAATCTTTATTTTTTAAAACTCAGGGCTACTTAGCTTGTTCTTTGCAATAAAAAGTTCTCTTTCAGGGGCACCTGGGTGGCTCAGTTGGTTAAGCGTCCGACTCTTTTTTTTTTTTTTTTTAAATAAGATTTTATTTTTATTTTATTTTTTTTTTAAGATTTTTTAATTTATTTTACAGAGAGAGAGACAGCGAGAGCAGGAACACAAGCAGGGGGAGTGGGAGAGGGAGAAGCAGGCCTCCCGCTGAGCAGGGAGCCCGATGCGGGACTCGATCCCAGGACCCCGGGATCATGACCTGAGCCGAAGGCAGACGCTTAACGACTGAGCCACCCAGGCGCCCCAAGCGTCCGACTCTTGATTTTGGCTCAGGTCATGATCTCATCAAGGTCGTGAGATTGAGTCCTGCAGGGCTCTGCACTGGGCGTGGAGTATGCTTGAGATTCTCTCTCTCTCTCTACCTCTGCCCACCCCACCCCACCCCAGCTCAATTTCTCTCTAAAAAAAAAAAAAAAAAAGGTTTTCTTTCAAAAGTAGCTCATACATTCAAGGTCACAGCGTACTGGACCCCAGTCACTTCGAGGTGACCAGCACCATGTCAAATTTAAAAGCAAGGATCTGTCTTCAGATTTGACAAAATCCCTAGGAGCACATGTTTTCTGGAGATGCAGCCCTTGCTCAGTTCTTAGGGTATATGCGAAGTTGGTACGAGATCTGATAAAGGGCCAGTGCCTGTGGTCTTTCCTTCTCTTTCCTTCCATCACTTTCATTCATCAAGGATTTAAGGCGCTCCCTCTGTATGTCAATCACTGTTCAATAGTGATACACAAAGGGATAGTTTGCCTATGAGGCCAAAGAACCTCAAAATCTGACTTTGAGCTATTGAAATTATACTTTCCAACAGTGCTTGCTATTCCAAGTGAGAAAATACAAGTTCATCTCAGATGGGGCTTGAGTTTGCTTCTCTGAATTTAAGCTACCCTCAAATAGGCAAAAAAAAAAAAAAAAAAAAAAAAAAGTGATCCGGAACCCCACTCACCTATGATAACAGTGAGAAAAGCAGGAAGCCTTTACTGACTATTTCTGAGGGTCATTCCTTCCCAGATACCCAGACCCTCCCCTGCAGCCTCACATCCGATCCTCAGAACACACTCCAAGGGGCACAGATCCTGGAGTACAGATTATTGTTCTCATTTTTGGGAAGAGGAAATGCAAACTCAAGAGGTTGCTATAAACAGGTGAAAAAGGGGAGGGGGACTGGCCTTGGGGAGAGTGGCAGGTCCCTAGTTAGACCCAGATTAGAACCTGTGCTCTGTGAGCCACCTGTGCGTGGCTTACAGAATTCTTACAGACTGACTCTTGAATGGGAGTAGGAAGACTATAAAATAAACTTAGCCTGGACCCAACGACTCCGAGCTTCTTCAGAAGCCTCACAGACAGCACATTGCCTTTGTATTTGTTTTAACCACACATGATTTTCTACTACTAACAGAAGGATGTAGAAAATTCCATGGCAGAGCAAACCCATAGTTGCACTGTGATGGCTAAAATAGGGAGTGATGGGGAGCCAGTAAGGTCAACTGTCTCCCATGACAAGGGAGCTTTCTTCCCATGTTGGGGTTTTCTTCTTCCTCTGTATCTACATCTTGGAATCACACTCTAGCTGTTTGGAGAGAGGAAGTCAAAGGAGGGTGGGGAGAAGGTGGGAGAAGACTGGAATAAAGAGCACTGGTTGGGCCTTGCCTCTTAAGGAAAGAAGAAGAGGACAGGAGCCATAAAAGCGGAGAGGTAAAAACAGAAGAGAGTAGGAGAATGGCTCCTGATTCAAGAGCAGTAGATATCACATTGATTGATTTATGGATGTTGAACCATCCTTGCAGCCCAGGAATAAATCCCACTTGGTCCTGGTGCATAATCCTTTTAATGTACTATTGGATCCTCTTAGCTAGTATCTTGGTGAGAGTTTTTGCATCCAAGTTCATCAGAGATATTGGTCTATAGTTCTCCGTTCTAGAGGAGAACGTAGGTAGCAATCTCTTTGATCTTGGCCACAGCAACTTCTTGCTAGACGCATCTCCAAAGAAAAGAGAAACAAAAGTAAAACGGAACTATTGGGACTTCATCAAGATAAAAAGCTTTGGAACAACAAAGGAAAGAGTCAACAAAACTAAAAGGCAACCTATGGAATGGGAGAAGATATTTGCAAATGTCTTATCAGATAAAGGGCTACTATCAAAAATCTATAAAGAACTTATCAAACCCAACACCCAAAGAACAAATAATCCAGTCAAGAAATGGGCAGAAGATATGAACAGATATTTCTCCAAAGGAGACATACAAATGGCCAAAAGACACCTGAAAAAATGCTCAACATCACTCAGCATCAGGGAAATACTAATCAAAACCACAATGAGATACCACCTCACACCAGTCAGAATGACTAAAATAAACAAGTCAGGAAATGACAGATGCTGGTGAGGATGTGGTGGAAAGGGGAATCCTCTTACACTGTTGGTGGGAATGCAAGCTGGTGCAGCCACTCTGGAAAACAGTATGAAGGTTCCTCAAAAAGTTAAAAATACAGGTACTCTACAACCCAGTAATTGCATTACTAGGTATTTACTCAAAGGATACAAACATAGTGATCCAAAGGGGCACTTGCACCCCAATGTTTATAGCAGCAATGTCCACAATAGCCAAACTATGGGAAAAGCCCAGATATCCATTGACAGATGAATGGATAAAGACGTGTACACACACACACACACACACACACACACACACACACACTGGAATGTTACTCAGCCATCAAAAAGAATGAAATCTTGCCATTTGCAATGACATGGGTGGAACTAGAGGGTATTATGCTAATCGAAATAAGTCAATCAGAGAAAGACAAACACCATATGATTTCACTCTTATGTGGAATTTAAGAAACCAAACAGATGAACATAGGGGAAGGGAAGGAAAAATAAAATAAGATGAAATCTGAGAGAGAGGCAAACAATAAGAGACGTTGAACTCTAGGAAACAAATTGAGGGTAGCTGGAGGGGAGGTGGGTGGGGGAATGGGGTAACTGGGTGACGGGTATTAAGAAGGGCACTTGATGTAATGAGCACTGGATGTTATATGCAACTGATGAGTCACTAAATTCTACCTCTGAAACTAATAATAAAAAAAAGAGCAGTGGATAAAAAAGATGAAAAGAGATATAGGAAATAAATAATAAAGGCCTTTTAGAAAAACTGAAGCATGAAACCAAAGTGCCAATGGGTGTTGGTGACGCCTTTCTGAAAATTGGAAAAATGTTCTTTTGGTCACTCTGGTGCCTCTGGCAAAATTTGTTCCCTATTTGTGGCACTTGAGCTAAACTAGTGGTCGACCCTTGCTTTAAAGGGTAATAACTTCTCAGGCTGATCCAGATTGCTGTTGCCAGCAGGGACTCAGAGAGACAGACGCCCTATGGCTGAAGGATTAGCAGGAGTCCCAACGTGCCAGCTTCAGGCAGGGGAAGGAAAGGAGGAAGTGAGGGAGGACAGAAAGGTTGGAGGTAAGAGATCTGATAAAGGGCCAGTGCCTGTGGTCTTTCCTTCTCTTTCCTTCTGTCACTTTCATTCACCAAGGATTTAATGCGCTCCCTCTGTATGTCAATCACTGTTCGAGGCACCATGATCTCAGTTAATCTTCAAGATAACCCTTTGGTAAAAATATTATTTTCTCCATTTCACAGATGAAAAAATGGGAGCTCAGAGTACATTTCTTAAGGTAGAAAAGAGAAGGTTTACATTCTGTTCTGCCTGATTCAAAACCTTACTGCTTGCAATAAACCACATGACGAGAGGGCTAAAAATGGCTAGGCTATAAAATATGCTCCGAAGCAGCAATATTTACTTCACCTGTTTGCAAGAACCAGGTACTGTTCTAGGCTTTTGAGTGCACAACCCAGGCAGAGGTCCTGGCATCCTGGAGAGTGGTAGGTGCCCTAGGGAACTGGGCCATAAACAAACAGAAAGATGGGCTGTAAAGTGTCAGGTAGTATTAAGGGGGATGGAAGAAAATAAGGCTGGGAGGGGCGTGGAGGGGTGGCCACACTGCTGGCCTTGTGAGAGGTTGTCAGGAAAGACCTCCCTGAGGGGTAGCATTCGAGCACCGAGGGAGAAAGTTCAGGAACATGCAGACAAGTGAGACAGATGCTCAACAGACAGCTGCTGGGTTTCTACTGTGTTTCTCATCTGTTATTTCATTTGATCAGTACAACACCATGGAGAGGGAGTCATTATTATGCCCCCTTTTATGATTAAGGGAGTGGAGTTGTGGAGGTATAAGGGACTAGCCAAGAGGTGCACACTCTCTGAGTAGTTCAGAAGTTGAAACAGGGTCCAATCTACCCCAAGCCTAGGATCTTAACTCCTTCAGACCACAGAGACCCCTGGAGGCAGAACCTGACGAGGTCCTCAGAGTCCAATCATAGTGTCCTATCAACCAAACAGGAGCCAAAGGGGTGGGTGCTGTACCCAGAAAGGATATTTATTCATAAAGCCAGGACCAGCCAAAGCTAAAAGCAAGGAGGGCTTTTTAAAAATGTGTGTATTCAAAAATGTTTGCTGAATAATAGCTAGCATGGATGGAGTAATATCTAGCAGGTGCTGTTCTAGTGCTTTCCATGAATGAAGTAACACAACCTGAATAGCCACCCTGTGATGAAGGTACAATTATTATCTCCAATTTACATATATGAAAACCAAAGTGAAAGCTGAGTGTAAGTGCCAGAGGAAGGATTCAAATCCAGGCAGGCCAGTGTGGGAACAAGCTTCCACTCTGACTCTCTACTTCCTGCAGTGGAAGTAAGGCCTGAGGAGAGGGAGGTGTGAGCTCGGCTGTCAGGGTGGGAAGGTTTCAGCTGCTGCAGAGTCAGGCTGAGTAACAGAGGATGATGGAGGTTCACCGAAGGGTGACAAGCCAGAATGGTCCCTGGCCCGCCACCCCTCCACCCCCTATGCTGTCGATAAGGAACTAGGGTGCAAAGCAGCAGGGAACAGCTGCTGGAGAAGGGAGGAGACCTAGCCTCCTGGGCTAGAGCTCTCTCACAGAAGAGAGGGCTCAGGGAGGAAGAGGGGGGCGGGGTGGGGGGAAGGGCTTGAAGTTTCTAATATGGCCAACTCAAAAGAAGATAAGACCTAAAACAAAGCCTCCATTTTCAAAGGAAATGAATACTAGGGCTCAAGACAAAATGAGAGGAAGGAAAACCCATGCTGCAGGCAGAAGGCGGGTGAGGCTGGTTTTGACCCCAGGCTGCCCAGCCACGATGTGGTCTGTGAACTCCAGGGAAAGTCACCTACCACAGGACCCAACTCTTGCCCTTGTCTATAGGAAAGGGGAAAGACATGAGCTCTATCCTGTCTAATCCTTTGCTGCACTGAACGGAGACATCTGCTCCGCTCTTGCTAATTTAGTGTGGGAAGCCTGGCTCGCTCTCCGGTGTAGATAACGATTCCCACTAGCTGGCAGGCAGGCTAGGGAGCCAGGGGCCCAGCCGCATCCCTCCCTGGCTAACATTCCATCACTCGGCAGCCTGCCCTCCCCAGGCAGGCTGCAGCTGGTCAGGCAACCTATATGCCAAAGCTGAGGCACCGGCAGGAGGAGGGGCAAGTTTCCTGCCTCAGAGCGAGATAATGCAAACTTGCTCATACAAGCTCAGGCTGCAGATTCCCAGAATAGGCCTCTGCTCAGAGCCCCCTGAGCCAGCAGTGCCCAGAGAGAAGCCAAGGGAGTAGGAGGTATTTGGAGGAGGTGTTCCTAGCTGGATATGCTAGAGGGTTTGGGGGTGAGGAGGAGAGCAGGTTTGTCAGAGATGGATGGACATGGTCTCTGGTCTTGCCACCTTCACCCAGGTGGGCACACCACAAGCGGGGCAACAGAGCCTTGTGATGGCCCTGATAACAAGTTTTGGCACAGAGTCTCTCCAACTGGAAAAGCACAGGTAGTAACCACATAGGCTTCAGAACAAATGTGTGCTCTGGGATAGACTCACCCCATGCTTCCAGTGTCCCGCATTTTCTACACTGATGCAGGAATGGCTGCCTTATCATTTCACTGGGCCTTCTCTCTACACTCTCCAAGAAAAGAACTTGGACATCACATCTGTCCTCAGCAGACTGATGAAGAAGGGAATGCTTATCTTTTCTCCCTGAGCCCTAATGGCATCTTCAACCATCCCCCACCCTGCTCTTGTTCTTATGTTCTAAGCATCTATCTGTTCTTATGTTCCCACTTAGATGCTTCTCATCCCAGCTGAAGGCATGCCCCTAAGAGGAATTCAAATTTTCCTGGGAGCCTTAGAGGATTCAAAAGTTAAGCCAGCTTGACAAAAACCCAACACAAATTAGCTTAAGCAAAAAGAGAATTTATCAGCTCACCTAACTGGAAGATTCAGGGCTGGTTGGATCTAGGGGCTCAAATGACATTATCTGGGCTCTCTTTTTCCCTATGGTTGGCTCTTTCCTGCTGAGTGTTGGTGTCATTGTTTTTAACTGTGGATGGGATTCCTCCATAAGGTCAGGTCAATACCAGGCTTACATGGTCCCTGTTTGACAACTCCATTAGAAAAAGAAGGTTTCTTTTCCCATTACTAAGTAAGATTCTGGTTGGCCTTGCCACTTAGCCCACGTGCCCAGCCCTGAACCCACCACTGTATCTAGAGGGGGGACTTGGGTTGGCCAGATCTAGGTCTAGGTCAAGTGTCCAGGTTAGTGTCTGTGTGTTAGAGGATGGGCAAGTTCTGGTTCCAGAAAAAAAAGAATGAGGTTAGGGAGAGGCAAAGTAATAGTACTACAGTCTACCATAATGGTGTCTGCCATCTTGTGGCACACAGTAAGAGAAAGATTTAGGGTAGGGGTTCCTTCCCACTTACTCCACTAACACATTGGGCAGATCCTAGCTCTTCAGTGGGTTGCCAGGAGCTTGGGATTATCCAACTGCCCTACTTTCTTCTCCAGCTCAGGCAAGCCCCCCCACCCCACCCCCTCTTGCAGGGAAAAGCTCTTTTTATAGGCTTCTTCTATCCATCAGTGCTCTTAAAACTTCTTGGGGCCACTTCCTAATGCTCCCTCCCCCAGCCAGTGCCTGGCTGAAACTCTAGCCTTCCTGTCTATATGGCAGTCAGCCAACACTTCTGGACTCTTTCCAGACATCACCCCCATTGTGCAATGAGGTCACCGCCTACTGAGTCAGGCTGGGACTGAGCCCAAACCCAGCCCTGGCTTTAGGAGGACAGGGACTTCTCTATCTCCTTGTGAGGGTTAGCTTTGGAGCTACATTACCCTCATGGTCATCTTTAAGAATTCCTCCCTCTACCTCCCAGAAAATGAAGCCCAAATCATGAACTTGTCTTTTGTAAACAAATCCCTCAGCCATTAGGTCAATATAATCTTACATTATCTGAGTTGGAAGGGAATGTAATGGACAAGTGGATAAGTTATTTACTCCAACCACTGAACTGATGTTTGAATCTCCCACAATGTCCTAAGAAGTGGTCATCCTTCCCGAGTTGGACCACTTTTAGGAAGTCCTCATTATCAGGAAACTCTGTCGGCAACTGTTCCTCTCTTCTCTTTCCATTCTCCATGGACCCTGGAAGGAACACTTACTTCTAGACCCTCACTTTAGAGGTCTGGGAGTCAGTCCTCGAGGCAGCTTCTTCAGATGGTCTGAGTATTTGCTTCTTGATTTTGTGAGCTCTGAGACATTGCAGAAGTTCCTTGGTCCCTACATGGTCAGGGGCTATGCTGTAGGAGGTGGTACAAAGCTTTATGGGAGTCTGTGGAAAATTGTCCAAATACTCTTGTCCTCCCTTCTCCAGTGTTGGGACTGACTGGATTGAGCTGTTTCTTTGCTTTAGGGGAGTTATTGCTAGGGTTGCTGTGCCTAACACTCCTGGGCCCCCAACCTACAGATTGTCACTTTTGGGCCCTCTACCTACAGAATGCGGCAGTGAATGGTCTTTTAAAATTAGGTGCACAGCTCATAGCAGTGCTCTTCTGCCCAGGGGAGGGTAGAGTCACAATAAGATCGGCATGAAGTGCCCAGAGTCCTCACCTTTGTTTACTATGGGGAAAAGATTTGGGGTGAGAAAGATAAAAGAGTCCATTTGCCTCCCAAATAGTGTCTCTTAACTGGAAGAACCTTTATTCAATACACTCTACTCTTTCCCTCAACCTAGCAGACTTAGTGGACCTTAGAAGAGCCCCCTGGTATATTATCAGATGCTTCCTGAAGGCAATCCATGTCCTAGCTCTCAAGGAGTTTACATCCTTATAGGAGGAAATGGCAAAAATGTATAATTCTACATAACCGTGGCCTGGGAAACAGACTTTGGGAAAGTAGGGAGGGCAGAGTCAAAAATTATGTAGGATGGATGGGTTGGGAAATAGGAAGACTTGCCCAGGACAAGTTACCTGAAACAATTCTGCCATTCTGAATTTCTCTCTTTTTTTTTTTTATACCGACTACTGCCTTCTTGTGGCCTTCTTATCTAACAGATCACACTTCCAGCTTTCTGCAGATGCTCAGTTACTGTATGCATTTTATGAAACACCCTCTGAAATCAAGTATGCACTTCCCAGGGGTGAGAGAAGACAATGTGGTGCTTCACAAACAGGATGACTTTGAGTTAAATAGATGTGCATTTAATTTGGGTTCTACACTTACCTAGATGTGTGACCTTGATCAAGCCTCTTAACTTTTGATTCTCAGTTTTCCCATTTATAAATAGAAGGGTAATGTTTACCTTCAAAGTTCCGCACCGTGTTCTCTCTCACCCCCAAGTTTGCACACACTGTGCCTTTTGCTTTATTTTCTCCCCCACTCTTTGCTGAGGTAATATCTCATTCTTCAGGTCTCAGCTTAGATGCCCCACTCCTCAGTACCCTCATCCTCAAAGATCAGGCTGACTATTTTCTCTATGTGCTCATTTATTCCATTGTATTTGACCATATCTCAACACTTACACACTCTGAACTGAAGGTTTTTCTTGCCCCCCTCTCCTACTCTGAGGAGTTGGAAACTCCGTGAGGTCGGGAACTAAGGTTTGTTAACACTCACATCCCATCTTTGTCCTGTTCCATTCACTTTTGATCTAAAGAAAGTCAGGAAAAAGTGAGCCACATTAGGTAAGGAATTCACAATTCTGAAAGTCTGAAGAAAATGTCAACAGCTCACTGAGTGCTTGCTTATTAGCTGAGTGCTTTGCAACAATCCAGCTCATCAAATTGCCATCTCCATCCCAGTACTGTGTTAGGCACTAGGCGATGATCTCCTTTTGGTACAGAAATAGAGTGATGTGTCTTCTGAACTGATTTTAAAGCCTAGTAGTTTCCAACTTCATGAGATTTACAGCCAGTTTTGTATATGTGAAACTACCCAAATCACCAAGAGAATTAGTTTTCTCAGAGAATTCTCATCAGTAATAGCAATTTCCACAGTTTGTTTGGCACCCATAGTTGTAAATAATTTATTTTAAAAACTCAGCTGCATATAAATTTATTACAACAATCTAGACACTTTATCATAAACAAAAATAATGATAGCTATGGTTCTTCTATTTATTTCAGATGTTGTCACTTCTGAAGTGCACATTCATTGTATATAGAGTTTAATAGCATAAGCTCCATGGTCAGATGGCCTGTATTTCAGCCCCACCTCTGCTATTCACTAACTGCATGATCTTTGGCAGATCATCATATCCCTCTGTGCCTCAGTTTCCTGGTCTATAAAACTGTAATAGTAGCATCTGCATTATAGGGTTATTATTAAATGAGCTGATACATGTAAGGGCTTATAACAGTGCCCGACACCTGCTAAATACTCTATAAATGCTAGCTATTATTATTTGCTAGGTATAAATTAAACATCAGAAAAGTGTTTTGGTAGGATTACCTTTAAATTCCCTGCCAATTCTACGGTTCTGTGTCTCTATACCATTCCAATCCCTCAGCATTTCTATTCAGTAGGGAGGGGGCAGCATTATCCACATTTTACAAATAGTGAAATTGAGCCATAAAGAAGGAAAATGTCCAGTAAGCGAGTGGCAGTCTGAAACTGGAACACAACTTTGTAGATGTAAGTACTAGGACCTTTTTCAGGAGGTTCTGAGACTATACACTTAAAAAACAGTGTAAGACATCCCTTAGGAGCCTCTGAGAAGTGACCCCTTGATGGCTCTTCTCTGCCACAGTTCTCTACAGACGCTCAAAGAGGTCGCTTCTCTATTCATCTCTGAGATGATCTCAGGCCGAGGCTTCCCATATATTTTTCTTACCAGCTTTCAAAAGAGCCATATTAGGGCATCAAATGAGGTGGTGACTAGATACTTTCTCTTCGTTTCCCTACATTTGTTGCCTCTTTCAGCACTCCAGTTCTGGGTTGTCCTAAGTATAGACATAGTTCACCTGGCTGCAGACCCTGACTCTTCAAAGGGTGTCATTCTGCTGAGTCAGGACATGAAAGCACTTGAAACCCCCCACAACTCATCTTTCAAAAAACATTCTCTCCCCAACCACTTCCCACACCCCATTCCACCCTTTACTTCTGCAATTGTGGACAAAGAATCTGCAAAAGCTCCTGTCTTCTCCCTCTTCCTCTGCCTCCCTCTCTCTTCCTATCTGGGTTGGCCAGAAGGAAGATTCTGGCTATACAGGACCCTCTCTGTGCAGAAGCAGCCCCCAGGAGTTTGAGGACGGAGATTGCTCCTGTGTCTGAATCTGAACTGTTTAAAAGGACTCAGGATGCTTTTCTTTTCTGTCCACTAGGGGGCTGCTTGTAGGGGGATGGAAAAAAACGAAGGCTTAAAAAAAATATATCATGCTGCTGAAATTTCAGCAAGAGGGGAAAAGAGAGAGCGCGTGAGAGAGAGACAGCAAAGCAGTCCCAGGCTTCCTTGTCTCTCACGTCAGAGGCAGGAACCTACTGTGCTAAGGCTGTTGGCTCAACACGCAGAGACCGAGAAAGGCACAGACACAGAGAACGAGAGGAGAGGGGTCCCCCCTGACCCAAGGAATTACCACCAGTGGAGTAAAGCCACCTGACTTTTTAATCTTATTTTTGTTGCCTCCTCTTTCTCCTTCCACTCTAGCCCTGTCAGCTTGGGTTTCATTTCTTTCGTGAAGCCTCCTCTCTTCCTCCCAGAAAAGGAGGAAGGAAAGAAAAGGGAGAGAGGTGGGTTCTCTAGGTGAGCGCATCAGCTGGTTCCAGCCCGCACAGACAAGAATTCTCTTCGCAGGAAGCTCCTCTCGCTCCCCTGCCGCCCACCCTCAGCCGGGTAAGTCCAGCGCACTTGCTCCTTCGATTTCCTTGCTAGCGTGATTTCAGCACCACGGAGAGCTATGAGATGCATTTTTTTTGGTTCCCGTGTGTCTCTGTATGTTCCTGCAAGGCGCTTGGCACTAAGGTTACATCTATCTTTCTGCTTTCCAGTCGAGCAGTGTTCTGCGTAGGGAAAAGAAAGGCGCAAAACTGTGTCTACCGAATTAAAGGGGGATGTGGACTCTGGCCTTCGGGTGTGTGTGTGTGTGTGTGTGTGTGTGTGTGTGTGCTGTTGCATAAGATAGGTGAGGTCTGAGGTAAATTGCTAGTGGGTTTCGGTGTGTCTCCGTGTAGGGCTGTTCTTTTTCTATGTAGATAAGAGGGAGGGTTTGGGGAATTAGCCATGCACCTTCTTTAACTCTTTCAGGACAAACCGTGGAGGGAAAGTATTGCAAAGGAAGCCTGAGGGGGTTGGGAAAAGTTAGGCTCCTCTGTGATAGCTTGGAAGAGGTGGCTTTTTAAATGTCAATTTCCCCAGGATCTCTGGGTTCTTGCTGTGGAGAGAGCCCAGTCTGACCTTTTACTTTCTCTCCTGGTGTGAATCCGTGGCAAGTGGGCAAGTGCAACAGGTGAGCAGCAGGTTGGGGTGGTTTGGGGGGCTGAGATCCCCCTGACTTCACGGTGGTAGGAAAGCATCAGTGTCTTGAGCTTGACAGAGGTTGGCCAATGTGGATTATACTACATTTACAAGAAGGCAAGATGTGATCTCCACTTTTTTTTTTTTTTTTTTTTTTTTTGGTCATCTTTGACTATGTGTGGTTGGAAAGAGGACAAAGTCTGTTCTTCTTTGTTTTCTACCAGTGAAAGACAGCTCAGGAGAAAGGCTTGTCTCCTTATGTCTGGGGAAGCAGAAGTGAACCTAGACCGGTCCTGACTCAAAAAGCCTTGAGGTAGTGCTATGTCCTCCAACACTGAGAGGTTCCACTGATGGACTCATCATTGCTTTAACTTCATTGACACTTTTTTTTTTTGAAAGGTACTGCTCTGTCTCTTCTGCTTCCTGCCCCTCAGAAATATGTCCAATCAATTCTCTGCAACTGCCTTGGTTTTGCTTTGACCACACTATCTGCCTGTACCCTCCTGCCTTTCAGTCTCGCTCACAGCTGCTTGGGTGGGGTCATTCAACAAGTGGTATTGGGGACTTCCTTCAATCATCCATGTTTCCATGAAGCCAGCATTCCAAGGGAATTTTAAAGAGATGGAGCTTCTGATAAGAGCAAGCCTTACCTTGAACTGGCCCCTAATTATTTAAACTTCTGCTCACTTTCTTTAAGAGAAGAGTCAGAATGGGTGGTTTCACTCCTTCCAACCCCCAGTGAACTCTAAAGTGGTGGCTCAGTGTTTTCCTTTTAATTCAGCATTCTGGGCCGCTCCTCCAAACTGAACAAAATACTCTCTGCCTCTGGTTGGGGAGTCTTCTGGGTGAGAGTCATAGTCCTGAGTGAAATGTCACTGTTTTTTTTGGGGGGGGGGGCTATGCTTGCCATTGAATCCAGAAACCCTGGCATCTCCCTAGAATGGCAGGAAGTGGAATGCAGTGAGCCAAATAGTGAAATCAGAGGTTTTAATGGTAGGGAAAATAGATTGAAATAGACAAAGCAGAGCATCAGAAACCAACACCGACTCACTGAAATTTCAACTCTCCAAACTCCTCCTATCCTTGAAATCTTCCAATTTGAATGAGAAAGTAGATAGATTTCTGCATGACATATCCCTGAAGGTTTAAAAGAAATTCATGCCCTTGCAGTGGACCCTATCCAAAGCCACCATTTATTACTGAAGTCACCATACTTAGTGGTCATTATTTCATTAATGCCCTTAAATTCTCTCTGAAAGAAGTGCTCAGTGTCATTACTGGACCCATTTAATAAATGGGGAGACATAGGCATTTAAAGTGCTAAGCTAGAGGGTAGCAAAAGCAGAAAGGAAATAGAACTTCTGGTCTCCTAATATTTCATCACCTGTGAAATGCAGAAATGCTCATGTGAGGGAGAGCAGGGATGTATTGCTCCCCGGTGGACAGATTTGCAACCGAGACCTTTTAGTGAACTCAGTGTAGAGCAGTGGCTTCTCCCTGGTGAAGAATGAGAATCAAGAGAATCTCAAGGTGTTTCTGGCCTTAGATTCTCAACCAAGAAGATGGCTGGGAGCCAGCTGAAGAGCTCTCTGGACATACTGTAAAAAAAAGAACTCCCAGCTCGTGACCTCTAGACTGGACTGAGGTCATGCACCTGATTTCCATACTCCCTTTGCCCTAGAAATCCCAGTTAAAGTCATCCTTCCAGGACACATTGCCATGGATATTTTGGTTTTAGGTATTTGATGACTTTTCTCTCCTCTGAGCCTTCTTTGGGAGCAGCTACATTGAGTACTCTGTGTCTCAGAATATGGGAAGGATGACTAGGGAAAAGGGGAGGGCTGGGTTCTGGGCACCTACAGAAACCCTAAAAGAGGAGTGGGAGACTGGACACAAGCCCACCCCACATACAAAACCTCTGCTCCTTTGACAGCCCTAGCCTTCACATCTGGCCAGCATTTTGGAGAGAAAGCCACTGTATTCTCATAGCTAGCCCTCACTCATGAAGCAGGGGAGACTCAGCTGGGTTGCCTCTGAGATCTAGGGGAGATGAGAGATGTCAAGAAAGGTGGAAGGAAAGAAAAGGTTGGCATCCTGCCCTATTCTCCACAACTTTTTTCCTGGAGAGTGCCACTGTTACATATATATTTTTTTAATTTAGGTATTGTTTGCATATAATAAAATGTACTGATCTTAAGTATTCATATTAGTAAGTTCTGACAATTGCATACACCCATTTAGCCACTACCCCAAACACAATATACAAAATTTCCCTTGTTCTTCTTTCTGATCAATCTTTCCCTCCCCTAATCTCATCACTTTCTGACTTCTCTCCCCATGGCTTTCACTGCTACTTTTTGCAGTGGAAATATATTGCTTAATGTGTTATTTAATAGATGTGTCATGTAGACTATAGTAGACTTTTAAGAGAACATTTAAGAGGTCTGAGGCTATTGTTACTGGGTGGCTGAGAGAGTGGGGGAAGGGTGTATTCCCCATCCAAGTTTATGGTCATGGTGTTGGGAAGTCACATGGTCATTTCAAGTGTGTGAGTGAGTGTGTGTGTGTGCAAGCCACAATCAAATCCAAATAGGAAATAGGGAAGCCCTTGCAGGTCTCTACCTCTGAGCTGACCTGTTATTTGATGGTACAGAGCATGGAGATGATGTTGAAATTTCTATTAAAAACTTGGAATTGAGCATTCAGGTGGCTGGTCAGCCCAGTCCTTTCATCTGGGCTCCAAGAGGGTGAGGTGAGGAAAGAGTACCTATGTGAACTTACTAGGGAAAGAGATAAGGAAAGGTCACTGTGATAGTGCTAATGCCATGAAATTCAACTCCATCCACAAAGGTCTTGGCTGAGGAGATTGCTGTTCCTCCTTATTCAAAAGTGGCTTTAGAACCAGAAGACTCTGGGACAAATCATGTACCATGATACCCTTATAGCTTCATCCAGCGATGTCCATTCCAGTCCCATTCCTGGTTTTTTTCTTAGCAGTTTTTTAAAAAAAGATTTTATTTATTTATTTCAGAGAGAGAGAGAACAAGCATGAGTGGGGGAAGGGCAGAGGGAGAAGCAGACTCTCTGCTGAGCAAGGAGCCTGACTGGAGCTCCATCCCAAGACCTTGGGATCACAACCTGAGCTGAAGGCGGATACTTAACCCACTGAGCCACCCAGGTGGCCCTCCCATCCCTGGTTGTAGGCCAGGTTGAAGAGTCTCTTCTATTATACCATGAAGAAGCAATGAATTTATCAGAAGATTTTGATGATTTTGGTGGGGAAAAAAAATACATGCATGCACACACGCACACACACCCTACATAATTAGTCTTGTCACCTTGCCTGTCTAATTTTCTCCCATTCTGTATCTGTAGATGCTCTATGTTCAGGGAATGTTGGATAGAGATGAGGCATTTTGTGCACAATTTGAGTATGAGGTCCTCAACTAACAGATTAGAATTTTTGGCAGTAGATCAGGGACTTTAGCAGGCCTCAAAATTTGTCTAAGTAGGTCGTAGAGCTGTTTACATGCTTAGTGGGCAAACATATACTTTGCCTTCCTTCACTCAGGGACTCTACTGAGCACCTTCTTCCCAAGCTCTGCTGCTTTTTGGGATTGCCTACCTCAGAGAATGCCAGCTCATTTATGGGAAATCTCCTTCCTGAGTTGACTCTCCTAGCCAGGATCCCACAGAGTGGAGTGTAGGGTGCTAAGCCACTGGGCCATGACAAGTTAGAAGAGAGTCACAGTGAGGATTTTTGTTTATGTATGTGTGTTTTTATTTATTTATTTATTTTTGATGTAGTGTTCCATGATTCATTGTTTGCGTATAACACCCAATGCTCCATTCAATACGTGCCCTCTTTAATACTCATCAGCAGGCTAACCCATCCCCCCACCCCCTTCCCCTCTAGAACCCTCAGTTTGTTTCTCAGAGTCCATAGTCTCTCATGGTTCATCTCCCCCTCCAATTTCACCCTCCCTTCATATTTCCCTTCCTACTAGCTTCTTCTTCTTCTTCTTTTTTTAATATATAATGTATTGTTTGTTTCAGAGGTACAGGTCTGTGATTCATCAGGCTTACACAATTTACAGCGCTCACCATAGCACATACCTTCCCCAATGTCTATCATCCAGCCATCCCATCTGTCCCACTCCCAAGCACTCCAGCAACCCTCAGTTTGTTTCCTGAGATTAAGAATTCCTCATATCAGTGAGATCATATGATACATGTCTTTCTCTGATTGACTAATTTTGCTTAATAATACCCTCTAGTTCCATCCGTGTCATTGCAAATGGCAAGATTTTGTTTTTTGATGGCTGTATAATATTCCATTGTGTATATATATACCACATCTTCTTTATCCACTCATCTGTTGATGGACATCTTGGCTCTTTCCATAGTTTGGCTATTGTAGACATTGTTGCTATAAACATTGGGGTGCACGTACCCCTTGAGATCACTACATTTGTATCTTTGGGGTAAATACCCAGTAGTTCAATTGCTGGGTCATACAGTAGCTCTATTTTCAACTTTTTGAGGAACCTCCATACTGTTTTCCAGAGTGGCTGTACCAGCTTGCATTCCCACCAACAGTATAAGAGGGTTCCCCTTTCTCCGCATCCTCGCCAACATCTGTCGTTTCCACAGTGAGGATTTCTTAATGTCTA
Organism: Halichoerus grypus; assembly: GCF_964656455.1. Taxonomy (NCBI): domain Eukaryota; kingdom Metazoa; phylum Chordata; class Mammalia; order Carnivora; family Phocidae; genus Halichoerus; species Halichoerus grypus. The sequence goes on along the minus strand of NC_135718.1, from coordinate 105,167,168 downwards.
GGTAGAAGTTGTGCAGAAATCCAAAATTTGAATGATTTCCACAAAGCCAATTCCAGTAGATGATTTGGGAGAAGTGTAGAGACACACATTTGCCTTGTTAACTCTAGACTGTGTTAAAAAAGATCAGATGAGATTCCCCACCTAAATGGAGTTTCATCTTAAGAACAAGTTCAGTGGGAAGGGGAAATTGGAATAGGTTTTTAAAAGCTATTTTCAACAGTATATATGAATCACTACATCTTTACCTTGAAATATGACTTTGGACTAGACCTGTATTGATCTATTTAGAACACAGCAAGTAACCAGTATGTCAGTTGGCAAAGGGAGTTTCAACAGCCTTACTCTCTTCTCTTTCCCTTTTTTGCTTCCTTGTGATAAAGTATACATGATATAAAACTTACCAATTTAGCCTTTTTTGAGTGTACAGTTCAGTATCATTAAGTACATTTACATCGTTGTGCATAATGCTAATGCATAAGCTGGGAAGGACCCAGAAATGTGTCCACAATGGTGAGGGCTATGTCTCCCCCTATCTCCCAGTATCTCTCTGGGGTAAGACATCACTACCATCCATCTCCAGAATGTTTCCATCTTCCCCAACTGAAACTCTATACCCATTGAACAATTACTCTCCTTCATGCCTCCCTTCCCCCCTGGCAACTACCACTCTATTTCTGTCTTCATGAATCAGACATGGTACCTCCTATGAGTGGAATTATACCATATTTGTCCTTATGTAACTGGCTTATAACACTTAGCATGATGTCTTCAACTTCCATTTATGTTGTAGCATGTGTCAGGACTTCATTCCTTTTTAAGGCTGAATAACATTCCATCGGGAGTATGTACCACGTTTTGTTTATCCATTCAGCCATTGATGGACATTTGGGTTGCTTCCTCCTCTGCTTCTTTAATTCTGGTCAGTTGCCTCTGCTTTACTCTCCAATAAATTGGGAAAGGGAGACTGTCTGGTCATAGCTCTTACTGGGGTTGAAATTCTTCCCTTTCTCCTATGAGAACCACACAGGTGGTTTCCTGGAGGCAAATCAAGGAGGATAAGTAGGGTGTTGGTGCATCCCCACCCCCCACTACCCTTTTCAGTTGGATCTGATTCCTGTACTCTGGCCCTCACTGGTAAGTGTACAACAGATGCAGTTCAAGTAGACTGGGATCCTAAACTCACCTCTATTCCCCCAATGAAGGGTGCCAGTCTTACCCCAGGGAGATACTGGGAGATAAGGGGAGACATAGCCTTCACCATTGTGGGCACATTTCTTGGTCCTTCCCAGTGTATGCATTATAAGGTGAGACTCCATGATGGGAGAAGGAGTTCTGGGGTCAGGGACAAATAACAACAGACTCATTACAGTTTTCTGAAGATCTTAGCTCTGATCTCCTAAGGTACCTCTGTCCTTAGAGCAGGGCACTTCCAAGATCACCCCTACTTGGTTTTTATAATAACATCTTATGCTTTAGTAGATGATTCAATAAAACGTTATTACCAGGATTCTTGAGGAGTTCATGGTTCTTTTAATCTGGATGTGTCTTTATCATACTATATGGTATAAAAGAGACAAAGAAGGAAAAGCCTAGAACATTGATCCTAGGGCAGTATCAACCCAGAATGGCTAATATTTGACAACAGCTTAGCAATGTTTCTGGGCTAGAATTTGGTCTTTGATTTTAGTTCCCCTAAAAATTCACACTTCTGGGCCCTGGCAATTTGGATCTTTCTATTGCTTAATGATAACACCAGCCAACATGGAGTGAGTGCTTTCTATGAGTTTCTGCCAAGTGCATGGCACAGAGAAGACCCTTAATAAATGTTTGCTGTTATTACTAACAACAAACACTTTAAACACTTTATATCATTTAATGGCTAAAACACTGTGACATATGCTATTATCCCCATTTTACAGATGAGAAAACTGAGGCATGGTGACTTGTTCAACTTTTACGGCTAGGTAGTGATAGGGCTGGTTCAAAGTCTGTGCCTTATCACTACCTATCTTCTGTTGCCTTTATCGTTCCTTTGGCAATTAAAGATTGCTTCATTGTGATTCCTCTTAAACATCCTTAGAGGAATTTTACATCTTGCATTATTGCTAACCTTTTTTTTTTTTTTTAATACACAGTGTAGTTTTAATGAGGTAAGAACAGGACTATTCCCGTATGCTTCTCCCCCTATTGCTGATCTTTATATGTAAAAAATATAGGTGCCTCTCCACTTAGGTGATTCTATTAGGGCTGAAAGAGCCCAGCATAGGGCCTAGCATACAACAAAGCTCAATAAAAATTTTCTCATTTGCTATTGGTTCTGCTCAACCGAAGTCTAGGAATTCCTACATTTGTTTCCCTAGTTAAATAACAACAATAACAACAACAACAATAATAATACGAGTTACTATTTATGGAATGTTCACAATGGACCAGGCACTCTACCAGGCCATACAATACAGTATCTCACTTGATTCTCACAATAATGGGAAAAAATAGCTCTCATTTAACAGAGGTCACCATGTGAAGGGCTCTGTGCTAGTTGCTGTATGTATCTCCTCCTATTTAATCCTCACAACAACCCAGGGGGAAGGTGGGCAAGGAAAACCTCCTCCAGCCAAATGAGAAAGGGAGACCCTGGTCTTTGCACAACTTGACTTGAAATAGAAGACAGAACACATAGACGGAGGGCAACAAATCTAAATTCAGAGAGGCTGAATAGCTTGCTTGAGGACACACAGCTAGATGGTGGCAGGATTGGTTTTGAACCCAATCTTTTTGAAACAGAGCCCAACTCCTTCCATTGTTCTCTGCAGCTTCGGTTTTGGCCATATTCTCCTCCTCAGGGCCACAGTCGCTACAAGAAGAAAGACCTGGGGAGTTATGACCAGGAAACTTGGCTTCAAATTCCTGTTCCACCATGTCTGACCTTGCGCCCTTGGGCCAGTACTTAAGCTGTCTTAATCTGAGGTTCCTCATCAGGAGCCTCTCCACTATCCTCCCCACCCCAAAAAGCCTATAGAATTCATCAGATCTTCATTAAGGAGTTCTCATGAAAATTAAATGGCACAGAAGTACAGTGTCTAGGACAGTGCCTGGCATGGAGCATGAATGGTTGAGCCACTTGCAAATTCCTGAGGCCTGGGGCCTGGGTGCAGCCTGGGGTACTTGTGTTTTATTTTTTATTTTTTAATTTTTTTAAAGATTTTATTTATTTATTTGACAGAGAGAGAGAGACAGCGAGAGAGGGAACACAAGGCAGGGGGAGTGGGAAAGGGAGAAGCAGGCTTCCCGCCAAGCAGGGAGCCCGATGCGGGGCTCGATCCCAGGACCCCGAGATCATGATCCGAGCCGAAGGCAGTCGCTTAACCAACTGAGCCACCCAGGCGCCCCGGGGGTACTTGTGTTTTAACAAGCTAACAATGATCTGGGCTGACCTGGATTTCACATTCTCCTCAAGTGCTAATGGTCTGGGCTGGCCCATGTTTTATATCACCTTGATTTTAAAAGCATGTGTTGGCTATATTTTCTTCTCCTCCTTCAGCACCAAGAACTCGGCAGGCTGATATTTAAAAATATCTGAAAGATGCCTTTTGCCAGTTAATTACCTGGAAATTGTACTGGATTAAAATTAATTTGAGCCTTAAGGAGACACTGGATTTTTGAGCCCCATTCCTCACTCAGCCGGGGACCACGAACCTTTGGATTCCTTTCCTCTTGCCTTTCCCTCCCTCCAGATTCTTCTGCCATTCTGACTTTTCTTTATGAAACATTTTCCCTTCCCTTATAATTCTGTTTTCCATAAGAAGAACATCTAACAGCCACCTCCTGGCTGGGCTAGAGTAATTGTTTGAATTTTTTGACGGTGTGCAATTTCAAAGGCTTGAGTTTATATAGATTACCTTGAATTTATCTCTGCAAGTGCATTGGGAGAGAAGCTGCCGCCTGCTTTGTGAAGTATTGTAAACCCCGTGGCCACTGCTCACCGGCATCTGCATGGATGGTCTGTTTATCTAAATGGATTTCTGTAAAACAGATACCTTAATAAACCCGGTTTTGCCAGCCTATCCAGCCTCTACCCAGGTCGGCAGTGGGGCCCTGGCCAAGGGAAAGGTCTTGGGAAGAAAGCGGCCCACAGCCCCATGCCCTTTCACCTGGCCAGCTGTGAGTGGGGAGGTACGTGCAGATGGGGAGAGGGCAGCACCAGGCCCGGGAGCCCCGCCAGCAGAAGGGGCGAGGCCCGGAATACCAGATGAGAGCCCTCCGGCACATGGTCATGTCGGAAAGGGCAGGGGCCACGCAGTCTATAAAGGGGCTGTCTCCCTCACGGTGACCTAGTCTGTGCCATGGGGAGCTAGAACTTATAAACCCAGCCATAAAGCCTCCCGTTCAAAGCTGTATATATTGATAGAGATATAAATGAAGTTTAATGCTAGCGAAACTCACTATAAAAGCAAAAGACTTCATCTGTATCTATACTTCAGGTGCAGAGCAGTTCAGGGCTTGCTGCCTTTTGTCCCCTGAGAGCGGCAGTGTGCACGCACCCGCTCGCTCCCAGGTGGCCCGGCTGCAGGGCCAGCGGCGGGGTGGGACAAGCAGGTCTTCTGCGCACCTGCACCTGCAAGCAAGGCCCCCAGCAACTGCGCATTCCCCTTATCTCTGAGGGCTGTTTAAAGGCAGCGATAAAAAAGGGAAAAAGGAAAAAGCACTGCCAAAATCAAGTGGCTTCAAACAGTCAGGAGTCTGGTTTTTAAATAAAACAGTTTGAGGAAGGTTGGCTTTTCATCCACCTTGGAAGCTGCCAGATTTCTGCTCCTCGGAGGTCCAGGTGGGATACAGTGATGAGACTGCAAAGTCTGCGCTGACCTGACTGTCTTGCATCCTGTCACTGCCCACGTGGGGCTGGCAAAAATGTTTGGTGAGACCCTGACAAACAAGCATTTGAATCCTGGCTCTGCCACTTACTGGCTGTGTGACCTTGGGGAAGTCACTTGACTTCTCTGAGCCTTACTTTCCTTGCCCATGAAATGCAGTGAACAGTCCCTACTTCTCAGAATTGCTGCGTGGGTTAAATGAGATATCATTTTGTATATGAAGGCTCATAATGGCCCTTAGCACACACAGGGTCTTCAGTCCATACAGTTCTCTCTTGATGGAAGTGTCTTTGGCAGAAAAGGTGCATTTTGAAGGTAGAGGTCAGGGTCACATGGCTACTTTGATGTATATTCTCCCCAGGGGCGTGGCCTGAGCCTGGCTGCAGGAACAAGTACATTGGGAAGACCAGCAGTGACTTGCACCCTCCCCTCTTTTCATCTTGCTACCAGCTCTTCTCAGTCTTACACAGGCCTCTGGGCCAGAGCGCCCACGGCAGACACTCAGGGGAAGGTTGACTGATGATTGCCCCTGTAGTGGGACCTGTCTGTGTTCCTATAACTGGCTCCTGGAAAAGCTCAGAGGCAGGAATGCTGCTCACCTGGGGGTACAGTTCCCTGGGGAGTATCTTTGGGTTCCTAAGGGTGCCTTTCAAGACTTAACCCTCAAGAGGTCAGCAAATCATGCCAACGGCATAGGTTTCATTCCTGGGTCAGCCTCCATCCAAGGGAGGGACCGAGTGGAATATTCTGGAGGAGAGGGAAGGGTGCTGTTGATCTGGACCCTGATATGTGCCGAGTGAGGGTGGGGGGAGGGAGACCACTATCTGTCAATCTCTTATTAAAAATGGTCTGAGGCACAGCGCAAGAGTTATTAAAATGCAGAGTAAGAGTGCCGTACGCTCCTCCCCACCCCCGCCCCTTTTTCATTTGTATTTTATCAGCTTAATTTAGTGAGAATGAAAGATTCAGGCAGCCATCCTTAGAGACTGGGAGGGAAAAAAAAAATAAAGCCCCACCAGAGAAGGTCTGGGTGGCTTCCTTGGCAGCATCCTCCCTCTGACCCCACAGCGGTTCCTCCCCAGCACCCCCAGCCCCACTTCTCTGTGGCTGTAGCCCAGGAGACAGTGAACAGTATGGAGCGTGCTCTCTCTCTCTCTCTCTTCCTGTGTGTCCCTGGAGACCACATTTGACAGGCCAGGGATCCCACCGGGCATCCCCAGCTCTGCCCCAGTGGGGAACCTGGGAGGAGACCGGACTCCTGCTCCTTGAAATGTTTGCCCTTTTCCTTTTACGCTCTTAAGGTCAAATGTTGTGAAAGGGATTATTAGCCCATGGCAAAAGGCTGCTAGGAAGGGAAAGAGACTCTTCATTTCTGAAGTTTTGCTCCTCACCACAGAGTTAGACTCAGCAGCTGCCTGAGCAGACCCCGCCAGTGATGAGGTAGGAATTGTGGGGAGTGGTTACCCAAGATCTGCTTCTCGGATGTTCAGGATTTCCTGGATTCATAAATCACCAGCTGGATCCAAAAATAGCTCCATGCCTATTTTTCAGTAACATAATAATTGCTAACACCTACAGGATTAAAACTATTGCCAGGCAATGATCTTAGTACTCCACACACAAAAACTTAATAAATTTGTACAGTCACTTTTTGAGTGAGGTATGATTATTATCCCCATTTTACAGATGGAAAAACTAAGGCACAGAGAGATTATTTAATTTTCCTGGAGGTTTACAATAAATGGCAGAGCCAGGATTTGAACCCGAGAACTCTGTGCACTTAATTACCATGCTGTCCTGAGCATCACTCAGAAACTACCCAGGTTCTCCATTGCCAGAGAGAGAGATGCAAAAAAACTGGAGAATCCTAGTCCTCACAAGCTTGTCTGAATCACAAAGGTTGGTTTAAAAATAAGACCAAAGCAGTCACTATTTCTCTTGGGGGCTCAGTGTTGTCACTTCTTCCACTCCCCTCCTTTGGGGAGTCATTCTGTTTTTTCCACAAAGCCTCATCTAACTCCTTCAGGATGAGAAAAGAATCCAGCTTCAAGGCAAGTGAGTTTTCTTAAATTCATTTTCCTTCATCCAATCTCACAAGGTGGTGAAGGTGGTGTCAATTCTCATCTATCCACAAAAGCCTCATTCACTTTGTGGTTTATTCACTTTGGGGATTATCTGGACCACAGTTGTAACTACCCATTCACTTGTGGGATACTTCTTTTAACTCTGTTCTGCCATTGTGCAAGATGAAACTCTTGTAACGGATTCTCAAATGATTGGTCCAGCTGGGAGGAATATGGCAGGCAGATGCTGCAAAGCCCAATTTGTTCCTGTTGAGGTTTCTTGTTCAGCTGTGAGGATGGAAATTGCACACCAGCGGTGGTCAGGACCACTTATGATTGCAGGGGAGACAGGTAGTGTTGGCTGGGGGCATAGGGCAGCTGGAAGTAACCCAGCTGTATCTCTGCTCTGTAGTCAGAGATGGGGATGGTGGCAGGATATCAGCCAAAGGAGCAGGTGGGCTGTGCAGTGCTTTAGAGCCTCCCCCAACCCCAAAATGTGCCAGAGGCAGGTTCATCCTGGAGCAGAAGCACTGGGGACAGAGGAGGTATGGGCACCCTAATGCAGGCTTGGTTAGAGGCTGGTGTTTAGTTCTTGCACAGAGGCTGAACCAGGAACTTTGGGGTGGGGAATGCATATCCCAGCTCTGGGTAAGGTGATTCAGGGCTGAGAATCTATCCCAAGCTTGTGCCAACCATCCACAGGCAGGAAGACACAGAGTTAGAGAGAAGGGCTTCAGTTCTGAAGACAGTGGACCTGAGCTTAGATCCTAGCTCTGCCCAGCTCTGCCCTCTTGGTGAGGTCGCTCAATCTCTCAGGGCCTCTACTTCCTTGACTCTAATGTAAGGATGCTAACACCTCCTAGGAATTTCGTGAAAATTGAATAAGGTAACATCTATAGCGCTCCTGGCACTTTATAAGTATTCAATAAATGTTGATTACCTTTTCCCAGTAGCAATAACTTCTTACATTGTTGTTGTGCTTCATAATTTTCATAATATGATTATATATTATTATATTTGGTCAACCAAACCAGGGTAAGCAAAATAACTCTTATTAATTACTCCAATTTTATACATGGGGAAATTACTATAGTTTGAATGGCTTGTCCAAGATAGCACAGGTGGTAAGTGACAGAATTGAGATCACAAATCTTGAAGCTTTGGATTTAATCATTTTATAGCCCTCTTTGTTATGCTGTGATTGGGCTGGTAATTGAAATCACAAAGATCAAGAAGATCCTCTGCCCAGATACCCAGAAGAAAAAATCATTTCCCGTGGGCTCTACAGCATCTCATGGGAATTGGACAAGGCTTGGGGTATCCCTCAAAGACTTTGGCATCAGGTTTTCAAGTCCTTTCATTTCTACAATGTGTTCTGAGATAGTTCCCTCAGTAGATTAATGCTTAATGCTATGACAGCCAAGTTTCCTGCGGGCCAGAGAGTCTTGGCTTTCCTGCCTACCCCGCCAGCCATCTTGGGAACCTGAGTCGCTCATCACAGCACTACACAGGGACAAGCTCCCGCCTTGTTCTAACGCTAGCAAAAGAACATAGAGCCTGTGTCCACCAGGCAAGTAGCGTCAAATGTTACCTCCACAGAGAAGCTTGCCCTAATAATCTTATCTAAAATAGCTCTCCTTGACACCAAAAGCAAAGGCAACAAAAGCAAAAATAAACAAGTGGGAATATAAGAAACTGAGAAACTTTGCACAGCAAAGGAAACCATCAACAAAATGAAATGGCAACCTATGGAGTGGGATAAAATAATTGCAAACCATGTATACAATAAGGGGTTAATATCCAAAATATGCAAGGAACTCATACAACTCAATAGCAAAAAAAAAAAAAAAAAAAAAAGAAAGAAAGAAAAGAAAGAAATAATCCAATTAAAAATGGGCAAAGGACCTAAACAGACATTTTTCCAAAGAAGACATACAGATGGCCAACAGACACATGAAAAGATGCTCAACATCACTCAGCATCAGGGAAATGCAAATTGAAACTACAAGGAGATATCGCCTCACACCTGTTATAATGGCTATCATCAAAAAGATAAGAGGTAGCAAGTGTTGATGAGGTTGTGGAGAAAAGGGAACCCTGTGCACTGTTGGTGGGAATGTAACCTGGTACAGCCACTCCGGAAAACAATATAAAAGTCCCTCAAGGAATTAAAAATAGAATTACCATATGGTCCAGCTATTCCACTTTTGGGTATATATCCAAAGGAAATGAAATCAGTATCTTAAAGAGATATCTGCACTCCCATATTCACAGCAGCGTTATTCACAATACCCAAGGTATAGAAACAACCTAAGTGTCTATTGATGGATGAAAGGATAAAGAAGATGTGAAATACACACACATACACACCCCCCCCAGGAATATTATTCAGCCTTAGAAAAGAAGAAAATCCTATCATTTGTGACAACATAGATGAACCTGAAGGACATTATGCTAAGCGAAATAAGCCAGACAGAGAAAGAGGAATAGTGCATGGTATCACTTATTTATGAAATCTTAAAAAAAAAAAATGTTGAACTCATAGAAACAGGAAGTAGCAAAGTGGTTGCCAAAGGCTGGGAGGTGGGGGGAAATAGGGAGAGGTTAAAAAAAGAAACAAAATAGCTCTCCTTGTCACTCTACCATTTTGTTATTATTTATCACATTTATCACCAACCAACATAATATTTGATTTTTTTCTTGCTGTTGGTTTCCTTCCAATAGAATGCAAACTCTGTGAGAATAAGAACTTTGTCTTATTCACATTTGGATTCCTAGCCTGGACCACTGTGTTTAGTAAATTGGTTAAATGAATGAATGAATGGGTCTTCATCCAGTATTCTCTGTTGTTGTTTTTTTTTAATTTAAAAATGTTTCTCAAAGATTTTATTTATTTACTTGAGAGAGACAGAGAAAGAGAGAGAGAGATAGCGAGAGAGAGCGCGAGCAGGGATGGGGTGGGGAAAGGGAAAAGCAGACTCGTTGCTGAGCAGGGAACCCGATTCAGGGCTTTTGAATTGCTGACATACAAATCAATAGGGAAGCACTTTCCCAGACTGGAGCCCTGGCATGGGAGCCTTCCAGCCACATCCTCTTTGCAGAAGAGAAGGAGTTGAAGAAAGGGAACAGACAATTTTCTTTCCCAGGACCCTGGGACCATGACCTGAGCCAAAGGCAGACACTTAACTGACTGAGCCTTCCAGGCACCCCAGTATTCTCTGTATTCTCTGTTTTAACCTACCCTGACTCAGGCATTTTGTTAATGGCTCCCTGTCTTTGAGGACACCCCAATCTGGTCAGGGTGGAGGGGAAGCCACAAAGCTAGCATAATGAAGCGTTAATGTTTAGGAACCAGCTACATGGGGGGAAGGGGATGGGATACCCCATTAACCAGAGAAGGAACAGTGTACGTAAAGCTGAGAGTCATAGAAAGGGCATGTTGAAAGGTAACTGAGAGATGGAATATAGCGGAACACAGGATCACTGATCATGGTGCTGCCGTGTTGGAGGATGCAAGCTTGTTGCCCTGTTCATCAGACAATTAAAGAAACAGCACAGCCTACCCAAATTCTATTTGCCACTGAGATATTCTTTTATATTAACCATATCTTTTACTACAAGATCTCTAAGCCAGAGAGCGATGGTGGGGACTTGGAGGTAGGTCGATGGGACCACTAAACCCCTCATCTCTGACAGAATTGTGGGATGCTGTTCTGTTCTCCTTTTCAAAACATGCGGCCAGGTTCTCAGCCACCCATGCTGCTTTCTCTACTTCCTCCTATAAAAATGACACCACTCTGATTGCTAATACAGAGGTTAAAGGCGAGATTGTTTAGTGAGAATGAGGAATAGAGAACAGAAGAAAGAAAAGCCCTGGGACCAGAAACCTTGAATGCTCATTCTGTTTCCTTTAACTGTGGCTTGTTTAAGAAAATTGTCTGTTCTCTTTCTTCAACTCCTTCTCTTCTGCAAAGAGGATGTGGCTGGAAGGCTCCCATGCCAGGGTTCCAGTCTGGGAAAGTGCTTCCCTATTGATTTGTATGTCAGCAATTCAAATGGGGGTATTTATACTGTGGCTGAGCACCTAATAAAAATTTAAATTATTGTTTAAAATATCCAGAAGGGAGGAAAAAACTCATCAAGGAACAGCCTCATAAAGAAAGTAAAAACAAAAACAAAAACAAAAAAACAGCCACACACAATTCAAGGTCCTTAGGAAAGGGGCTGGGAGATGAGGATTATGAGGATTGCCAAGATGTGCCTCAGGGCCCTTGCATTCCTTCTTTTAATGTCTTTTCCTCACATCCAAACACCTTTCCTGGGCTCTGCAGCTCTGACTTCAGACACTGGCTTCATCACTCATTAGCTGTGGGCTTGGGCAGATGATAGAGATTTCTCTTTATGCTCTCCTACTGCATAAATAGGAAGAAAAATGGCATCTCAAATATTACATAGGCAAAACTCTTGGAGCAGAGCTGAGCACATAGTAGGAACTCAACAGATATTTATATCCAAACCCCCTTCTCCCTTTGCAGGGTCCCTATTCAGATTCTTTCTTAAAAGCTGTGCCCTACAGCCTATTAAAATCTGATTGCAGCCAGCTGCTGTCTTACTTGAAAGGCTCTGAGCCACTAAATCACACCTATGCATAAATGATTGATTATGAATTAATAGGTTAGGTGGTGGCACTTATGGAAAGCAGAAGGAAAGGAATTAAGGAAGCTTTTGTAGCAGAATGTCAGAAGCCAGTTACTTGTCTCTGTAGGGATATTTTGGGTGATGGGGCTACTGCAATGTCCTTTAAATCATGCCTGTTAGGAAACTATCTGGTCATTTGTAAGGATTGATGATACACAGGTCAGGAAAGCAAGGAATGGCTCTCTCAAACTTTAATGACAGCACCGGAGGGCCCACCCACTTCCTCCACCGTATCTCGCCCTTGACAGTGCGATTACCTGCACTTTTTCCGAAGTCCTGCTCTCAAGCTTCCTGACTCTGGCCACTCGTCCTTTTCTTCTGCTCTAGTGCTCCAGATGCAGCAATTACAGAACGGCACTGACTTCTCCAAGCCCCTGCCCCTGCCCCTTTATTTCACTATCCATTGCTTCACTTTACCAGGCTTAGATTCTGTCCACCATTTTGTCATTAATCTCTTACAAAAACGTCTCCAGACTTCCTGTCCTGAACTCACCCTCTTGTCAGGTGTAAACCTGGTTAAACCTACCTCCTGATCATGCTTAACATGTCAGAGAAAAATAGTTGTGCCAACTGTTGTTGCTTTACAATTATGACTGTAAATCTCAAGTGGATACTGAAAACAGTTTGGCAATTCCATGACTCTTCCTTAGTATGTTTACTTTTCCACTGTCCAAAATGACAATTTTATATCTCCTTTCTCCAAAGACTGCCTACTCCCTTTTAGATTTCTTCCAGCTGATGACTTACTGGTATTTTGACAGCCAGGAACTCCCTCATCTTCCTGCCACTGACTCCACACCTTTTGCTATCACCGTGCCTGTCCTCTCGGTCTTCCCTCCTTATTCCTGGCTGCCATGCCCCTGCTCCGTGCAAATGCCAACCCCCTCTGGGTTCTGGAACTCATCACCTCATGCTTCCTAAGTTCGTTCCTGCAATTATCACCACTTCTTTCTTGAATCTTCAATTTCCCCTTCACTACTTCATTTTCCAATAAGCATGTAAATGTGCTTATTTCCAACATTAAAAAACATGAAAGCCCCTCCTGATTCTACTCTCCTTCTAGTTTCCACTCTATTATTCAGCTCTCATTGATGGCAAAACTTACTGAAAGCACAGTGACCTCATGTTGCCAAATCTCATCATCATTTCTGTTACTTTTGTACTTGACCTCTCAGCATCATTAGGCAATTACTCCTTTTCTTAAACCACTGTCTCCCCTTTGCTTGGTGACGTGGACTTCTTAGGTTTTCCCTCTGTTTCACTACTCTGCTTGTTTCTCTTTCTGTACTCAATCTCTAAAAGTTAGAGAGCTGTAGAGTTCAGTCATGGGCTCCTCTCTCTTCTCCAGCCTCACTTTCACCTCAGGTGGCCACATACCACTTGCACACCAATGGCTAACCAAATCCATGCCTTTAGCCCTGACATCTTTCTGGAACCCGGTTTAGACACCCAAACAGTCTACCTGGTATCTCTACTTTGATATTTTATAAAATCTTCCAACTTAATATGAGCAAAAAGAATTCTTGATTCATTGATGCCCTAAACTTGCCTCTTTTAGTTTCTCTGTTCTCAGTAAAATGTACTACACCTAGCTGGTTGCTCAAGTGAGAAAACTAGAAGTCATCATTCATTTCTCTGTCCTCACTCACCACTCCATATTCAATCCATCAGCAAGTGCTGTTGACTCTATCTCTAAGGAACTTTTCAAATCCTTCCTCTACTATGAATGCCCCAGCTCTTGCTTGGACCACTGCAAAAGCCCCCAGCCGTTATCCTCTTTCCATTCTTCCCCTGGAGCCAATCTATACCTAAAACAAAAGTGATCTGTTGAAAATTTAAATCAGATGATTTTCCTTCCTGTCTTAAAGTCCTCCAATGATCTCCTTCACACTAAAAATAAAATTAAAATGTTTTGCCCTGATCAATGAAATCTTTCCTATCTCTTTGACCTCCACTTTATAGCTCCCTTTACTATTCACTCTGTGCCACTCATATTGGTTAATCAAAAAATGCCAGTCTCAGCACCTCAGGACTTCTACAATATCTGTTTCCTAGATTTTAGAGGAATCTTAGAAAGCACCTAAAGCTCTCTCATTTTATAGACAAAGAGACTGAGGCCAGAGTAGGGAAGTCTCATAGCAAATTAGTGGTAAAACCAAGACCAGCTGGATTGCCAACACAGTGCTTTTTCCATTAGAATGTGCTGGGTCATTGCTGTCTTCTGAATGCTTCATCATTGTGAGCTGCAGAAACCTTCATCTCAGTAGAAAGGTAGATCTGGGATTTGGTTTAGTCTTGGTTGTGATTTTAAGCAGGTATACCTGGCTAACTCTAAACACTGTTGTGAAAATTGTAGTCCTTGAAAGTTACTATGGAGAAATTTGGGATTTTTAACAAAAATCTCATAGATCTAAAATTTCTGGGCAATATATGACTCCCTGGAAAAAGAGTCACCATTTTTTGACCCCACACGGATTGTTTAGTAGACAATAGGTTCAAGCTATCATTAGAGTTCCTTTGTCATTCCTTAAGCAGGTCCCTTATCATGACCTGGTCCCTTTCTTTAGAGTTATCTTTGAGTAGTATGGGAGAGAAGATCTTCATTTCAGTCTAGTGTAGATCTGTTGCCTCTTTATATCCTTATTTTTGCTTGGCTGTCACTCCTTACATGTCACATTGGGGCTCATTCAAGCTAATTTCCTCAGGCATGCCCTCTTCTACCTCTGTTGCCTATAATCAAGGGTTATTTGTATATCAGATTTACTTCACTGAAAAACAGCCATTACTTTGAAGGATATCATTTTGTGCTATCATATGAATTATTCCGGGATAAAAAGAATATTTTAAAAATACCCAGTCTTTTTTTTTTTTTTTATAATTTCACATTTTCCTCTGTGCTTTAAAAGCTCATATTATCTTGTTTGAGTAAAGATTAGTTGGATGGCATTGGTTTGACCATTTATTCCTGGGTAATCTTTGAAGATTGGTGTTTTAACATACCCAGTAGCACTAGTAACTTAAATGTTTTCTTTCATCATATTTACTATCATTTAAATAACCCATTTTCTGCTTCATTTACTTGGCCATTCTATGACAGAAGTGCTGGGATCCTCAGGGTGGCTTCTAAACACTCTAAGCTTTTTGTCCTCATTGCATTTTTTATGTACTTGGCAACTCAGATGCTTTCTTCCATCACTTCACTTCCATCTCCATGACACATCTGGAATGCAGAAACAAACACATTGAAGAGTGCTCAGGTAAGAGACGCCAACGTTTCAGGAACTGTCCTCGGTTCTGAATATCAAGTGGTGACTAAGACCTCTAAGCTCATGAAACATGCATTCTAGGGGAGACATGTAACAAAATTATTGCCAAGTTCTTTTGATGGCCTACCCCATCTTCATCTGCAAATCTCAATTCAGATGCTTCTTACTCCCAGGAATCATTTCTGGATCTCCGAAGCAGGCCAGGTGCCCCTGTTACATGCTCTCATGGAAACTTGTAAGTTTCTCTTTATCATTTAAAGTTTTTAAGTTGTAAAATGTAACATATACACAGAAGTGTAAATAAAACCTAAACATAAAATGTAATCAATAATAATTATTCAAGTTCCCTGTAACCACCCTCCAGGTCAAGCAATAGAACATCACTAAAACTCCAAGGACACCCTGTATGTCCCTTTCTGATCACAAACCCTTCCTTCCACCAGAGGTAACTCCTTTAACTACTTTCCTGACTTTGAGGTCACAATTTTCTTATATTTACAGGTTTCAAATTTGTCAACTTAGAAATCTTTCTCTCTCTCTCTCTTTATATATATATATATATATAGTTTATATATCTAATATCATTTTTATCAAATGTGATCAAAATATTAAAAATAAAAATACCAAATTTCATATAAACATATCAAATTTATCAGTTGAGAAATAGATGTATATTATATATAATACATATTTTATACACACACACGTATGTGTATATAGACACATAAGCTTAATTACTATCCACTTTCTCAGTAGTCCGTAAGTTCCAAAAGATCAAGGATAGTATTTATTTTGCTCACATTGTATTCCTAGGGTCTTGCCCAGTCCCTGCTGCATAGTAAGCCCTCAACAGATATTTGGGGGCTACATGAATGGAGATGACACTCTGGTAGACTCTAGATAAGAGCTGAGATATTATGAGGGTCCTTATGAGGACCACTTTTCAGAATGGGGGCTACAAATTGGGGGTAAGGGCATCCACTGCATATGAGGAGCATGTCAAAAGCACCTGCCACTTTCCTCCCGGAAACTTGAAATAAATAAGAAAGGTGATTGAGCGAACTGTATGGGGAAATAATTATGTCTATTTGTGCATCTATTTATTTCTATAACTACCCATTTATATATCTATCTCTCCAACCATGCAATATTATACAAAAATACACCTCTTAAAATACACTAGAAAAATCGAACATCATGGAAGAGCAGAATAGGAAAAATGGTAACTGTCTCAAGGCATAAGTATTGGCCTCCATTCATGACCTACAGGAATAAACCCTGTCCCTGTCAGCAACTCAGACCAGAGGATGGTGAGAAAATAAACTGTGTCTCAGGGATTTGATTCATGAGGGAGAAAATACGTGGCAGGATCATGGAAACACATGAATTATTCATAATTCAAACCAGGTAAAGGGAAAGAGGAGGAGGGAATGACCAGGAAACACACATCAAGAAAATGAAGCTCTCCACCTCCAGGCAGAGGCCCGGGAGGGTGGCAACAGGAGCAGTCATGCACGAGGACAGAAACCAGGTGTGACAGGGAAGGAAAATCAACGATTCCCTCAGGTAAGCTGAGCACTCCTGGTGGGAGTAAGGGTGGCTCTATAGTTCTGGGGTGCATGAACCAAAGGAGTGACCCTACCTCTGGAAGCCAGTTACAGCTAGAGTAGCAGCCAGGTGCTCGTGATTGAGTTTAAAATAAATCCTGATGTCAAGTTCACTGCTGTCCTGTGATTGCAGAAGAGGGAAAAGGTACATCCGACTGGAGTGGCAGGCTGGTAGGTGGAGTGGGGGAGTGGGGATTTCAGGAGCTGAGAGTTGGGATAGAGAGGGATACAGAGGCAGAGGGGATGATGCCCTCTGGTTGTGTGTGTGTGTGAGGAGGGTGGGGAACTAAGGAGGAAAGACAAGGCTTCTTCCTCCACGTAAAAGAGAGATTCAGGGTGGTGCTAAAGCAAGAGGCAGCCCATTGTGAAAAAGAGACCTGGAGGGGAAGGTGAAGCTGGATTTTGGAGCCAGTAACCGCAAGAGCAGAATGAACAGAAGCCAAGGTATCTTTAGGAACAGAACTTCAGTCAAATTGCTTCAAGTGAGAGTCAAATGAGAGGCAACCAGGTGGCATGTGGGCAGATCCATCTGGTTTAAAGTCTTGGGTGGGGCAAACATAGCCAGGGTGTGTCTAGTTATCCACGAAGAGTACAGCTCTGTGTGTCCACAAGTATTGATTGAGCACTCACTGTGTGCCAGTCTGCTCTCAAACAGCTTACATTCTAACTTAAGGAGAGGGGTAATAAGCAGATAATCAAATAAGATTATTTTAGACCCTGTAAAGTGCTATGAAAACAGGGAAGTAGGATAATGTGTTAGAGACTAACTGGCGTGTTGGGAGGTAGAGGGGGCTGCTTTAGCGAGGGTGGTCAGGAAAGGTCTCCCAGATGAGGTGACATTTGAGTTGAGCCCCTCGAGAAGAGCAAGAGTCAGCCTTGTGCACATCGGTGAAGTACAAAGCAAGCACAATGAAGACAACTACACCCAAGAAGATGACTCAAAATCCAGGGAATGTTACTGAATCTGTTTCCTCAGTCTGTAGAATGAGAGGGTTGAGTTAGCTGATGGCCAAGTCCTGACTGGTGTGGCACATGGTCTCCACAGAAGATGTGGGAATCGACCTGGGTGTTGAGGGAAGACCCTCAAAGCGTGGATGATGTCATTTAAACCAGCATCAGAGCTATAATATAGTCTTCTAAAACCTTCAAGGAGAACGAAACAGGGATATCTACTTTCTCCCTGATTGAGACATGGTCCTCCTTCCTCCACCAGGCAGGAAACCTTTGTCCTAAGAGGCAGTCCATGCCCAAACTCCACTGCCTTTGGAAGCTCTGTTGAAACTAAAACCCATTGCTTCCAATTCCCATTATAAAATACCTCTATTTGGCCACTTAGTGCATTATGCATTTTAAAATACTTAATAAACCTACCAATCTATTTATACGTCTACTTTTTTTTATTTATTTGTAAATGCTAATGTCTGAGCCCTGAGCACAGTGCCAGACTGGGACTGGTGTCCCTGAGGAGGTTGAAAGATGAATGAATTGTGGATGGGGAGGTGTGTTAGTCAGCTCAGGCTGCCATAACAAAATACCACAGACTGGGTGACTTAACCAACAGGAATTTTGTCTCACAGTTTTTGGAGGCTCAATGTTCAAAATCAAGGTACTGGCTGTTTCAATTCCTAATGAGGACTCTTCCTGGCTTGCTCTGTCCTCACATGGTGGGGAGAGAGAGAAAACTCTGGTCTCTTTTCCTCTTATAAGGACACTAATCTGATTCACCTTTTGGGGCAGAAATGTGCTATTCAGTGGGGTGGTCCTGGAAAGATTGCAGGGAAGTCACCTGCCAGGCAGGCCCTGCCTCTTGTCAAGGCTGGGACTTCTTCAGCAGTGGTTTTTCCCTATGACCATGTGGAGATGAGAAGGCTTAGAAGGAAAATTCAGAGAAGCCCTTGGTCAGAAACATTCCAGCACTCTAAGATGGTGATGAAAATGGAAACCCAAACTCTTCTATGGGGTGATCTGCATCCTGAAGAAGCACTGGGAAGACTCAGGAGACCTGAATTCTAGACCCATCTTGGCCATGAACAACCTCTGTAACCTTGGACAAATCATGGTCTCCCTGGGCTTCTGCATAAATTAAGCAGCCCTGTGATGGACTGCCAAGGCCCTTCCAACGCTTACAAGGTTCTGGGTTTTTCTGGCCCTTTGGGGTACTGGAGTCTCAGTTTATCAGTTTATTCAGGATAGAATGAAAGTGTTAATGGACTTATCAAGGAGAGAAGGAAAGTGTCAGCGGCTTTGCGAAACCCCCAGGCCAACTCATCTTACTACGCTGCCCAGCCTTGAAACCCCCAAGTGACCAACACTGTGGGTTCTGCCCACTCTGCCTCTTGCTTTTGCCTAACTGTGACCTTGGCCACCTCATTTCCCATCCAGGCCTTTAGTTCCTCTGCTTCAAGAGGGCAATGGTAGTCCTTGTCTCCTGCCTTCCTCTCCTGGGTTTTATGGGATGAATAGGATAATGTTCTCTAATTACAGTGCTCCTCAGAGCCACAAGTGCTGTGAGTCAGGATAAAGGACTCTGCTAATCTAGTTGCTTTCAGGGATTATTCATCCAGAAACATAAATGAGCATTTAAATGAGCACAGAGGCTGGGGAATGCAGGCCAGAGAAGGCCACAGCAGAGAGGTAGCTGGGAAGGGACTGAGGCAGAGCACTGGGGGGTTGCTTGGCAGACACCCCCTGCTCTACATGATACTTTGTTTGACCCGTGATCTCAGGCTCCTCAAGTCTGAGCATTCTTTGCTCCAGAATTCCCCCAGACCAATGTCCTTCTCTTGAAAAATATATTTTGTTAACTCATTAGGTGCTTGGTCCCAGAAGGGAATGGCTGCTACCCACTGACAGTAGGAATCTTTAGTACTTTTAAACAGAGCCCTCTGCCATGTGTTATAGATCTCCAGGCCCAGGCTTTGTCCCTCGAGTACTGGCTCTGAGAATGTCTGCCCGGGAAGCTGGCTTTCTTTTTTTTTTTTTTTTTTAAACATTGTTTTTAAGATTTTATTTATTTATTTGACAGAGAGAGAGATAGCGAGAGCAAGAACACAAGCAGGGGGAGTGGGAGAGGGAGAAGCAGGCCTCCTGCCGAGCAGGGAGCCCAATGTGGGTCTCTATCCCAAGACCCTGGGATCATGACCTGAGCCAAAGGCAGATGTCTAACGACTGAGCCACCCAGGCGCCGCAAAGCTGGCTTTCCTGATTGTGCAGGTAGCCGTGAGAGGGCTGCACAATTTATGAACTGTTTGTGTGTGTGCCTGTGCATGCATTCAGCCATGAGGCCAGCCTGCATGAAGACAGTGAAGCTGTAACATCCCACTCTTGGCTTTGACACCTGACAAAAAGGACATGGTTTAGATGTCACAGCAAGGGCCTGCGTCGAGGGTAGTTAGGAAAGCAGATGTCTTCATGCTTGACTACACTGTAGGAAGTTGCTGGGCCCATGGCCCTAGGTGTCCCACTGTAGTGGATTGATTTTCTAATTTGGAATTATTTTTAGGAGGAGTAAAAAAGTCTATGATAAAAATTCAAATATATTCCTTTCTTTATTCAGCATCCACTTATTAAGTAGCTAATTGGTCCAAGCTACTGTTAAACAACACAAAAGGCAAAAATTGTTAAACTAGCAATAGTTATTAGTGGTACTTCCATAAAATAGTTAGGAATCATGATTCCCATTTTGCAGAACAGAAAACTGAGATTTTAAATAACCTATCCAAAGTTTCATAGCCAAAGTTTTATTCATGAGGTGTCAGAATGCAAAGTTTGCTTTTCTGGCTCCAAGTCAGGTGGTCCAAGGAAAGGCTTTCATCTTTCAAGGAGGTGACAGTAGAAAAAAGGGATATAACAATATCACAGACCATCACACAAGGAAGAGCAGGGTGTGTATTATGAGTGTATTATGTATAAGTGATACAGGAATTCTGGGGAGGGGTCCAGAAAGTTCCAAACAGGAGGTGACATTTGGACCAGGTCTGGAAGGGTAGGGGGCATTTCCATAGTTGGAGAGAAAAGTGGAGGTCACCTTAGGCAGAAGGAAGAGTGGGGGCCCAGTTACAGAGGAAGGAGTGGACAGAGGGTATTGCATGTAGCAAACAGCCCAGCTTGCCTGGAACAGACATCTTCAACCATGGCTATGTGTTAGGATCACCTGAGGAGCCTTTCAGATGACCAGCACCTAGGTGATTCCATTGTGCAGCTTGGACTGAGCCCCACTGGTACTGGGGAAGGACAGAGGGGTTCCAAACTGAGGCTATCACAAGCACCCAGGTTCACATAAACAGGGTCTGAATAAAGGTGGTGACAGTGGGAACAGAAAGTGAGAGATGGACAAGAGGTTTTTGAAAGACATGGCCTTCAGGACTGGCTGGCCATGGTAGTGTGTAAGTGATGATGAAGGTTAGAGACCGGGTGCATTCTCAAGAATGTGAGCTACAGCATGGAAAACAGCACAGTTGAGGGGGGGCGGGGGTTAGAAGGAGGATGGTTTGCTTTTAGACATCTCACGTTTAAGGGCAATAATTATTGGACTGTCAGGCAAGAATGCCCAGCTAGAGTCATATGAGTGTCAAGTTTGGGCGGAGACCCAGGAATGGGGAATCTTGAGAATTCATCTCCTACAGAAGTGGTAGTTGAGGCTGACGGAGTACCTAATTTCAGAAAGAGAGCAGAGAGAGAGAAGAGCAGAGGGCTCAGGTGGGAACGCCTATGTTTGGGAGGCAGAAGGACAAAGAGAAGCTTAGAAGCAATTCCTAAATGGAAAATTGTTCCATTTGCATTAGCCATGGCTCGGTGGGGTGGGGTGATGGGCAACAGAGTCATTTTTCATGTGCCTGGCTGCCCGCGACTTGGAAATTGATCAGCTGAGTCAATAGCTCCGTGCTCAGACTTGAAGCCCAGGCTGATGTATGTGCAGGACATAGGGCAGTTGCAGTCTAGTTCTCCTTCACCAGAAACACAGCCTGCTCAGGCAGCTGGTAGAGCAGCTGAGCTCATTTTGCCACCATCCCTGGCCTCTAAGCCCCACTAGCATGAAGGAGGAATCAACTCCAGACGCACACAGGTTATGAATTTGCCCACCATGAAGAAGTCCTTCATTCTGAGATGTTGCAAAGATGAATTCTCTTTTCCTTTGGGGAGACAATTGAATCAGCCCTTGCTGTTTGAGGGGAATCCCATGACAGCCTTTCTCATGACCTCCCAGCATCATCCCATGGGACCAACTTGGTCCCAGAGACAAACCTGAGGATTTCCCTGGGATCCTTCCTGTAAGGTTCCTGAGATTAATGACCTCTGACAGCAGAGCTGAGGAGGGCGATAATCAGGAGTATTTAGGGGGCTTGGGCATGGGAGCAGGACCCCTGAGCCTACGCAGATGGCTGGTCAGGCTTCATCATGGGGGATGGAGGAGAAAAACTTCCCAGGTGGACAATCAACATTCAGACACTCAGTCCACCTGCCTTTGGGAAGAGCTGAGGAAGTGGAAGGAAAAGAAAGATGCCACGGAGGGAGAAGGAACATTTTAGCATCTCTGGGCCCCTCATGGCCTAACTGAAAGGAATTTTGGAAAGCCTTTGTGAGCAGTATAAAGACAGGCCACAGAAAGGGCACTGAGAACACTGTCCTACCTCCCCAGCAGCCCCAGCAAAGCAAACACACAGCAGCATGATGGTGAAGTGGTGCTTCTGGATCTCTTGTTAAGCACAGAATCTAAGTCAGTACATCTGTCAGGGGTTGGAGCTTCTGTATTTCTAACAGTTCCTCAGTGGCTGCTGACAGCACTGGTCAGTGGACTACACTTTGAGTAGCAAGGTTTTAGAGGCAGTTGACTGAATAAAAGCTAGGAGAGAGTGGAAGGGTTGGCCTTGTGTTCAGCCTTGTCCCCACTGGCTCTGTCCTGGGTTCCCCTCTGGGACTGCCTCCCTCACTGCTGACCAGTGCCTGGGGCCAGGAAGGGACTGGTGGGTGGGGGCGCTGCAGGTCTCAGAAGGCTCCTCCCAGGCTGAGCTGCAGACTCCAGCCTCTTGCCATCATGTGCATTACCCAGTGCCTGGCTATCTCAGTTTATTGGCTCCTGAGGCTCCCGGCTCAGGCAGAGTAATTACAGTTGAGGCCCTGATGAATTGGGGGCCAGTAATTAAAGCGCCTATTGATTTTCTACTTAGGAGTTCCCTGTAGCTGGAAACAAAAGTGGGGAGGGGAGAGAGATAAACAATCTGGGCAAGGTGTTTTGAAACAGGGGATTGTTCAGTGTGCATTAGCTGGGTCTGGCAGTAACTGGGGAGGGGTTGTGGTGTGATCATTTATCACTGGCCCATCTATCCAGAATTTGAGAATTGATCAGCTAGTCGATATGCTTCTGGGGCATAGTGCCAACAGAATAGGGGGAACGAGAACTATCTTCTGCAAAGAGTTCATCCTTAGATCTCCAAACCATTAATCTGTCTTGTTTTGCTGCTTCATTTAGCTTATTTTAATTATGAATTGAAGCAATTGCCTCCTTTATATCATCTGCCTTCATCGGGCAACAATGGGCTTTCTGTCACTAGAAATTTGGCTTCTGGTGGCATCTAAGTCCAGACAATAGAAAGCATGGGCTTGAGAGAGGGGCATGATGGGGAGGAGAAGGTTCTAGAAGCAGAAGGGCTGAGGGCAAGTAGAGGTTGCTGGAAAGAGGATGGATAAAAAGAGGGTTCTGGAGGTGGATGAGAGCAGAAAGGTAGAAGGAGTTTTAAAGGAAGGACAAGGCCTTGGAGAGGAGATAAGCCGAGGATGGGTCAGAACAAGGGAGACAAGAGGCAAAGAGAAGGGAGAAAGACAGGATCAGGGGTCACTGTGAGGGACACAGAGGCAAACAAAATAGGAAGAGGGTTTTTGGTAGAAACACAAAGCACATTTAAGTCTTATTTAAAGATTGCTTAAGTTATTTTGGTGTATTTAACTCTTAATTCATCTTCCTTTCACTGAGCTAATGTAAAGTGTGAAAGAAAAACTAATGAGAAGAAGGCCTAACCGGCAATTTTATTTTAGTCAGCTCCGGGAGCTCTCTCTTCCTTCCCTCATGCTGGGTCACTTGATCAGAGATGATTCTTTTGTTTCTCAGAGGAATGTCGCTCTTCTAAGCCTTTTCCTTTTGCCCGTTTTCACTGCTGCAGCTGGTTTGGCTGCTTAATGATGATGAAGTTAGATTAGGATCTGGGTTTTGATAATGATGGAAACTGGGCAAAGAGAAGCGTTTTAGCATAATGCATGTTGGAACACAATTACCTATTATCCCAGTCAGGGTAGACAACAGGGGTGTTGGGGAGTAGTGAGTTGTGGAGAAGTGGGCTGTTACTTGTTATAAGTTGGATTTTTAAAAAAATGCCATAGAAACACTGAATGGATTTATTCAGGTTATTCAACCCAATTGCACAATCTGCTTGCCTCTGAAAAAAAATCTTCTGCAAGTATGCCCAATAAATGGCAAGAAAACTGGGGGGTGGGGTGGGAAAGTGTTGTTTATTGTGTGAAGCTGCTGTTGTGTGTTAATGGTTGCACAGGGCAATGCACACAGAAACCCAGTTCCTGCTCTCACAAAGCGCAAAGGACCACAGGACTTGATTCTTATGTGTGGCCCCATTGATCTGGCTCAAATCTCAAATGGCTTCCCAGTCAGAGCAAAGTTAAGCTCCTAAACCTCCCAGGAAAGACCTTCCCTGGTAGACCCCAGCCTACGTCTACATCACCCCCCAACCCCCACTTCCTCATGTGGCCCTTTGGCACCAGCCTGCCAGGTCCCGACCATTCTCCTGTGTTCCCTACCTCAGCGAATGGTACCACCCTACACCCAGTTCCCCCAGAAATCCTTAGATTGTTGTTCTCTCATGTCCCCACTTCAGTGGGTCACCAAACCTTGCCATGCTACCTGGTCATTTGGACCCTGTTCCCTCCCTCCCATCTCTGCAACCCCAGCTTGAGTTCAGCCCTAAATCACCTCTTGCTTGGACTCAGGTCATTGCAGTGGAATGGCCTCCCCACTGGTCTGGCACCATCCCATTATGACTTCTGTGCTATCCCTGGAGCAATTTACCCATCATTAACACCTGACAGTGCTCTTCTCAATTTTCAATCGTTCCCCACTCCCTGTAGAATGAGGCTCTTCCCAGCTGTGTGAGCTTGGGCAAGTTATGCAAGCTCTCTAAGCCTGAGATTGCTCATGTGTAGAATGGGGACTGAAATGTTGTTTCATGGGGACATTGTGAGAAGTAAATGAGGTGATGTGAGTAAAGTGCTCAGCCCAGGCCTGGCACATGGAAATGACCAACAGTAGGAGGAGCCGGTGGTGGTAACAGAGAGGAGGAGGAGGTGGGTTTTATTATTGCTGTTGTTGTTATTACTATTATTATTACAGAAGGAAGTCTTTATGATTTAGGTCCAAATTTATATTTACAGCTTCAACTTTCCCCCTAAACTCCAGATTTGTGTGTGTGTGTGTGTGTGTAACTGGCCATATTATATTTTTCAATTGTATGTCTAATGGACATCACGAATTTAACAATTTCAAAACTGAACTCCTTATATTTTACCTTCCATACATGTCTTACCCTCAGTTTTTCCCACCTCAGTAAAAGACATTTCCTTCCTTCCCACAGCTCAGAGCAAAAACCCTGACTGCCCTATTTCCCTCATCCTCCATATCTAACCCTTCCTTAAATCCTGTTGTCCAGATCTTCAGAATCTACCCAGAGTCCAACCCCTCTCACCACAGCCACTTGCCTTCTTGCCTGGTTTCCTGCAATGGCCTCCTCCCCAGGCTCCCTGCTCCTGTCTCCACCCCTTTATGATGTATTCTCTTCAGGGAGGCCGGAGGACTGCTTTTACAACAGAAGTTGAATCACTCCTCTGCCCCCAAGTATCCACCATTTCAAGGCACTTCACCATCTGATCCTCTACCCTCCATGACTCTTTTACTTTACCTCTTGCTGCCCTGGACCTACTCCCTCTGCTCCAGCCACACTACCCTCCTTCCTCTTTCTTGAATGTGTCAAGCAAACTTCTGCCGGGGGCTTTGTTCTGGCCATTCTTCCCTCTGCCTGAAACAATCTTTCCCAAGACATTCACATGCCTCACTTCCTAATCTTTTTCAGGTCCTTGGCTCAGATGACACCTTCTCCATGACACCTGCCCTGCTGGCTTTAGTATAAAATTGCAACCCTGACATCAATCCCCATCTCCTTTACTTGGTTTTCTTTTCCACATAGCACTTTCGTACCTTCTAGTGTATTATCTACCTACATTTTTTGTCTGTCTCCTTTCTTTAGAGTGTAGGTTTCATGAGAGCATTCGCTTTTGTCTAATTTGTCCACTGTTTCATTCAGCATATAGAAGAGTGCCTGGCACACAATAAACTCAGCAAATCTTGTTGAGTCATTTGCTATTCATACCGCCCTCCAGCACCAGTTTCTACCCCAAGGAGCTCTTCTTCATGCACATTGGGACCTTTATTTATAACTCTTCCTCTACAAGACTTCAAGTTCCATTTTCCCTCTAGGGCTGGCTCATGGTGCTAGATAAATGTTTGTATAAATATTATTGATACGTTGGCTGTAAGGAACTTGTATAATTAAAGATGCAAATAGAATTTTCTTTCATATACTTCCTTCAAAGTGGATGAAGGTTCTATTTGTCTGAAATGGTTGGCTGGCAGCTGAAATGTTTCCCTTCACACTTGAGGGCTGAAGTGTGCCCCTCATTTCCCCCCACCAAGCTCACAGTTCATTTGTCTGTTGGCATCACAACAACAGATCTTGAAGCCTGGGGAAAACCAACGTCAGAATCTAGACATTTGTCTCCAAGCACTGAGGCATGTCTTCTTATGCCATGCAGTAAACCCCTTTGTCATCCTCCCCCCCATAGGATGTAAGAGATGGAGAAGTGGAGGAGAAGTTGAAATGACTTATGTAAGGGCATGTATATCACCTTGGATGGAGAGCAGAATAAATAGAGGGCCACAGCAAAGCCAGGTCTTGGTCTGAAGTCATCTCACAGAGGGTGAAGTGGTTACATTTTATTTGGCAGGAAATAGGAAAACATCAAAGGTTTTTGAAGAGAAAAGTAACGAGACAGGAGTCAAAGCTTAAAGCAAATTAGTTTGGCAATGATAAGAAAGGTAAATAGAAAGGAGAGAGTCTGAGACACTGTGGTAGTCTTTAAAAAGTGATTGGTTCCTGAACCTGGGGAGGAGGAATGCAAAGAGGGGCAGGTGCTATAGCTAAACAATCATTTACAGGGTCTTAGGGCTGTCTGGGAGGGGTTCTGTACAGAGGTCTCTTTATTTATTTATTTTTAAATTTTTATTGTTATGTTAATCACCATACATTACATCATTAGTTTTTGATGTAGTGTTCCATGATTCATTGTTTGTGCATAACACCCAGTGCTCCATGCAGAACGTGCCCTCTTTAATACCCATCACCAGGCTAACCCATCCTCCCACCCCACTCCCCTCCAGAACCCTCAATTTGTTTCTCAGAGTCCATCGTCTCTCCTGGTTCATCTCCCCCTCTGATTTCCCCCCCTTCATTCTTCCCCTCCTGCTATCTTCTTCTTTTTTTTTTCTAACATATATTATATTATTTGTTTCAGAGGTACAGATCTGTGATTCAACAGTCTTGCACAATTCACAGCACTCACCATAGCACATACCTTCCCCAACGTCTAT
Organism: Halichoerus grypus; assembly: GCF_964656455.1. NCBI lineage: Eukaryota > Metazoa > Chordata > Mammalia > Carnivora > Phocidae > Halichoerus > Halichoerus grypus. The sequence continues at coordinate 105,139,958 of NC_135718.1, read as the reverse complement.
CACCCAGCCACCCCATCCCTCCCACCCCACCCCCCACTCCGGCAACCCTCAGTTTGTTTCCTGAGATAAAGAATTCCTCATATCAGTGAGGTCATATGATACATGTCTTTCTCTGATTGACTTATTTTGCTCAGCATAACATCCTCCAGTTCCATCCACGTCATTGCAAATGGCAAGATCCCATTCCTTTTGATGGCTGCATAATATTCCATTGTATATATATACCATATCTTCTTTATCCATTCATCTGTCGATGGACATCTTGGCTCTTTCCACAGTTTGGCTATTGTGGACATTGCTGCTATAAACATCAGGGTGCACTTACCCCTTCGGATCCCTACATTTGTGTCTTTGGGGTAAATACCCAGTAGTGCAATTGCTGGATCGTATGGTAGCTCTATTTTCAACTTTTTGAGGAACCTCCATACTGTTTTCCAGAGTGGTTGCACCAGCTTGCATTCCTACCAACAGTGTAGGAGGGTTCCCCTTTCTCCGCATCCCCGCCAACATCTGTCGTTTCCTGACTTGTTAATTTTAGCCATTCTGACTGGTGTGAGGTGATATCTCACTGAAGTTTTGATTTGGATTTCCCTGATGCCAAGCGATGTTGACCACTTTTTCATGTGTCTGTTGGCCATTTGGATGTCTTCTTTGGAAAAATGCCTGTTCATGTCTTCTGCCCATTTCTTGATTGGATTCTTTGTTCTTTGGGTGTTGAGTTTGATAAGTTCTTTATAGATTTTGGATACTAGCCCTTTATCTGATATGTCATTTGCAAATATCTTCTCCCATTCTGTTAGTTGTCTTTTGGTTTTGTTGACTGTTTCCTTTGCTGTGCAAAAGCTTTTTATCTTGATGAAGTCCCAATAGTTCATTTTTGCCCTTGCTTCCCTTGCCTTTGGCGATGTTTCTAGGAAGAAGTTGCTGTGGCTGAGGTCGAAGAGGTTGCTGCCTGTGTTCTCCTTTAGGATTTTGATGGACTCCTGTCTCACATTGAGGTCTTTCAACCATTTTGAGTCTATTTTTGTGTGTGGTGTAAGGAAATGGTCCAGTTTCATTCTTCTGCATGTGGCTGTCCAATTTTCCCAACACCATTTGTTGAAGAGACTGTCTTTTTCCCACTGGACATTCTTTCCTGCTTTGTCAAAGATGGGTTGACCATAGAGTTGAGCGTCCATTTCTGGGCTCTCTATTCTTTTCCATTGATCTATGTGTCTGTTTTTGTGCCAGTACCATACTGTCTTGATGATGACAGCTTTGTAATAGAGCTTGAAGTCCGGAATTGTGCTGCCTCCACCTTTGCTTTTCTTTTTCAACATTCCTCTGGCTATTCGGGGTCTTTTCTGGTTCCATACAAATTTTAGGATTATTTTTTCCATTTCTTTGAAAAAAGTGGATGGTATTTTGATGGGGATTGCATTGAATGTGTAGATTGCTCTAGGTAGCATTGACATCTTCACAATATTTGTTCTTCCAATCCATGAGCATGGAACGTTTTTCCATTTCTTTGTGTCTTCCTCAATTTCTTTCATGAGTATTTTATAGTTTTCTGAGTACAGATTCTTTACCTCTTTGGTTAGATTTATTCCTAGGTATCTTACGGTTTTGGGTGCAATTGTAAATGGGATCAACTCCTTAATTTCTCTTTCTTCTGTCTTGTTGTTGGTGGATAGGAATGCCACTGATTTCTGTGCATTGATTTCATATCCTGCCACTTGACTGAATTCCTGTATGAGTTCTAGCAGTTTTGGGGTGGAGTGTTTTGGGTTTTCCACATAAAGTATCATATCATCTGCAAAGAGTGAGAGTTTGACTTCTTCTTCGCCGATTTGGATGCCTTTGATTTCTTTTTGTTGTCTCATTGCTGTGGCTAGGACTTCTAATACAATGTTGAATAGCAGTGGTGATAGTGAACATCCCTGCCATGTTCCTGACCTTAGGGGGAAAGTTCTCAGTTTTTCCCCATTGAGAATAATACTCGCTGTAGGTTTTTCATAGATGGCTTTTATGATATTGAGGTATGTACCCTCTATCCCTATACTCTGAAGAGTTTTGATCAAGAAACGATGCTGTACTTTGTCAAATGTTTTTTCTGCATCTATTGAGAGGATCATATGATTCTTGTTCTTTCTTTTGTTAATGTATTGTATCACGTTAATTGATTTGCAGATGTTGAACCAACCTTGCAGCCCAGGGATAAATCCCACTTGGTCATGGTGAATAATCCTTTTAATGTACTGTTGGATCCTATTGGTTAGTATTTTGGTGAGAATTTTTGCATCCCTGTTCATCAAGGATATTGGTCTGTAATTCTCCTTTTTGATGGGGTCTTTGTCTGGTTTTGGGATCAAGGTAATGGTGGCCTCAGGTCTCTTCATTTATTAATATGCACACTCTCCCAGGGTGATCTTGGCCATCCCCATGACTTCAGTCATATGGCCACAGCTCCCAAATATTTAACCCTAGCTTTGATCCCTCCCTGACCCATGGATGTTTCTTAAAGAAGGTTCCCATGAGAGACCTCACAGAGACCTCATACTCAGCACACACAGGACTGAATTCACCATCTCCACCCCCTTCAACCCCATGGCTTAGAAAAGGCTTCGCCATCCAGCCAGGAACTAGGAAGTCATCTTAGGTCCCTCCCTCCCCATCTCTGCTCAGTCACCAAGTCCCGCAAGTCATGCTTCATCTACCTATTGAGTTTATCCACTTCCACTCTGCTGCCCCTACTCCAGGCCTAGCAACCATTCTCTCTTTCCCAGACAATTGCAGCAACTTCCTACATGATCTTACGGTGGCCATTCTTGCTACCTTCTAATCTATTCACTCTAATGACATTTTACTTATTTTTAATGCAGCCTAAGTGATCTTGGACTAATGCAAACCTAGTCAAACTTTTTTTTCTACTAAAATACACCAATAGCTTTCCATTGTCCTTGGAATAATGTGCTAAAGCCTTAATATAGCTTCCAAGACCTACCACTGCAATTTCAACCCACATCTGCTGCTTCTTTACTTTGTATTAGAGTGAGTTGCAGAGGTGTTGGTGTCACCTGAAAGTGATACTTGGTGTCTCACTATATATCTATATTCCCACAATCTGCTATATACAAGCTGGGGAACCAGGAAACTTGGTGGTGTAATTCAGTCCAAGTCCAAAGGCCTGAGAACCAGGAGCGGCAATGCATGAGGGCAGAAGATGGATGTTCCCGCTCAAGAAAGAGAACAAACTCACCCCTCCTCTACTTTTTTGTTCTATTCAGGCCTTCAATGGATTGGATGGTGCCCAGCTACATTGGTGAGGGAGATCTTTACTCAGTCTACTAATTACAAATGCTAATCTCTACTCGAAATGTCATCTCAGACATACCCAGAAATCATGGTTTGCCAGCTATCTGGGTATCCCTCAGCTCAGTCAAGTTGACACCTAAAATTAACCATCACAGGAGATGCTAGAGGAGTCACTGAAGGAAGCAGTAGGGTGTTCAGGAGGCTCAAACACTACAAAGAGGTCCAGAAGGTAAGGGCTGAGCAATGGCTGTTGGCCTTGACATGGGAATGGAAAGCAAGTCTGTGTACCACAGCGCAATGTCTTGGAGACATCACAGAGCCAGGGAGACCTTACTCACTGGCCGTGTTAGGGGAATGAGCATTCTGGCTAACTAATGTGTTTACTTATGGTGATGGTCCAAGTACATTTTTTTTTTTCAATTCTTATTGGCAAAATTCTCTCTTTCTACAATATGTTTACTTTTCTGCCTGTCCAAAGTGTGCTAACTACAGAAACCCAACTTGTTGGTAAATGAAGCATTTTATGGAGTTTTAGGGTCATTGGGACTTTGGTCATCTATGTTGGAAGCTAAGATAGAGAACACCTCCTAGTTGACATTTTGAATTAATTCCCGATTTCCCTTTGGGGAGTGTGTGTGTGAAGGTGACGGAAGGAGACCTATTTTGGCTATGTTACAAAGAAGCTACACAGCACTGGAAAAGTCCTCCATTTTCTCCCCAGTGAGTTAACACTTGCCACACCAACATCATGGCACTGTTGTGAAAATCCAATGAGATGGCATGCTGGAAGGAGCCCGAAGCCTGGTGCCTGGCACGTGGCAGAAGCACACTTCTGGTTTCATAGCAAGGAACCCTAAAGTGTGGGGGAAGATGACATGATAGCACATATCTTTGCAGGGTGCAGATGTTTAATGAGGGGGGTTCAGTCTTCTTTCCTGCTCTTAAGAGCTGTTGATTTGCATTTAACTCCTAAAGCTTAAGAACACAACAAAGAAATTCGTTAATTATTAAAGGTGTTAGTTAACCCAGGTTTAATTTTTGTTATTTCTCTCCTCATAATTATAAGAGGGAAGTGTTATGGTTTGAGAAAGGGAGGAAGCTCTGGGGTGAGATCATTACCGTTCCCACCTAACCCCAGGAGGGAACCAGGAAGTGCTACCAGGAGAACCTGTACTTCCGTGGGAGCTAAAGAGAGAAAGGAAGGAACTGGACCCGCCTGGAGGCCAAAGTGGCTCTCAACAGGGGCCCAGGGCTGGGGCCTGTGGCTACTGCTCTGTCTGAAACGGGCTTTCCGTGTTGCTGACTCTTGGTAAATAGGAAATAATAATTTATGCTGTGCTAACACTTTCCCAGCAATCCTGCACTAATCGAGATGGAAAATTATACCTAGAGTTTAAAAAAAAAAATTTAAAAAACCACGCAGGGCTCTTTGTACCTGTTCTTAGTCATTAAAAATGTGTTTCTGAAGTGCTAAATTTATAGTTAATTGCACAGTTAATTCATTATGTAGCACTATTTTCTTCTTTATAAAACACCAAACTAAAGCGAATCCAACCAATTACTTTAAGTCTTAGAGATACCACAAAAGGAATGACTTAATTTAGTAAATAATTTTAACTTAAGTAATTATTTACTGAAAGAGAGAGTTTGTTGAGTGCCTCAGGAGACTGCTTGCTATTGGCCTCAAAATAAACCTTCCTTGTAATTCTTGATTAATTACTTACACAAGCAACATTTTATTTACTTTGAACAAGCTGGGTTTTAAAAAGAGGTTATGAAACATCAATGAAGAGACCCCAGCAGCACTCCGTGATCTTTTTCAGGTCTGTGAACAAAAGGACCGATTCTGATCCCGTCCCCCTTGGAAGGCAAGTCACCCAAACTCCCCTGTATTTCAGTGTTTCTTTGTAAATCGGGGATATTGTCCCAAACAGTTCACCCCCACCCTCCAAAGAGCTCACCTCACTCTGTTTTTTTGTTTCGTTCTTGTTTGCCATGTACTTCAAGATGTCATGCATATGGTAGGCACTCAGATAAATACCAGATAAGTGAAATTATGTAGCAATGTCAGCAGCAGAATTAAAAAATACATGTCTGTCAAATACAGAATAGGATAGGAATCAATAGCAATCAATGCCTTTTTTTTTTTTAAAGGCAAGATAATTAAAAGTATTTTGGAAGTAGTAGGAAAACGGTTAACCAAACCAATGATTTTCAACTTGTTTGGAATTGAGACCTGGAATTTTGATGGTGTTCATACAATGCTCTAGGGCATATATTTATTTTTAAAATCAACATGAGCTAAAAGAGTGTTCTAAGAATTTTGTGTAAACCAGAAATACCCTTAAGAATCAGAAAAGTCATGTGTAGGGATCATTGCTCCAATTTTTGAGCATCTCTTGGCTTCAGATGACAGGCTGGCAGAATACAGCGCCTCTGCTTCTGAATGATGCAAGGAGGAAGGAATGACCATGGGGCCTTCACCTCTGAATGGACAGACTTCTAACCTTTATGGGCAACTAGCTGAGAAAGGATCTTAAAAATTAATCTTTAAAATCAGCCCAATTTTACCTGGAAAGTTTTCTTGGGGTGAACATCCATTTTCTTGACTTACTTGAAGGACTGTTTATGTAGAAGTGGGATTACAATGGACCCGTGTGGCCCCAGGGCTCTAGAACCTGGAGCAGTGAGTGGAGAAGTCTTAGAGAATAAGATTTCCATTCAGGGTAAGGACAAAGTTTCTAATAGACCAGGAAATGGTGTTTTCTCATGCGCACATGTTCAAGCAGACGTACATCCACAGCCTGGCAATGCTGTCAAAGAGCTAAGCCAGGTCTGCTGGGGCGATGGCCAGGGGCTGGGGGTGGGGGTGGTAGGCTAACACCCTTTAAGATGTCTTTTTTTTTAAATAATTTTTTTAAGGATTTTTATTTATTTACTGAGAGAGAGAGAATAATAGAGAGCATGAGAGGGAGGAGGGTCAGAGGGAGAAGCAGGCTCCCTGCTGAGCAGGGAGCCCGATGCAGGACTCAATCCCAGGACTCCAGGATCATGACCTGAGCCGAAGGCCGTTGCTCAACCAACTGAGCCACCCAGGCACCTCCCTTTAAGATGTCTTGCTGCCATTTTTCCCTCTTCCTTGGGTGCTTTCCACTTGTTCATGTCCTTTTTTTTTTTATTAAATATTTTATTTATTTATTTGAGAGAGAGAGAGAGAGAAAGCATGTGCAAGCAGTGGGAGGAGCAGACAGAGAAGGACAAGCAGACTCCATGCTGAGCGCAGAGTCTGACTGGGGACTGGATCTCACAACCCTGAGATCATGACCTGAGATGAAATCAAGAGTCAGGCACTTAGCTGATTGAGCCACCCAGGTGCCCCTGTTCATGTCCTTCTTAATGGATGGTGTCCAGTGCTGAACATGGTACTCCAAATTCAGGACAGAGTATGGAGTAGGACCATGATGCCCTTTGGTAAGGACCCCATATTTTATTAATATGGCTTAGTCCATATTAAGTCCTCCTTTGCCTCCAGGCTTGAAATATGGCATTCTGATGTTTGATACCGAATTTAAGGTCAACCAGATCTCTGCAATTTCCTTATCTGAACTGCTACTGAGATTGATTTCCAATATGCTGACCTCATAGGATGGATTTTTAAAAATCAGAACTTTATACAGTTACATTTTATCTCATTAGTATCAAACTATGACATTATTGGCTGGAGAGGGAGGTAGGTAATTTTGAATGCCAATTCTATTCTCAAAGGCAGTAACTGCTCCTCCTTTGTGTCTTTTCGGGCTTTGTAAGCATGTCTCCTACCTTTTCATCCAAATTAAGACAGACTTTGGCAAATCTTGGGAATATCTCTTGGGGACCTTCCTCCAGGTGAAACAATCACAGGATGAAGAGGCGGAGAAGAACTTGGTGGGTATCTAAATCTTTTTTATTTTATAAATGAAGAAACCTAGATTTACAAAATTAATAATCATGGGGCAATGCTGTTTGGTCAGTTACAAATCAACCTGTATTTGTTAATATCCTGACCATATTTTTCAACTTTGTCCTTGAAACATTATTAAAAATCTTGTGGATTCTTCAGCCAAACACACACACACACACACACACACACACACACACACACACACACCACACACACACACACAGCCATTGGTTTGTTATCTATTTTTGTCTTACGTTGGCTTGAATGGATCAACTTTTTCTTTCCAAAGACTTACAAGCCATCTCTTTATCCTTCTAGAATTTAGATCAAAATCTTCAGCATAGAGAATACTTTTACATTCAATGTCATAAATTCTAGAAAACAATGTAGCTTCTAGATCAAAGTGGTTTACTAATTGCTTTTAAAAAAAATTTGGCAAAAAAACCCCAAACACCACAACATAAATTAAATTCAGAAAATGTTTTAAACTTTGTTCTGGAATTTTGGAATCTACAATATGCTTGACCCTTGAACAACCTGGAGATTAGTGGTACTGAGTCTCCCCACAGTTGAAAATCCATGTATAATTTTTGACTCCCCCCAAACTTAACTACTAATAGCCTACTGTTCACGGGGAGCCTTAACAATAATATAAACAGTCTATCAACACATATTTTGTATGTTATATATATCGTATACTGTATTCTTACAATAAAGTAAGATAGAGAAAAGAAAATGTTATTAAGAAAATCATAAAGAAGAGAAAATACATTTACGATACCATACTGTATTTATTGGAAAAAACACACATATTAGTGAACCTATGCATTTCAAACCTGTGTTGTTCAAGGGTCAATGGTATTTGAATTCAAGGCTTTATTGCACCCACATAAGCCAATGTGTCCTTCTCTAGAGAAAGCCTTTCTCTGTCCTTGAGTGTGGCCTGGGTATTAGGCTATACTGACGGGTAGGTGGCCAAAGCCTTGGAACTCAAGTGTTTCTGACCATGGGAAGTTGTTAAATCTGTAGATTAGGGTGGACCTTGCCTTCCTCAGGCAATGGGTGAGCTCAGCACTGGTCAGCTTCTGAGACTATCTTGCTCTCATTCCAGCTGGAAGAGACGCTAAACTCTTGCTCCAGGCCCACCCCCATGATGCCCTTCCCAGTTTTGTTTTCACTTTGTTGAGGAAATAAATACCCTCTGGTTCCCTCACTTTCCTCCCTTGCCCAGACACACTGCTAGGAACCTAATGGAAATTATCCAAAAAAAAGGAAGGGAGCCATTGATAAGACTCTGTGGGCGTCTGTGAGGCACACATCAACTGAATGACAGGTTTGCATGTAAACAGCCGCGACTCACGAAAATAGTTTTTAATCTACTTGAAAGGCATATTCTCAGAAAGAAATCAAGTTCTCTCCAGGTGCGTGAAAGCTCTTTGAAAGAGGAGCTGCTGCAGCAAAAATGCGAGCAGTTATGAGATTCTACTTTTGATGACCCTTTCTTTTCTTTCTTCTCCCTCCACCCCCCAGCCCTCCCACCTGTGAACTTATCTCTGCAGGGTTTCTGACTGGAGAGAGAGGGAGCGGAATTAGGGGAGTCACATTCTCTCTCTTCCAGCAGATCGAGGCCCAGTTCCATCACTTGGGCACTGCTGACATTCCACAGAATGTCTCATTGTGTTTCCCATCTTTTCTCAAGACTTTGCTTCCCTGGGCTCACTGGCCTCCCCTTTGCCTCTCCTTTCCAGACCTGCGTGCGGTTCTCTGACTCTCCCCATCCCAAACCCTGGGCTCCTTGAAAGGCTCCACCTCTGGACTCTGTGGCACAAACTCAACCTTGACCCGAGTCATCCTATTGTTTCATGTTATCATATAAAGGACTTTTAAATTAAATTAAATTAAAATGTTTATTGTGGTAAAATAGACTTAACATGAAATTTTCTACTGTTTTTAACCATACAGTTCTGTGACATTAAGGACAGTCACCCTGCTGTGCAACCATCAGCACCATCCTTCTCCAGAACGTTTTCATCCTCCCAAACTGAAACTCTGTGACCATCAAAAAATAACTCCTTATTCCCTCTTCCCTAATTAATTATATGAGTAATACAGAAATGCATTATAAAAAATAAAATAATGCAAATAAAGTTCTCTTTAACTATCACACCCCCCTTAGAGTTACTGCACTTACATAAACACACACACACACACACATAAAATAATGAAGTGTTTACACAAATGCCACATAAATATCATATCATTTAAAATGTCATTATCATAAACGGTATTTACAATGATATCACATCATTGCACTGACGGTTGCTATTTTTATTCAACCATATGTCTTGGAGATCATTCCATGTCAGTACTCAGAAATATACCTTGTTCTCTTTTAGTGCTAAATAGTATTCATAATTACACCATAATTAGCTAGTCTGCTATCTCATAGTTTCCAGATATCTTTCATTACGTACTGCTGCAGGGAGCATGAGAAGGAAACAAATATACTTGTTTCTGAGGCATGAGTACTCAGAAACAACTGTATGGTCACAGAATATGCATATCCTTCCATTTCAACAGAAGCCACTAGGCTGGATTACCTTCCAAAGTGTCTGTATTAATTTATAATCCAACCAACAGTGTGCAAGAGTATCTGCTTCCCCACGTTCCTCAGCACTGGGTGTCAATAACAGATAAATTTATCAAGTGCTTACTTTCTGCCAGGCAAGGTTCTAAACGCTTTATGTGTATGAAATCATTGAATGCTTGCAGTAAGCCAACAAAGTAGGTATTAATATATTACCTGTTTATAGACCCGGAGAAGTTAGGAGTCTTATACATACAGTGGATCCAGCATTTGGACCAAGTTAGCCTGACTTCAGAGCCCTTCTCCTTTATGCCATCGTACCCATTGCTGCCCATTTGATGGGTCGAACATGGTGTCTCCCGGGTGTATTAATTTGCATTTCCATGATTGCTAGTTAGGGGGAGCATCTTTTCCTATGTTTGTTGGCCAACTGTATTTTCTTTTTTTGTGTATTGACTGTTTATATCTTTTTTTTTAAAGATTTTATTTATCTGACAGAGACACCGCGAGTGAGGGAACACAAGCAGGGGGAGTGGGAGAGGGAGAAGCAGGCTTCCCGCAGAGCAGGGAGCCTGATGTGGGGCTCGATCCTAGGACCCTGGGATCATGACCTGAGCTGAAGGCAGACACTTAACGACTGAGCCATCCAGGCGCCCCTTGACTATTTATATCTTTTATTCTTTTTTTTCTATTGGGTGGTTTGTTGATTTGTAGGTTAAAAAGGGTTCTGTGGGGCTCCTGGTGGCTTAGTCGGTTAAGCGTCTGCCTTCAGCTCAGTCATGATCTTGGGGTCGTGGGATGGAGTCCTGTGTTGGGCTCCCTGCTCAGTGGGGAGTCTGTTTCTCCCCCGCCCCACCCTCCCGGTCGTTCTCTCTCTTCCTCTTAAATAAGTAAATAAAATCTTAAAAAAAATGGCTCTGTGCTGACTTCTTTGGTGAAGTATCATAATTAAAATGATCAGTACAGCCAAGTGTTAACTGAGTCTAGATCCTATCCCAGCTGTGAAAGGTAGAATATATGAAATTCAAATATTCCTGTAGACAGTCATGAAATTTTCATATAAATATGAGCATTCATTTATTCATTTACTGAATAATTTTTAAAAATTGAACGATACCTCTGAACCAAGCAACATGTAAAGGAATATCACAGATCATAGAAGGGTTAGGAGAGATCTTATTCAAAACAAAGAGCCATTGACCTTTACAGTAAATTGATTTATAATGAAATCATTACTAATTGTTTTCACCTGCTTTTGCCAGCAACCCTCTACTAAAAATATGGAGACCATCAATCAATCAACATAAGAATCTGCCAATGTAAATATTTTTAAAGTTTATCTATTATTAGCCTCCCAGAGAGGGAACTACCCTTAGAGGATATTTTAATCCTCCCTCCCTCCTTCTTTTCCTTTTTTCTTTCTTTCCTTCCTTCCTTTATTTAAAGAATTTTCCTAGAACGTCAAAATATGGTGCTCTGTATAGAGCAGATGCTAAGCATTATGGATGGATATTTTGGATTACTACACTGAGCAGAAAACTGTCTGTGGTAGCAAACTGAAAACTTCAGGAATAATTGTGCTTTTTAAATGAAAGCAGAGCCAAAGGATTTTACGTGTTTCAAGCACATTTTTGTCATGAGCAGAAAGAAGAAATCTACATCCTCATTTGGTATTGATCCAGAACAGCCCTGAAATGTAGAACCTTTCGTGGCTCCAGATGTTTATCTTTGTGTATTGGGCAGGTGCATCCAAATCAAACGTAACATCTCATGGAAATGTGGTGCAGACACTGCCATTCAGATAGAAACAATTTCTTCCTCAAGGCTCATTTTTGGTAACCACTCTGCATGCACACACCTGCTGTGCCTAGGGGTAAAATTGTTGAGAGTGCGTTTCTGACCTTTTACCTCATTTCAGCGTGAGATATAACCGGACTGCCCCTTTGTTCATATGAGTTTCCCTGCCCTCAGCTATCAAGAGGCTCAGTGCAGGCCACGTGGTCTCTTGCCAAGGATGCCTTTCTTCCTGTCTGTGGGTCCGGAGGAAGGAAGGTGCCTCTGGATCCAAAAATCAATGTTTTGAGGTATTCTTACTCTTTACATCACAAAGAGTGCTGGCTGGGTGACAACCCAGAGGCGGCATGTCAGTCTGAGAATAGCTTGGGGCACCACACAGGTGTCTCAGTGGATACGGTGGAGCAGAGAGTCTGTAAAGCATCTATGTCTGGCTGCGTCTCTCTGAGTCCACTCTTGCGAGCAGAGTGCCACAAAGGGTGGGCTCCCGGCGTGTGGTCATTTAGCACACATCGAAGATGCTGCAGTCACCAGGTGTACCTTGGAGTCCCCTTTAGAGTATCCTCCTTTGAAAATATCCCTGGAAAATGATTAACTTAACTTGCCACTTATAGAAGACGAAAATAATGAAGGGACAGGACTGTTTAACCAGGTGGTCAGTAAAGAAAATTGATTCAGCATCCATCGTGTTACAGAGAGCTCTCTGTACTCCACTATGAATTGCCCGCCAAATACCATGTTCTGGAGCCTCTAATCTGGACCGGGGGGGGCGTGGCTGAGGGGCTCTGGATTGGTGTTCGTGACTGTTTAATGCGTGGAGAACTCACATGTGGAAGCACAGATGGTGACTCAGTAGGTGTGAGTGGGGCCTAGGGTCTGTGTTTCTCCTGAGCTCCAGGCAGCTGGTCCTCCACCAGCACACTGAAGTGGTGGGGAACCCATGGCCTCACCCTGTGCTGGGATTTCTTCTTAATTGGAAGCACTGTCAATATGCAGTTGAAGGGATATGGGATTGAGGTCTAGCTCTGCTCTCCTTAGTGGCAACCTTGAGGAAACTACCCGTATAATCTTTGCTTCAGAATTGATTATGACTCCAGGTCCAACCCAATCTCTAAAACCCTGCCTTTTAGGGGTGCATCCAGTGGGGTCTCAGCAGGCCTGCTGGGGGCAGGGCTGGTCAAACTGAGGTGTTGTTCTGAATGACCCCACCATTGGAGGGAGCATTTTGTTTTGTTTCTGTCTTAAAGGAAGTGAGAAGGCAGGAAGGAGGAAAAGGACAGAAGGCAGAAAACAATGGGTCGTATTAGCCGAGGAGGACACTTGGAGCGTGAGCCAATGGTTGGAAGCAGTCCTAGAGCTGCAGGGACAGACTTGAGAGCACATGGATGACACATCAAGAGTCATGGAGGGACATGGAGTGAAAGGAATTGTGGAGGGAAAGAAAAATCCAAGGTGCATTTTACGGTGAAGGTGCAAACTGCCAGGGGCTGGAGATGGCATTTATTTTGTGGAGAGGCCTGAGGAATTGGGTGGGTGGGGTGGGGGGAGCAAAGTCTTGAGGTGAAGCTTCTGATGGCTGAGTTTCCAGGTGTCAATGAGCGGGAAATATGGGGCAGAGAATTGGGCGGGACATGAGGAATGCCAAACAGAGAGAAGGAAACAGCCGTCTGTGGAGACGGGGAGCCCACTGCTGTCAGCCAAGGAGTGACAAATGGGCTCAAGGAGACACTGGCTCCATCTCTGTGTCTGCTTGCCCTGATGCTTTCAGAGTCCAACTCCTGCTAAGCCCATTTTAACAGTGGCAGCTGGATGGGGACTTAGCAGTGCAGCTTCCCTGAGGGCCGAGAAACATCTCTGAGGTGAGGACCGTGTGGGGAGCACCACCAGGCAGCTGTACTTTGCTGACATGCTTTTCTTGTGCAAGTTGTCCCCAGAGTTTAGCAAGAAGCCATAGGGTACAGGACGGTGAGTTTAAAAGCTGTGCCCTCACTCCTGAGCTTGGTCCTGCCGCTGGAGTGGTGTGGCGTTGTCCACAACAACATGCCTCCGGGACCGCCATGTGTGCAGAATAATTGTCTAAGGGCCCCAGCTGCCGCACTCTGAAATCCACTGCTGCGCTAGCCCCGTGCTTCCTGGAGCTGCTCCCAGTCAGTGATCAGCTGTGTCAGGGCTGCTAAGGCAGACCCCTGCCCGAGGGACGGGGTCTCTAACAAATGCCTTCAGCGAGAGGACATCCTGCCAAACTGCCAACCTGCCGGCCTGTAAACTTTGTTCAATTGTGCAGCTCTCTAGATGCTTCCAAAACAGCCTCCCCTCTCTCCCTCCCTTCAATCTCTCTGTCTCTGTCTGTCTGTCTGTCCTTCACCGGGGGTTGGGATTGCATGGTGGTCTCACGGCTCTCCCAGCCTTGCCCAGCCCCTTCTCCATTTCCTCTCACAGACATTTCCCTTAATAAAACTCTTGTGTGTTTAATCCCATGACCTCCAATTCTCTGATGTCCCAGACAGACTGACACAAGCAGGGACCGACAGGACAGGGGGAATGAGCTGGATGTGCATCAATTAATGACATAAATATCAGAAAGGGAAAGGATTCTTGGAAAATCAGGTAGAAGGCAGGAGGGAAGCCCAAGATAGGGGAGATGTCAGGGAAGCCAGTCCTGGGGCCATTCCCTCCCATTTTCCTACCCTTGAGCCTGCTACAGCTGACTCCCGCACCCATTTGGTCTCATCAGCACCTCCGGACTTCCCGGCCCACCTTCTTTGTCAGTTCACCACCTTTCTGAGGTGCACAAGCCATTGATCCTGCCTGCCCACTTCCCCCTGGCCTCGGCCTTCTTGCTTGCTCCCCTCCTGTCTGGCTCTAGTAGCACTGACCTTTTTATCATCCCTCCCATGTGTAAGCTCAGTGCCCTCGCATCTGTTCTCCAGTGTGTTGGCCTCGAATCCCCAGCCTTGGTTAGATCCCACTCCCTGCCTTACTCCACACCTGTACAAATGCTTACAAAAGCTACAGCTTACCACAATTTGCAAAAACAAAACGTGGCCATGAGGCCACTTTACATTCGTGGCCACAAACCTCAACAGAGCCCTCAGCTCTGCTGGGCAATCCTATTGAGTTTCCCTACTCTGTTCACTCTCCTTTGCTCCTGGGTGATGGCTCCCACCTTCTCTTTTCTCAAACCTCCCTCTCTAGTCTCACCTGATTCTCTTCCTCTCATGGTCTTCTCTCTCTCTCTCTGTAACTGCAACTCCATCGTCCTATTGCTCTAGCCCAAACCTTGAAGTCAGCCATGATTCCTCTCTGTCTTGAGTCCTACATCCAAGCCAGCAGTGACTCTGTTGGTTCCCCCTTCTAAAGATCTCCAGACTCTAACCATGCTCCTCACTTCCAGTCGCCTCCAGCTTGCACCTGCATGACTGCAGACGTCCCGCATGAGTCTTCCTGTGACTGATCTTGCCTCCCCGCCTTGGTCTGCTCTTAACACAGCAACCAGAGTGATCAGGTCTGACCATGTCGCTCCTCCGTTGCCAACCCTGCAGTACCTTTCCAACTCGCTTAGAGGAAAAACCAAAGCTGTAACAGCTGAAGGCCTTCATGCTCTGTTCGCTGAGTCGCTGACCTCATCTCTTGCTTCCGGGCCCACTTTGGTCTTCCACTCTGCTCTCACCTATTCCGCCTCCTTGACTATTCCCCTTGGTTGCACGGCCTCCTCACTGTTCCTCAGACACACCGAGGACTCCAGCACCTTTGTATGTCCTGTTCCTCTACCGAGACCAAATCCCTCCCTCCCTTCAGGTCTGCTCTTGAGCATCACCTTTCACATGGCCTCCCTGACCATCCAACAGAGAAGGGCCAGAAGCCCCCCCCCCCCCGCCATGCCCCATGCCCAATGTCCTATCCTCTGTGCCTGCCTGGTCTCTCCTCCTCCCTCAGCACTTGCACTGTCTGAGCGTGGGACACACCTGCTTGTTTGTTACCTGTCTTCCTTAACTGGAATGGAAACTCCACAGGAGGAGTTCCAGGCTTCGCACAGGAGGTGCTCAAGAAGTAGTTGCTGAATTAAGGAATTAATGCAAGCTAAAGGAGGCAATGGGACACAGCTGATTGGAGAAACACAGGAGGGGGAGATTAGGCCACAAAGGAATGTTCTCTGGGGAGAACACTTGCATGGGGAAAGGCAAGAGCCTTGGAGAGCTCACCGTGGTGGAAAGGCAGGGCTGACTCCCAAGCCAGGGCTCCTTCCATCAACATGGAGCTGTCTCTTGGAGACTCAGTCAGCTTATCTGCAAGATGAAGGTGGGAGGAACCCCTCTCCAGGGTGGTTGTGAGGCTTAAGTGAGATGAAGCTGGCAGGAGGCCCGGCACTCGGCAGGTGCTCAGAGGGGTCAGCAGCCCCAGGTGCCCCTGTCTCGCCCCAAGTGGGACTGAGGCCGAATGTCAGCCACCATCTGCTGCTTGCACAGTTAATTAAATCAGGGACACAATCTCAGGTGAGGGGAGAGCCCTAGGTGGAGGTGGAGGCAGGATTTGAAACCACTGAGCCCGCTGGGGGGCTGGGCTCGGCTCTTGCCTGTCTGTAGCCAGAGGAAGGAGTAACCTCAAGGGGAAAGAAGCGGTGATGTATTTCTGTATTCAGAACACTGACATTGCTCCAGAAAGAAATGAGAGGAGATTATGCAGGAAGGGAATTGAGTCTGTCAGGAGCTTCAAGAAAGAAAGAAAGAAAAAAAGATGCAAGAAGGAGCCGTTTGTTGCTCTTTGTTCAGGTTTTTATCTTGAGAGTCTGTTTATAAAAATGCTCTCTTTCTCTCACCCAGCCTCTTTCACTCCTGCTTGGACACGCTCCCCCACCCCACACGCCCTCCCCTGTTCTTGTTTGAGTTAAGGCTCTTTCCTTGATTAAATAATGAATAAAAGCTCTTCCCAAGTCTGGCCTTCCTGGTTGTAGGGAGAAATTACAGATATATGTACATACATATACATGCAAAATAGCCTGAGATAAAGAGGCACAGGATAAACAGCCTTCTGGTTGTTTTTTTTTTTTTTCCTTTTAAAGAAATGTCATTCATAAACTACAGTTACAGACAACACAAATTCAAACTAGGGCAAACCAGGCTAAATGCGGCTAAATAGTTTGATTTAATAAAGCTCTTGGATTTAAAAGCATCTATTTTTTATTTAAAATTATGATATTTATCTTAAAAAATGGGTTGGGGCTCTCTACTCCAGGATCGCTCTGTCTGTCAGGTGCTGAGCCATCCATGCTTTTGTCTCTACAAGGAAGGATGATCTAGTTCATAACCAATGTTTCTCTTTGGCCTTCTTTTCTCAAGGCTCATCAATTAAGGCAAAGCTGTTTGCAGCGCACCATCTGCATTAGCTGCTGCATCTTTACTCCAGAAGCACTGGCCTTGCACACTCCTCCCCCACATCAAGCCACTCGAATCCTGTCCCACAGCTGCAAAGCAGAGGTGTGGCAACCACCCCAGCTGCTGCACCCATCTACATGTGGGAGCTTTACCCTTTCACCTGTTCCAGATTTCCTCTCCTCACTCATAAACACTGCCAAAGCTAATGGAATTTTGAAAAGGAATTTTTACAAAGACACTAAAGGAAGACAAAAAAAATTTTAATGGCATAACATGTATAAGCAAACCGTGCAGATTTCAGAGCCCTAATTAACTCATGTTTAGCTAGAGATTGGTTAATAGTGTGTGTACGTTTACAGATGACCCTGTAACTAGGAGACGCAACAAAAGTTGAGTCCCCATTTTGGAAATGTAAGACTTGTTCCTTAAGAGCAAGGATCGGCAGGGCGCCTGGGTGGCTCAGTTGGTTAAGCGACTGCCTTCGGCTCAGGTCATGATCCTGGAGTCCCGGGATCAAGTCCCACATCGGGCTCCCGCTCAGCAGGGAGTCTGCTTCTCCCTCTGATCCTCCCCCTCTCATGCTCTCTGTCTCCCATTCTTTCTCTCAGATAAATAAATAAAATCTTTAAAATAAAAAAAAAAAAAAAAGAGCAAGGATCGGCAGATATTGGCTAAAATCCATTCATCCATCCATCTATCCAATAATTATTGACTAACTAAATTGTATAGGTACTGGGGACATAGAGGTGAGCAAAAACAGCACCATCTCTGGCCTCATGTGGCTTCTAGTCTAGTGGGGAAGACAGATATCAATTCAATAATCACCCTAAAGGACAAATAATAAGCTGAGGAAAGTCTTCTAAAGGAAAGGAGCATGGTTTAACGAGAGCATATTACTAGACTAAGGGTCAGGAAAGATTTCCCTAAGAAATTAGTGCTTGAGGGGCGCCTGGGTGGCTCAGTCGGTTAAGCGTCTGCCTTCAGCTCAGGTCATGATCCCAGGGTCCTGGGATCGAGCCCCGCATCAGGCTCCCTGCTCAGCAGGGAGTCTGCTTCTCCCTCTCCCACTCCCCCTGCTTGTGTTCCCTCTCTCACTGTGTCTCTCTCTGTCAAAAAAATAAATAAAATCTTTAAAAAAAAAAAAGAAATTAGTGCTTGAAATGTAATCAAAGGATAAGTAAGACTCAAATAAGGAAGAATGTAGGGGTGCATTTTAGAAACATGGGCTTGGGGGACATGGGGAGTTTGAGGTCTGGTAAGAAAGCCAATGGGGCTGGAGCTCAGAGTAAGAGAGAGTAGAAAGAGGCAAGTCTAGGAGAGGAGTTTGAGTCCAGCTGCATTAGTTATCTACTGCTGCGTAACAAATTGCCCCCCAAATTAGCAGCTTAAAGCAACAAGCATTTATTATCTCACAGTTTCCGTGGGTATGGAATTAGTTGAGTGGTTCTGGCCCAGAGTCTCTCATGAAGTCACAAATCAAGACACTGGCGAGAGCTGCAGTCACCTGGAGGCCTGTCAGGGACTGTAGGGTCTGCTTACAAGATAGCTTGCCTATGTGGCCTCAGTCCTTACCAGGTGAACCCCTCCATGGAGCTCCTTAAGAGTCATCATGATATGGCAGTTGGTTCCCCCAGAGCAACGATCCAAGAGAAAGAGAAGAAGAAGCCATAATGCCTTTTAAATCCTTATCTGGGAAGCCACACCCTGTGGCTTCTACCACATTCTATGTGTTAGAGGCGAGCCACTAACCTACACTCAAGGGAAGGAGAATTAGGCTCTACCTTTTGAAGGGTCAAAGATTTGTGTACCCTACGCCATGGAGGACTTGGTAGCCCTATTAAGTTGCATTCATTTTCTGCCATAATAAAGCACCACAGACTGTGTGGCTTAAACAATAGAAATTTATTCTTTCACAATTTTGGAGGCCAGAAGTCAAGATCAAGGTGTTGGCAGGGTTTGCTTCTCCTGAGGTCTATCCTTGGCTTGTGGATGGCCTCTTCTCTCTGAGTTTTCACATGGTCTTCTCTCTGCCTGTGTCTAAATTTCTTCTTCTTATAAGAACACCAATCATATTGGATTGGGACCCACCCTAATGATCTCATTTTAACTGAATTACCTCTTTAAAGACACTATGTCAAAATATAGTGACATTCTGAGGTACTGGGTGGGATACAACTTTGACATTTCAGGGAGACACAATGCAGCCCATATCATAAGAATTTTGGTATTTATTCTTTTTTTTTTATTATGTTATGTTAATCACCATACATTACATCATTAGTTTTTGATGTAGTGTTCCATGATTCATTGTTTGCATGTAACACCCAGTGCTCCATGTAGAACGTGCCCTCTTTAATACCCATCACCAGGCCAACTCATCCTCCCACCCCCTTCCCCTCTAGAACCCTCAGTTTGTTTTTCAGAGTCCATCGTCTCTCCTGGTTCATCTCCCCCTCCGATTTCCCCCCCTTCATTCTTCCCCTCCTGCTATCTTCTTCTTTTTTTTTTTTTTTTTTAACATATAGTGTATTATTTGTTTCAGAGGTACAGATCTGTGATTCAACAGTCTTGCACAATTCACAGTGCTCACCATAGCACATACCCACCCCAATGTCTATCACCCAGCTACCCCATCCCTCCCGCCCTCCACCACTCCAGCAACCCTCAGTTTGTTTCCTGAGATTAAGAATTCCTCATATCAGTGAGGTCATATGATACATGTCTTTCTCTGACTGACTTACTTTGCTCAGCATAACACCCTCCAGTTTCATCCACTCGTTGCAAATGGCAAGATCCCATTCCTTTTGATGGCTGCATAATATTCCATTGTATATATATATCACATCTTCTTTATCCATTCATCTGTCAATGGACATCTTGGCTCTTTCCACAGTTTGGCTATTGTGGACATTGCTGCTATAAACATCGGGGTGCACGTACCCCTTCGGATCGCTACATTTGTATCTTTGGGGTAAATACCCAGTAGTGAAATTGCTGGATCGTACGGTAGCTCTATTTTCATTTGGTATTTATTCTTAGAGCAACAGGAAATTACGGAAGTAAATTTAAGCATAGGTGGTAGGTAGCACTCTCAGATTTGCATTTAGAAATTCCTCAGGTTGCAGTGTGGGGATCTGATTAGACAGGGAGCCGAGTGAAAATTAACTGGAGATCTTTAGTGCTTCAAGTGAGATGGGATGGGTGTTGGGATGAAGGTGGTGGCCACAGAGACAATGGGAGTTGGTAGATTCAAGATAAATTGAATATGAGGGTGAGAACAAGGGAGAGTCAATGATGATGCTTGCAATTCCAGCTTGTACCCTGGATGATGGTGAAACTATTGCTGATGATGGAAGAGGTCCAGGCTTGGAGGTGGTGGTAGGAGGGTTTTGAGTTTGTAATAGTTGTATGGTGTTGAGATACCTGGTAGTGACCCATGTAGGGACACCCCTTGGGATGCTGTGAGATACTCAGTTGTAAGGCACAGTGAGGTCTGTATTGCAACAGAGAGGTGGTATCTGAGGAGAGTACACGTGTGAGACTGGACTGGAACCAGGCATGAGCGAGAAGAGAAAGGGGCCTGGGGCCAAGTGTGAAAAGAGCTCTGGTCCATACACACACTGGATTTTTGAGCCTACTCCTCTACTTTCCACATACACTGAATTTGAAAGTATGGCTTAACTGTGTCTTTACAGAACTTGATATAATACATATAAGAATAAGTGAAGGGCAAGAGAGCAGTCCGAGTGCACTTCAGCATGGTTCATGATCTTATCATCTGAGAGTGTTTCTGCCCATCACCCCAGTGCTGGGCACGTGGAGGGATGTTGGTTTCTCCATTTCATGCATGTGTGCACATGGGCTGGAAGGGAGATGAAATCAGAGCATACTCAGATCTTTTATA
This sequence comes from Halichoerus grypus, assembly GCF_964656455.1. NCBI lineage: Eukaryota > Metazoa > Chordata > Mammalia > Carnivora > Phocidae > Halichoerus > Halichoerus grypus. Next base: position 105,119,067 of record NC_135718.1, on the reverse strand, counting down.
TGGTAAATTTTAGAACAGTCACCTGTGGGACACAGGTAAGGGTGCAGTGTTTGCCTCATCCCCCATCTCTGTTTCTGGGTCAGGAATAACTAAGAGAAGGAGTCACTATGGGTGAGGGGTGGAGATGGGGCTCCTGGAAGACCCAAGCAGAAGAAGAATGGAAAGCAGTTGTAATAGGAATGCGATTTTCTCTTTTCTTCCCAAGTTAGACCAACCCTCCTTGGATAACCACATTTCCCAGAACAGTCTCAGAAGACACAGGGTCTGTGGAAAAGGGACTCTAGGGTAAACAGATAATCTCTAAACAGGATTTCTCTCAGGGAACAGAATTTGTGCTCCCAAACTAGGATGACTAATTCAATGTCACACTTGTGATTGAGCACCTTCTCTGGGACTGATAGGTGCATAATACAAGTTATGGGCGGAGGAGGGTACTTGGTGGAATAAGAGAAGTGAGCAGTGTGGCAACTTCTGATAATAGGGAACAAAATGAGATTGTACATGATGATGCAGTGTTTAGGATACATACTTAGGGAAAGAGCATCTCTTTTACAGACTCTGCTCTCATTTCCTCTAACATCTCACATACTTTACTGTTCATCATGTTTGTAGCTTATTGTCTGAGTCTCATTACTTGAATGTTAGCATCCCAAGTGCAGGGGTCTGTGTGTGTTTTGTTCAATGACTTTTTGCAAGCACCTAGAATGGTGTTTGCATGTAATAGATGTGCAGTACATACTTGTTGAGTGAATGAATGAACAGTCTTCAGAATTCCATGAAGCAGGACTGATGTAGGTCTCCCCACTTATGGTGATGGCTCTGCAGGGCCGCATAAGTGCACAGAGCAGTGCAAAGTAATAAATCTCTCTTTACCTTGTTTTTCTGCATACATTAGAGGAAATGAGAGCTTAACCTTGGAGTTTATGGAATTCATGACACTTCTTCCCATGTCTCCTGCTGCCCTTTTAATGAGACCTTCCACTCCCCTACCCCTCTTATGATTCCATTCAGAGCAGAGTCTCATCTGGCCACTTCCACACTCCTTACACCTGCTTACCCCTTGGTGTGACTCACCTTTCCCCACTGCGTTCCCTCAACTGTACTTATGAAAATAAGCCCACTTGTTTATAGTTGCAAAATTGAAAGCTTTATTCTTCAAGTGCACAAATTTCATACTCTAAGCAGTTGGGAAGATTGGTGAAGGGAACTTGGAGCACTCTTAAATTATATTACCATTGCTGGGGAAGGTTCCACGTGCAGAAGTATGTGGTCCATTTCAGACAGATGTGACAAGAATGGGTCAGAGTAGATGCTGTAGTCGTCCTCACTTCCCAGATGGCACCTGCTCCTTTCTGGAGGGCTGGCCAGGGCCATGGCTAGCTGCACAAGATCACGTTCCAAGCACTGTTGGTGGTAGAGAGCCAGGGTCTTTTCCAGGACCTGGAGTGTTCCTCCCTAGCCACGTTCGCCCTTGCTCCTTCATCCCAGGTCTTCCTGATGCCCCTTGCTCTTGCATGTCTATTCCCCGAGGTTAATTGGCATCTAAGATAATTTTTTCTTTCTTTTCTGACACCCAGGGACACATTTCTCTCCTTTCATTGTTGCTTTCACCTCTGGTAATGACGTTTTTGACTGTGAAGTATGTCACAGGAACCCAACTACTTTGCCAATAAGAAGCGCAAAATTGAACATAATTAGGAATGAAAATTAATTATATATGGAATAATTTCTGAGGGACTGTAGCGATGAATATGGGTAGGTGTCTCAGGGAAACCCCCTCAGAGGAGGTAAGAATTGGATGAGGTCTCGAGGAAGGATGTGGAGCAATTTTAGGTGGCAAGGGGTGGCTGACTACCATACGATGTGTTTAGCTGCCAGTGAGAGACTGAGCCTGGAGAAAGGTTTGTGTTGGAGAATAGAGCAAAATAGGAAACCTGATTGCCCTCCACAGCTGCAGACTGCTTGTCTGTCGGCTAAGCTAGCAGATTTTCCCTGATCTGAGCATTGAAACCGACAAAGAGATTAATAAACCAAGTTCGGGGCTGAAAAAGGACAGGACCTCTGGAGAACTCAGTCAGGACTTGTTTGAGGCACAGAAGCTGATTTGTAGGGCACAGAAAGAAGGAACTGGGCATTGCTTATTCAATGAACACAAGGGGAAGAAAGAGCAGCTATTTCACTTTTAAGTACTTTCTCTGAGCCTGAGTTGTATCACCTTTAAATGGGGAGAATAACAATGTCTCCTTCCTCCTCCTTCTATCATCATCATCACCACCACCATCAGCACCATCATCATCATCACCACCATTATCATCATCCCATCACATCATCATCATCACCATCATCATCATCATCATCATCATCACTTTGAAATGCTTTAATATCTCTACTTCCCAGACACCACATCCCCCAGGTTTTCTTCCTACCCTACTGGCCTCTCTTTCTCTGTCTTCTCTTCCTCTGCTCTGCCTCTGAATATTAAGGTGTGGCAGGGATAGAACTGGATCCCTTCCCATCTATAGCTATACATTCTCCATGGTGATAGCCAACAACTTACATGCATGTTTAATTAACATCTAGACTGAAAATGGCTCAAACAGAACTCCTGACTCCTCATCCAACCCTCCCTCCAGATTCTAACAAATGACACCATGATTCACCAAATTGTTCCATTTTGAAATCTGAGAGACTTTCTCAATTCTTCTCTCTCTCACACTTCATCTCCAACCCATCAGCCAGTCAATTTGCCCTACTTCTTTAACCTATCTAGCACATGTTCATTTCTCTCCTTCCTTCAGTGACTCCACCCTTCCCTAAGTGACTATCATAGCAGCCTTCTAACTAAGTCCACCTGGTTCTCCTTTTGTTCCTCTCCAACCCTTCTCCACACAGAGCCAGAGGGAACTTTAAGAAATTATATCAGATAACATCCAAGGACTTCTTATCACAATGAAAGTAAAACACAATGGCTTCCTCTGGCGCACAAGCCAAGAGGCTCCGGCTCTGCACCCCTCTCCCCTCTCATGTCTTCCACCTCTCACCCCCTCACCTGCTAGGTTTCAGCCACTCTGGTCTTCCCTCCCTTCCTCATACCCACCCAGCTTGTTCCTACACTAGGATCAACAACTGTGCCTCCTGAGGGTCACGTGGCAGCTTCTCCTTGCTCTTCATGACTCAGTATGAATGTCACCCCTCAAGAGGACTTTCTTGTCACTTCATCTGAAAGTGGCACCCAGTCACTCACTTTTAACTCTTTTCACATACTTATTGCCAGGAAAGACTTTCTTGGGGATGCATTTATTGTCTAACAATGTCCTTGTTTGTTACTTCAGTATCCTCCACCTGTGGTGGCACCCGGAACATAGTAGGTATTCAATAAATATTTATTACATTTATTTAACTTAAAGAACACCAGGCAGCGTAATTGAGTAAAAGTATACAGTGTTTGCGTCTAGACATTAACTAAAACCCTGGTTCTTCCTGTGTGACCTTGTTACCCTTCCCGTAACCCTGGTTATAGCTGTACAACCTTGAGCTTACTTTTCAACTACTCTGAGCCTTGATTTATTCATCTGTTAAATAGCAATACTACTTACCCTGCTGAATTTTGAGATGATTGCTTGAGATAACGAATGCATATGAAACAGTATCCCTTGACCATATGGATCCCCAACAGATATTACTTATTTTAATTAATATTGAACCTCTGGGTAGCAAAGGCTACTGAGGTAAGGGCTTGGGCAGAGAGGGGCTTTCTGCCTCTGGACTGAACAAAGGCAGGGCAAGGGAGAGAAAACACAGCCTGCAGCTTTCCCTCACTCCCCCTGGCCGGCCACCCTGTTGCAATGCTGCTGTTGGCAGCGCTGTTAAAATGTACATAAATATTGGCGCATTCTAATGGGACCAGATCGAGGCTGATAAAGGCAATGAGAGGCAAGGTTATTGATGTCTGTCTGAGGGCCTCCAGGGGAGCTAAGCCAGGACTGTAACAAGGATCCAGAAGTTGCATCAAGCCAATTGATTCTCTATCACCCCAGGAAGACACGCATTCAGGGGAGCTGGCAGCTTGGCTAGCAAGAGTCTGCTTTAATGAAAGCATGCAAATGGCCCTACTCCCAGTGTGGTTTCCCTCCCTGGCAGACTACAGGCCTCCCATCTAAGAGGTATTTGGCACCTTGGATTTATATTGACGAAAACAATGGAAGAAAACCAAGGTAGGCCAAGAAGATATTTGGCCATGCTCTCTGGTGTCCCTGTGGAAAGAGGAGTTCTTTGTGGCATGTTTTAGATAGAAGGGAGGTAACAGAGAGGCACAGGGGCACTGTTTTGGGTCACCCCGGGTGGCCAAGGGGCTGCAGAGCCTGGTGGGGGGCAAAGGGCCCCAGGCAGGGGCCAGGAGAAGGTCTCTGAGAAGCTGTGGATCTGGATCAGGCCTCTGGTCCTCTGTGGGCTTTCACTTACTGTTGGTGGCAAGGTCCCCGATGGTGCCATGGAGACCTTGGGCTGTGAGGCCTGCAGGGGGCCCAGATCTATAATTATCTGTTTGCTTGCCATGTTGCTACTAGACTGTGAGCCCCTTGAGCTCAATAACTGTGTTCATCTCAGGCTCCCCAGAGCCCAGCACAATGCCACGCACACAGAGGTTACTTGCTGATGTTTGTTGAATGAATGTAGAGACTTCAACAACGTTGTCTCTGGCTGCTGTCACAGAAGATGCAGCCTTGGCCCGTGGCATGGAAACAACTCTTTCTGAGGGGGACAGAAAGGAGAGAATACCAGCAACTCAGAACTAGCATGTGGGCAAGGAGTTACTGGAAAAAACTAACGGAAACAGGGCCTGGTCCCCACGCCCCTCTGACTTCACAACATGAGAGCAAACCCTCAGTCCTGCCTCTGGATTCTGCTCAGGTCAGCCAGCTTTAAGCATTGCTTGTGGCAAAGGCAAGGCCTCCAGACCCACCCAGTGGAGCTGCCATTTCCTCCTACCTCCCTCTGCTCAGTGAACAAAACCAAACAAACCTTGTGTCTGCAAAGAGAAGAGGCATTTGGAACCTCCAACAATTTCACTCATTCTCATTCTCATCTTCATTCCTTCATTCCTTCATCTAAGCATCTAATGTCCATTTAGCTTCTGCTTTGCTCCTGGTCCCCTCTTGAGCAGCCACACAAAAGGGGATGATGGCAAGCCTCGTCAGAGTTAATTAGAAAGCTCACCATTATTTTCCTCCAGGGCACTTCTCAAAGGCAGGGCTGATTCTGAGGCTCATTCTGCAAGGCTGCAACCCCCGTGGAAGGCGTATGAGCTGCAGGTATGCTTGGCCACTCTGGTCCATCGCCAGGATGAAGGCTCCTCCCTGCCTCAGCCTGGAGTGCCCCGAAGCCCAGCAGAGAGCAAAGTGGAGGGCTGATGTGGCCCAAAGCATCCAGGGCCCAGTTACTGAAATACTAAAATTGCCCATAGGAGTCGGTTTCTTCTCTCTGAGATGCCTGTCTTTGTTCTACCATCACGCTAGGGGTAGAAGCTGGGAGAGTAGGGGAGCTCAGCACTCTGGCCCATCTAATTTAATTTATAACTCATGTCACAGCAGCAATTAGTATGTATTGTTTACATTTCTTCCTAACACGTTCCCCAAATCTCTGGGTGTTTGAGATGGCTGGTGTGTTCACGCCCGACTTGTGGGAAGATGTGAGGGTGTTCTGGGGGAGGGGAGGGTGTGTGGGGGGCCTGGCTTCAGAAGATGGGGAGGGGCAGGGAGTCTTCAGCCTGAGCCATATGGGCTGCATCTTGCTTGAAGCATGGGATCCTGACAAGAGCATCTGCCTCTCATTGTCTGTGGCTCTTGTTTTCTCAGTGCAGGGGAGGAGGGGATTTTGTCAGGACTTCAGTCCCCACCGTTGTCTTCCAAAAAGAAAGAAATCATTCTATACATCCCATGGGAGAGAGGCCTGGGGGTGAGGGATCTCAGCATCTCACAGCTCTGTTTCATTTGGAAGTTAACCACGATCTGCCTATGTCTAGAAGGGTTCTGATGTCAGGGACGAGGCAAGCTGGAGGTTGCCTGGGAGAAAGAAAGGAAGGGAAAGAATATGTTGCTTTATTTTGAATGCTGTGCTTTCTCTATTATAGCACATAGATCTATAGCCTATAGCATTAGAGCTTCCTTTCTGTTGGTGAAAGAGTTGACAGCACTAATGTGGCCTGGACTTTCGGAAAAAGAAGCGTTTGTAACAAGACTGTAATGCGGGGGTGAAGGAAGGGTGGTAGAGCCTGGAGTGGGCAGAGGGGTTCTTGAGGAACTCAAGGTACAAACAGGGCTGTAGGAGACAAGACAAGGCTGCAGGGAGAGGAGAGGGAGGCCCAGGCAGGTGGAGCTGCATACTCTGAGCTCTCTCACACCTGCACAGGGATAATCCAGAGTGCTGGGAATGAGTGTGCAAACGAAGGTTGGTTGGGACTCTCTGTGTTGTATAGTCTTTGAAATTAGTGGTTGGTATAAATTTTAGTAGTGTTTTCTATGACACTTCTTAATGACTCTGGGGTAAGGGTTATTTGTCTTCTATGTTAGATGTCCCCAGGTGTATTGGGAGAGCAGGAGTAGTAAGCAACATTCCATGAAAATAATTCTCCAAAGGATTCCAAAAAAACTTAGGTGGTTGATAAAAATCAACTTCTGGGAGTTGTCTTCCTATGGAAGAACACCCTCTGAGTGGGGTGGTGGGGGCTAGGGGAGGGAAAGAGAGGGAGAGAGAGAAAGAGAGAAAAAATTCAGACCCAGTCACACATCTGGTGGGCAGTAAGTTTCTTGCAAAAGGGACCATATTGCTGATAATCCTACTGCTGAACAGTATATGTTTTTAAGGCCATTTCTCTCATTTCTTCAGGTCCAAATGAAATCTCTGAGCAACACATATGAACCACAGTGTCAGGGGGAATAAAGAAATAGACAGTAAATAGAAAAAAGAATAGGTTTGTTTGAGTAAAAAGAAATAAAAGACAAATGTTAGCTATTTCCTGATGAGATAATTATGGAATTTTGCAGAGGGAGATGCTTTCAGAGATGGTTGGGATACTGGGAGAAGCATATGGATGGCTGATGTAGAGAGGAACCAACTGTCACTTGGCCATACTTAACGTGACATTGCCTCCAATCCCAGGGCATGGACTTTGAGAGTTTTTTTCCTTTAAAGGTCACAAACCAGACCAAGCCAGCCCCATTCCTTTATTCTGTCCCCTTCATGCTCAAGGGCACACATTTGAGAGAATATTGGCCAGGATTCAAGGTCACAGGCAGAATGAAACTCAGGGGCCCACAAGAGGTCAAACCCATGAACTTAACCTTATTCCCACGGTTCTCTAACCAGTGGAATTAACTAGGCAGAGATTGCTGGGAAAGTGGCCTTTAGTGTGACTTGTACATCAGTGTTCAATAAGTATTGTTCACATAGATGAATGAACTGTTAGCTGGAGAAGCAAATCGCGGTGAGAAAGGTCACAGGTCAGTTATTGGATTTGTGATTTATGCGTACGAAGATGACCGGTGAAGTTTTGAGTCCTTTCCTTGACCACCTCGGGAAAAGCAAGCTTGAAGTAAATTGAAGATCAATTACTGAGGGACAGAATGAAATGAGAAGTCCACAGACACGATTCAGAGAGAGCAAAGTGAAGAAAATCCAAGAGAAGAGGGGACCCAGAATTCCAGGGAAAGAGATACCCAGGAATGTGGAGAGTCTGAGAGAATAAGGAGCCAGATCTAATGTAACCTAGAGGGGAGGAACCAGAACTCCTAGACAAAAGAAGAAAACAGGAAAAAGCCAGCAAGGGAGGGTCCAAGGTCTAAAATTCACAGAACTTTAAGTGATCTGGGATTTCCTTCCCAAAGTTCTGAGGAGGGGCAGCATGTGGTGCTAAGATGTGTTATTCCGTAAAGGACCTTCCATGGACAAAGCAGTCTGGGAAACAATGCGCTAGACAATGATAAACAGAGATCCTCCTCACAGACCTCAGAGCCTTTAATATGATCATGTATATGTCAACTTCCATAAGGAAGACACAGTGCTGGCATTTTCCCAACCTAGTTGACAATAGAACACTTTTTTCATGGAGCATTTGACAGAGCAGGGATTCAAAGAGCACACCTCAAGAAATGTTGAATACGCCTCATTCCTACTGGGTCTCTCCAGATTGGGGCAGTGTGGCATGGCAGGAAAAGTGTTAAAAAGGGAATGGAAGTTCTAATCCTCGTCCTTGGCACCCACTACCTGTGTGACTTTGGACATGGTACACAACCTCTCTGGACTTAAGTTTCTTCATACATTACATGATGGTGGGCTAGATGATCTTGAAGTCTTATCCTGCGTTGGGCCTTATCTTGTAATTGGTTCCCTTTGAGTATTTGGAGTCATGTGCATATTATGGGATGGACGAGTGAAATCCATTCATCACTTAATTTTCTGTCTCCCTCACTAAACTCTAAGTTCTGGGAGGGCAGGGTCTACAGTTATTTTATCTGCACTCTTGTAACCATAGCACCTAACCCAGAGCCCGAAACACAGCAGAAGGGCAATACATTTTGTGGAAAGAATTAATGAGTGGCTTCATCTTTGATGAACCATCATGTCATGCCTGCCATGACGGGAGATGGAACGCTCACGCCGGACCTTCAGCCTTCTCCCAGTGGCTGAGTCAGTCTCACGCACACATCCCGCACCAAACTGCCACATTCTCTGGGACCCCATCAGCCAGGCATTGGTGTCCACGGGAGCCCTGGCGCCTCTGGGTCCCCGAATCCTTCCCAATGCAGGAGGCAGGCTCTGGGGAGAGTTAGCATCTCTCTCTCCAGGAGTGGGGTGGCTCCTTCCCCACAGGGAAGGGGGGTCTGACTCCCACAATCACTCGCCTGTTGATGCAGAAGTGTGGAACTCACAAATTGCTTTCTCACAGGACTGGAGCTGCCTGATCACAGAGCTGACTGCTTCATTGTCAGCTTCTGTAGACTTGGTGGCTGGCAGTGAGAATCTATTTTCTCTCACTAAATTAATCACTGTTGGAAGCCGATCTCCTGGGGCTTCCCCAAACCCACACCAGCACACGCTCTCACGTGCCTTCCCCCTTCCTCTGGTGCCACTTGCCTCCCTCGGTCTGCCTGTTCCTTGCTCCTTCCTCCCTTCTTACCATCCTTCCAGCTCTTGGGCCTCAGCTCTCAAGGCAGGGATTTGGGCTGAGGTGGGAGCCAGCCAGACAGGTGCCCTCACAGAAGCGGCCCGGGCTCTGACCGGAAGTCCAGTGTCGGGGCACAAATGCCCGCGTCATGTTGGAGGGGGACACACAGCGGAGGCAGCTCAGGAGCTCCAACTGCCAGCTCACCCTTGGCCACGTTAGGGGCTTTCAGGGTCTTTTCTGGAGGAGGGTTATGGCAGTAGAATCACTCCTTGAGGAAACCTGTTCTAGCAAAAGCAGCTCTGACTTGGAGATAGTGGGGTTGGTCACATCCAGACTAAATTCAATCAGTATTGGTAACACATTGCCACTTATCGCCTGTAAGGAGCTGGGTATTAACCTGATTTTTCTAGGACAAGATTTTATTATCTTTCTTGATTAGACCTCTGTGGGTTCCTTACTCTCTTAAGGGAATAAGCTGTGTGTGTGTGTGTGTGTGTGTGTCTGATATAGACTGAAAACTTGTGTGCTCCCAAATCCATAGGTTAAATCTTAATGCTCAGTGTGATGGTACTAGGAGGTGGGGTCTTTGGGAGGTGATTAGGTCACTACAGTGGAACCCTCCTGAATGGCACTGGTGCCCTTATAAAGGAGACCCCACAGAGCTCCCTCACCCCACATGAAGGGACAGCAAGGAGACAGCATCTATGGGCAGGAAGCAGGCCCTCATTAGACACTAAACCTGCCAAAGCCTTGATGTTGGACTTCCCCACCTACAGAACTGTGAGGAATAAATTTCTGGGGTTTATAAGCCACCCAGTCTATGAGATTCTGTTAGAGCAGCCCGAATGAACAAAGACACCTATTTTAGGATCCTTTGAGCACTGGATGAAGTTGCTCATGTCAACAGAGAAAAAGAGAAGCAGGACCAGCTGTCGCCAGGATACAGACCCGTGTCCAGCTGGTGCTAACCCCTGGCCCCTAAACTCATCCACTCTTCCTGGAAACAGGAGTTTGGACTAGTCTGAGTCTTGTTGCAGACAGAAATGGGGGCCCTACTATTTTGTGGGCTTTCTGTATTGCTCTAGCTACTGGTGCAGTAAGATCTTAAACTTTTGTACAGTTAGAATCTCACTTCTTACAGCCATGTCATTCCATCACTGTGTCTGGATTGTGTAGAGGTTTCTGGGGGTGAAGGGTGCCAGGTGCCTGGGTGGCTCCCTGGTACAGCCCTCTCCTGCTCCCCGCAGAGCCCCAAGCAGCTCACGAGGAAGGGAAGGAAGGAAGCAGTAGACCTGGCATCTGTCTCTCTGTCTCTGGGTGGGCGCTTTAACAAGGCTATTCCTCTGGGCCAGAGTTCCCAGATCATGTCTGGTTCATAAGGACAATCTCAACAGAGCCCATCATTCCATCTTACAAGGGGGGAAGATGGCAGGAGTGGGTGGGCAGGTACTGCCTTCAGGAGAAACTGACATTAATAGAAATCCATGCTCCCTAAGGAAACGGGGGAGATTTAGATGTGGAAAGAGTAGGGGCTCTGGATCCGCCTGAGTGTAAGCATGACTCACCTCTCTGAGCCTCTGTCTTGTCTAGAGCACAGGAATCCCAGTTCCTGCTCTGTAGGGTGGGGAGGATTTAGGAGTTTATGGGTAAAAGTACCTGGGCCCTGGAGAGCCTTGCAGTAAGTGATAGCTCTGATCATAATATTCATAACCACAAGTGAACATTGGCAGTAATTAATACGTTTTAACTTTTTCAACGTGTCCTTATGTTTGTTGCTCCAGGCTCCATTCCAGCACCAAGAGCCTGGTTTAGCAAACTGGAGATTGAAGATACTGAATTCCTACATTTTTCTCAGGATTAAAACCAATCTTAGGCAGCTGGGGGTCTCACCTGATTCAGGAAATATCCCTGGTGACAAACCGAGGTTTAGCAAACAGCACCTGCTCGGTACAAGGACTGTGCTCAGGTTTTGCTGGGTCTCTTGCAGTAGCCATATACTGTTCAGGGAGGGTGGTTAGAGAACAGTGTCAGCCTCAGCTTCCTACCCTTGACCCACCCCAAGATCACGGGAGCCAGCCTGGGAGGGCGATGGGGGGCCTGCAACAGAATGAGCTTCCAGTCCCTTCCCTCCTTCTCCTCATACCCCTCCCTCACTTCCCACTCCTGCCCCTGTTTTTTTCCAAAAAAAGTCATCCAAGTCTATAATTCTGCCCCCATTACATTTCTGCACCTGGTTTAGCAGAGTGTGTCTTCCGCAGGTGTGCAGGTGGGCACCTTGCTTCCAGAGGAAGTCATTTCTAAAGTCTCATATCAGTTCAGGTAGGAAAAGCCTGTACCCTGGATGGCAGGAGAGAGGAGCATGTGAAAGACCGTATGCTCAGGCTCCTCTGGGTCCCGCTGACATCCCCCCAAGTCGGCCTCCTCGCTGCCTCCTTAGAGGTTATTATGACACTGACCTGAGCCTCCTTTCTTCTCCTTCTTGGTTCAGGCTTCCCCTCAGCCAGCTGGGCCGGTCCACTGCTGGGGGCTCTTCTGTCCTTCTCACATTGTATACAACAAAAAGTGTGTCCACCCAAGATAATAAATGTGAAATAGAAGTGGGCTGACCCTTTTCCCACAGTCCTGTCCGTGCCTGCAGCCCCTAAGGTCTTCCTATGTGCAGGGCACTGTTCTAGGTGCTTCCATACTCTCTATAAACAACTCTTCAGGCTTCATGACAATCCTAGGAGGTAGGACTCACATTATGCTCATTTGCAGAGAGGGGAAATGGGTCAGATTGGTTCCTTAACTTGCTGGAGGTCACGCCACTAGAAATTAGTGGCACCAGGATTCAAACCCAGATGGTCTTGCTCCAGGGTCCATGCTCTTTCTTTACACAAGAATGCACACAAGACAGACAAGCTGCTCTTTTTTCCTGGGACACATGTGGGCTTTTAGTGCTCACTCTCAGGCCCCATGTCATGTGCTCACAGGGTCCCTTTATCCCCCTTATCCCCCCCGCAACCCCGTCCCCTCTGTGCCAGTCCCCCTCCTCTGCATCTTTTCTGCCTAGGCTTGTTGTCTGACTCCCTGGGGCTCTGTCCTGCCTGTCCTGCATTTCTACAGCCCCAGCGCTTTGCCTGGAGCTCTCTGTTTTTCTCCTTGCCTAACTTCCCATCTCCCTTCCCCCTTCCTGGGCTGGATGTTTCAGCTGTCCTGCCAACGTCTCTTCTCTGTCTCTGTCAGTATTTCTTTCTCTCCTTGCCTCTTTCCCATCTCAACACCCTCTGCCTTCTCACTCCCTCCCTGCCACGCTTCTCTTTTGTCTCCCTCTCTTGTTCATTTAGTGGCCCCATTTATTACTTCAGGGCGCAACCAAGAGCATCTTTGTCTCTGTCCCCGCTCCCCGCTCCACCCCCTCCGCCTTCGCTGAAACTCTCAGCTGTAGATGGGAACCAGGTTCAATCCACGCTCTGTTCCTCGCCAAAGAGTAACAATGAACTCAGGAACCACGGAGGCACAAGACAGAGCATCTCTGTATTTCAAGAGACATCCCGATCTCTTGGGACAAAATGACTTCTCTTGGTTTATTTACCAACTCTGGGGCTGGGGAGTGCCCTGCATACAGATGGGGCAGCTGGCTGGTGATTAGGTCCAGTTGGGGGCCTATATGGTTCTCGGTGAGGACCTCCTGTCAGAGCTCAGGCCGAGTTGTGTGCAGGTGGAGGCTGCACAACCACAGGGTAGCTCTGACAGATGGAGCATGGTGGTAGAGGACTCCCTGATTTCATGGAGGGCAGGGACTGTAGACACCATGTCACTTGAGCCCATAACACCCTGGAAGCAGAATGCAGGCCTTCCTGCTCCCTCTGCAGGGTCTAGTGTCTCCACACGGCCCTCCCGTCCAGGGCTGAGATGCCAGGGAACTGTACTCACACTTACTTGCTTGTGCCTTGCCTCTTCCAAGAAACCTTTGAATCATCTGACCTTACTCCAATCCTTTCCTCAGTAGCTCCGCATGCAGTCCTCATCTTTAGTCTATGCCTTGTTGATCACGGTCTGTGACATCATCTTCACAGCTGGAGGGCAGCACCTCACAATGGAACGGACCTGCAATGGGGCATCTCGTCTACCCAATAGAACTGTAGGTATTTTGATGATGGGGATCTTATCTTCTATTAATGTTGTCACTCCCCTTCTCCACCAGCTAGTCTAGCATTGAGCACCTAGTAGGTGTTCAGTAAATATGGGATAGTCCAGAGGGTCTGCACCAGTGCCCTAGTTGCCAGGTCTGGTATCCTGTCCCACGGCTCAGGGAGGATGCATAACGTCTAGCAAGCATCAGAGAGGGAGAGCCCAGCCTCAAGAGTGCTGCAGCTTTGTTCCCAGACACCAGCAGTGTAGGCTGGGGCCATCCAAGCAAGACTGCAAAAAGCCCTCCCTTATTCTACCCTGACCTTTAACGGTCCACTTTATCAATAACAAAATACATAGAATTTGCTGTAAGAGTTCTCTTTTCTCAGTTCCTCCCTCATTTCCACTTCCCTCATCCCTAGTCCTGCCCTTTCTAGCCTGGCTGAGAGTAAGAAAGGAGCAGATTTTGTGTACCAGACTGGGGTTGGGGGAGTAATGGAAGGAACTGCCATGATATCTACCAATCACAAGTGCCACGAGCTGACTCTTAAGTCTTATAATTGATGTCCATTAGGAATAGATTTTCTTTTATGATCTTCTAGAAAAGAATGAACATTTGAAGGTGCCTAATGCATTTCTCTGTGGGGAAGCATTCATTTCTGCTGGCACTTACTCCTAACCCTCTGGTTCTCCCCTCCTCTTTCTCTGCCACTCTTGATCTTCCTCATTGTGCTTAATAAAAATATCTTTGTTTATCTTTCATTTCTGTAGCCCTTTACAGTTTTCAAACCTCTTTCCTATGTATGATTTCTTCCCAGCAATAATCCAGGGAGGTGTGCAGAGATTTTTAATTCTCAGTTAATGGACGAGGTTCAAAAGTGCTCAATGGCTGGGCTAAGGCCACTTTAGCAGCATGTAGGAAATATGCACTTTGTTGGTCTCACCCGAGGCTCCGCCTCCTGCCACAGCTCTGCCTGGGACTCCTTTCTCTCCCTGCCACCTTGGCTTTTCCTCGATGGATCAAGTAGTCAGTCTAGCAACTGTTGGGAGGTTTTCTGCTGCAGTGCAAGTCCTGGGACATGGTGGGGGGAGGGCCTGACCCCAGAGCCCAGAGGGGGTGATGTGCTCTGACCAGCTGCCCCAGCAAGGGCATGAGTTTTCCCACCTTCTGCTGCAAGAGAAAAACCACAGTTTCAAAGAGGGCCACTTTGTTCACCTCCTGGAAGCAGGCAATGGAGGGAAATCAAAGAGAGGCACCTAAGATGCCAAGAAGAAACACTAGAAGGCCTTGCCGGATGGAGTCCGGCCACACTTCTGAAACTCTCGGCAGCCCTGTGTGCTGGAAAGCCGCGGGGTTTTTCCTGACATGAGTATGTAACACTTCCACATATGTTCGAGGTCCTGGGAAATGCAAGTGCCCTACAGATGTAAGGAATGGTTCACTTGCACCGAGGGTAGACAAGCAAAGACGGGAGGGAGGGGACACTTCCTCTTCTGCTTGCTTTTCCTCCTTTCCAGCTGTTTTGTTTGTTGCTAATGTGTCCTCTGGCCTTTCCAGCTATGGTGTTCACCATTAGTCTCTTCTGAGTCCTATCAGGAGACATGTCCTTTGTTTCAGTCCCAAAGAGAGAGGCCCTGCAGGCACACAGCCAGGTCTGCACGGCCTGCCCCACATGCAGATCCTGAGGCTCCCAGGGGAGTTACGAGCTGCCCCCGCTTCTCCATCAGTGGCCAGTTAACCACCCCCAGGCCTCGAAACCCTGGAGCTCAGTGGATACCATGAGGGCTGCGTCCTGCCCCCAGGAGCTGACGTTCCAGAGGCTCGGCCTTCCCTCTCCTGAGACAGAAAGTAGCTCAGTCCCACCCACCCACCTCCGGTCTGCCATGGGATTAATGCAGACAAATGGTGGCTGAGCCCTGGGTGAGATATCAAGTAGCTCAGAACTGCTAAATCATACCTTTCTTGCCCTAATCTTATCACCTGCCATTAAAGATCAGAATATGAAAGCCCCACATTTGTAAAGCTCAGCACAGTACCTGCCACTGTTCTGCAACAGAGACACACTCAAAATAGTTCTCCTTCCCAGCAGTTACTATGGCACCATGCAGATCAGGGATTAATACTCCCCCCACTCCACCCCCTTTGAAAGTTAACCCTGACACTGAGCCCTCCCTTTTGCCTCCACCCACAACCGATGCCATGTCAACTGCATCCAGAGTTTCCAAGGCACCTTTCCTTCCCTATGGTTGACACTACTCACCCCAGAACCCAGCCCAGGACCCTGCCTCACACCCCTCCCTCCGCTCCCATGCATGGGGCCACCTGCCAGAGAGCTAGGGCTCCATCCTATCAGGGAAGTAGGCACTTAGACCTCAGGAGGCCGGTGGGATGTCCCTGCTCGGACAGCAGCAGTGCCTGGCAGGGGACAAGCCTCTGTTGCAGACAGGAAGGATGCCCACTGACCAGTCGTGCCCCCCCACCCCGGTGTTCCGTGATGCACTGTATTTGCATATTGGTGGTGGTGATTTCATCTCTGTGTGTGTCTCACGTGCATGGGCGCACACTTCTGCTGGGTGGACCCGCGGCGACCCCGACATGCTCAGGCGGACAGCGGTGTACACTGCACATTCACGCGATACTTTTGGCCTTGTACCTGTGTGGTCGAGGGGCGTGATGAATGTGATATTTGTGTTCCAACTCCTCTCTGCAGGATACTGGGGGTCCAGAAGGGTGAAGGGGCCTGCGGGCCCTGGGCTGGCAGCACAGAGCCAAGCTACCCTCTGTGAGGCAGTTTCAGTAAGCAGGCTTGTAACCCTTGGCGGTTGTCTATACAGCTTTGGACGATCCACAAAGCCCGGTTTGCTCAGGCATTGCTAACAAGCCGGCGGCGACAAGCCGATGAGTACAATGGGACCAAACGAGAGGCTGAGAAGCGAGGTCCTTGTCCGCCTGGCTGCTCGGCAACTTGTCGACATCCTGCTCCTTCCTCTGGAGCTTGATGCAATCCCTGTGTCATATGTCTGGAATCCCTCACCCTGAAAAAAATAAAAACAAGCCCGATAGTCCTTTCCCAGCTCCAACCACCCCATCTCTCCAAACTACACTCCCTGCTCGAAGCTCTCCCCACTTTCACTCTTTCTGAGCTGCCACCGAATTAGTTTAGTCACATTCTTAATTAACTGTGCTGGTAAGAGCTCTATTAGGTATTAAATGTTTGTCACAATCCAATTAAAAAATCCATCACAGCAAGACAGGTTCTCCGAGGCCCAGCAGATTGATTGGTTGTCCTGGTGCTTTCCTCTCTGCTAGGGGACAGGGAAGAGGAGCGGAGCCCAGGAGAACAGTGTGGCAGGTGGGCTCAGAAGGCAGGGGCTGCTCGGGAAGTCCACCTGGCCAGGTGCAAGGACAGCACAGTCTGAGCATCCCTAATGCATGGAGCACTCAGACTACCGTGGGGTGACCAGCTGTTCCAGATTATTCAGGACTGTCTCAAAGGGGGGTGGCTGGCCACTAGCCTACAGCGTCACAGCTTCCCCTGGCCCCACAGGGCAGGGAGGTAAGGCCAGTGCGGGGGGGTGCGTGTGTTTGCGTGGACACACTGGCGTTGGGCTGTGCGAGGAGGGGGAGGGGCAAGATTGAAGCTGAAGTCTGGTGGGAAGCTTTTTGGCTCAAGTATAAAGAATGAAATTTGATGGAGTTGGGCTGTGGTTTCCAGGGGTCCAGCTCTAGGCCAGAGCTGCCATTCAGAACTGTGTCTTTCTATTTCATTTTAAAGAGACTTGCTCAGGAGGGGAGCGATCTCTGCTAAAAGGAAAAGAAAATGTGCATTCATCCCTAGATCCCCAAGTTTCCTTCCTGCAGTTCCTTGGCCCTTTCTCCTTTCCCTTTAACCTTTCCCAGGGTGTAAGCCCTCCCTTCATCTCCTCCCTAGCCAGGCTGGACACACACAGGGCTCCTTGCTGCCGGCCAGTTCGAGACTCCCCCGGTTCCTGGCATCTACACCATGTTTCCCCCTGCCTCTTGGCACCAGGATGGAGAAGAGAGGGGGCACTCAGCTTTGTTACTGCAGAGGTGGGCTCCAGGGCGAGACAGTGAAAGGGGGAGCTTGGGCATCTGTGAAGGCCAGTGTGTGACCGCAGTAAATGCAGTATGCAACCCAGCACTCCCCCGGCTTAATCATGTCTTGTGCTTTGCCACTTCAAGTGTCCTGATGTGTTTTCTGAGTATCTTGTTCTTTGGACGCCTCTTCTGTGGCTCTGTTAACTAGTGATAACCATAAAATTATTGCTTCTTATTATGATTGTCCTGCCAAAAATGTCTTTTCCCTCTCCATTCTTTCTAATTCTACCCTCCCATACTAGCATATCTTAAAATCCAACCTTCTAAGAAGGCTGTCTGGATTTATCTGGACAAAGGGAAGTGTTTGCTCACTCGGTTGTGAGGTAAGGTGCAGAAAGCTTGTCTCCTCCGATGGTGCACACTCAGCGCACAGCTGGGAGCTGAGATTCACAGGTGGCACTGCAGAGCATTTGTTGATTGACTAAACGAACGAGTTCACATTCACAACTCTCCTTTTTACTCTCCCAAGGCCCCAGATATACTTGTCCCTTTGCTTCCACATAAAGCAGATATTTAACTATTGATCAACACCTATGCGTTCTTCTGAACGCTTCTGCATTCTCTATCAGACACTTTGTTTGCCTGAACTTGTAAATCCCGGAAGGGTGGGACCCCTGTCTGTTTACTTGTCTCCCCACGAGCCTTGAAGCCATGCTAGTTCTCTGGACAGATGACAGTTCTTGGTGCTGGCCCTTCATTCTCTCATTTGGCTTCTAACCATCTACCAAGAGCTTTCTCATAGGCTAGGATGAACTCAGGCTTGAGGGATCAGGAAAGAAATGTCACATTCTGTTTTTCCTTCCAAGAGCTTGCAATCTGGTCGAGGCGACAAGAGGTTCGGAGGAAATAGTGAAGTTGCCAATCAAGGCAGATTTGAATTAAGGACCCCCAGAGAATGATGGGGACGCACATGCTTTAGGAACCCAGAGACAGGTTGAGGGCTTCTGGGTCCAGTGGTCAGAGGACATTTCCCAGCCTGAGCTGGAACTTGGAAGGTGGGAGGCCCTGGGCAGTGCTGGGCAGGGGACTATTTCCAGGCTGAGGGAATAGCACGAGATATGCAGACTTGGAATCAGAAATAAGTGTGTTGATTGTGGGGAAAGAATGGAGACTAGCTTAGTGGGAAGCAGCATTTCAGAGGGCATTTCAAAATTGAAAGGAGAATATGAATGGAAGCTGATGACAATGATAAATCAGACCCAAACCCTGCAGGATGCACCTGTTTCATCCTCCTTTGCAAACCTGAGCTAGCTGGGAACCCAGGGTCACCTGACATGGGGAAAGGTTTGGAAGGTTCTCAAGTCTTGCAGGAAAAAGGAATTGTGTGGTAACTTGTGACCTGGTTAGAATTCAGCTCTCTGAATTCATGGGGTTTGGGCCTGGGTACAGTCTGGCCTCCCTGAGAAGGCATGCAGAAGCTGCCTTTGGAGAGGGGCGGTGACAGGCTGTCAGCCAATGGATATTAAATGACAAAGACAATTTATCCCCACTCAGGCAGAAGAGCAACACTTAGGATTGCCCTACCTTCTACTCACTGCACGAAAAAAATAAAATCAAGTGATTGAAGTCAGCGCATCTCTTCCCTTATGGCAGCACCGGTTCCTGGATTGTCCCAACTCAGAGGCCAAAGGCAGGTGGGTTGCCGAATAAGGAAGCCAGACCCATGAGAAGCTCCTTCCCATCCACACTGGCCACAGGTTAAGGCTGGGGGATGGGAACTGGCAGAGTGGGGAGGGGGTGGGGCGCAGGGCAGGCAGGGAGCACTGACACTTGACCTGAGTTATTTCATTGGCTCTTCACAACAGGTCTGTAGGAAGGTGTTATTATCTCCATGTTACTAATGAAGGAATCGAAGCTGCGAGATAGGTAAAGTCCGAGGTCATTCTGTTTCTGGAGCGGAAGTCCGAATCTTTCCATCCATCTCTAGTCAAATATTTATTGAGGGTCTCTTAGGAGCCATCCACTGTGCTAGGCCACTGCGCTGATGCCCTTTAGTGGGAGATCAATATTCCCTGTCACACACACATGTATAGTTCTCAGGCTTCTTTGGATAAGGAGAGTCCATGATGAGGCCAACAGATCTGTCCAGGACTGCCCTGAGTACTTACTTTGCTACCAGCACAAGCATGTTTCTGGGTCTAGTAGGATCAGGATCTAGAGATGGGTCCTCTTTAACCCCCTTGTAGGGTTGCCAGATTTAGCAAATAAGAACACAAATTTGAAGTTCAGAAAAATGACTAATTTTTTTTGTATAAGTATATCCCATGTAGTATTTGGGATATACTTACACTAAAAAATCTGTTGTTTATCTGAGATTCAAATTTAACAGGGTGTCTTCCCCCCCAAGGCTATACTAAAAATAGGACTTTAAAGTAATAATATTCAAATATAACGATTCCTATTTAAGACAAACACTGCCCTCCCAAATAAGTGACTAGGCCTTGGGGAAGAGGTATCAAGGAGATGAGGCCATTGTACCTCGAGTACCCCAGCTGTGTCCCTGCTGCTAAGAAAAGGTTCTACTGCCATTGGACACTCAGTCACACCTGAGCTTGATGATGGTCAGTTCTTCTTGTTCTTTTTTTTTTAATTAAGTTTTTTATTTTAATTCTAGTACCATTAACATACAGTGTAATATTAGTTTCAGGTGTACAAGATAGTGATTCAGCACTTCCTTCCATACATCACCTGGTGCTCATCATGCTAAGTATACTCTTTAATCTTAATAGGGTATCTTTTTATCTGGCAACTTTATCTCTCTGTCACCTGTCACTGTCACAACACCCAGTGCAGGACATCTCCCTGTCCATGCAGGAGTCCAGGACAGCTGGTGGAAATGCCAGGGGGACTGAAGAGCCTCTGCCAACTGAGGAGTCGGGGGGCCCCCACACTCCCTCACTCTTGGATAATCAGTGCCTCTCAGTGTGGCCAGCGTTTCCACAAAACAACAAACCTGCCTGGTTGTGCAGTGTTGGCTCCTGGGTGGGGCTCTGCTCCTGCTTCTCCCGGCTCCCAAGAACTGGGCAGGGGCTGCTCGGGGAGCTCAGTGGGCTCTCTGTGAGGAGGGCCACAGACCCCTCAAATGACATGCTCAGCATGCCCAAACTGACCCATCATCGTTTCCTCAAACTCCCACTGCTCGCCTCATTTCCTATATTAGTGAATGGGCTCACACACGCTGGACTTTGGCCACTCTCTCTTTCTAAAACATCCCCAGATATTCAGTAACCACCTGCTGTCTTTCTCCCCCTTTATGTCTCCATCCTGTCCTTCTCTGCTCATGTGCAGGCCGAGCCTCTGTTCCAGCCACCATCATCCCTCACTTGAATGATTGGAATAGCTTCTAACTTATGTTCCTTCTCATCCAACAACTATGGAGGGCTCTCAGGGGGGATTTTCCAAGATGTAAAGCTGATTTCTCTGCTCGCCTGTATCCAGATTGTCATTGGCTCCCCATTAAAAGAGCACTGAGATCCTTAGCATGGCATACAAAGCTTGATGATTTGTACCCCCCTTACCACTTTCAGACCCATCCCAGTGCTCATCCATGTCCCTCTCTCCACTCGCCTGAAACCACTGCACTTTCCCAAACACATCATGCTCTGTCCTTCAAAATTCTACTCAGTTGTCTCTTCCAGGAAACCTTCTGTGGCTCAGGGGTGATATAGAAATTCCTCTGGGTTCTCCAGCACCCTGGGCAGCATGCTCAGCTAATCACATATCACACTGTTCATGGAATAAGTACATGGCAAGTAACTACAAGATTGAAAACTTACTTATTTACCAACTCTCTGAGTTCATAAAAGGCCAATCTAAGCTAAAACCACTTCCTTTTCCCTCTGTCTGTTCAGATGCAACCTCCTTCCCCTCTTTTTTGACTGCCTTTAAAAAAAAAAGATTTATTTATGAGAGAGAGAGAGAGAGAACAGGATGGGGGAGGGGGAGAGGAAGAGACAGAATCTCAACCAGACTCTGCGCTGAGCACAGAGCCCAATGCGGGGCTTGATCCCACAACCCCCTCGATCATGACTTGAGCTGAAATCAAGACTCAGACATTTAACCAACTGAGCCACCCAGGAGTCCCTCGACTGCCTTTAATGTGAGGCAGCAGGACCCACAGCTCACCAGATATCTCATACCAGGCTTCATGTTTTGGATTTGAGACTCTCAGACCCTGAATGCTAGATCCTAATGTTATTGAAATCCCCAAATGGGCTTTGATAGTTCTCAGGGGTTAATGACGTAACCAGCTTTGTGCCCCTAGAGATAGGAAATATTGCTGGGGCAGAGGTTGCAGTATAAGTAAAATGAATTTCATGACCTCAATCTGGTGCCTATGCAGATATTTCCCCATACTCCTGAAACTCTGAGTGGCTTGTCACTGTTGGCTGACTGTACCCAGGAGAGAGGAGAAGATCGCTGGAGAATCTGTGTAGGGTGGACTGGAAGGACCAGGAGGCATTGTGCTGAAGAGCAAGGGCTAGTCCTATCCCTGAGATTGTATCTTTTCCAAGTGCTGGAAGGCAGATGCTGGGAGAGTCTCTGCTTCTGAGCAGGAGATGCCCAGATGCAGGAAAGGCTAGAGGCAATGGGTCATTCTTTCTGAGAGCATTAAGCCAATGACTCAGATTGCTGTGTTCTAGGGAACCAGCCCACCCTCCTCTTTTCTTGCCCACCCTAAAGTCTCATCTCCACAGCCAACTGTAAGACTCTACATCAAAGATCTGTGTGTGGGGCGGTCTCCTCTCCCCTCTCACAGCTTACTCCCTCCCCTCCAGAACCCAGCTCAGCCCGTAGCTATTAACATTAACACTTCTGTACAGCCTCTTTTCAAAAACTTAACTCAGGTTTCTAGTAGAAAAAAATCCAACTGGGTAATTCCATACCCTATGACTGGAGCTCCTATAGTTTTACTAAAAAAAAGATTAATTGTTTTACCCCTGAACCAGGGTGTAGTGTGCTCTGTGGAAGGGTGCAGAAGTAGAGCACAAGGAGACCCCACAGTGTTAACCAATGCATGGCTGCCCCATTTTATGTGGGGGATGGAGTATGGATTTGGAGGGCAACCAGGAGTGAGATTAGACAAGCTTTAGGATTTTCATTTAGCAACCATGCTAAAATGCCAAGCACTGGGCTTGGCAACAGACCTTTACAGAGAACGTTTCCGACTCTCAAATACAAGGTAGAGGGGGTTCCAGCCGAAGCAATAATTACAGTGGTTACTGCATTTTATCTTTCAAGCACGTTACTGTCATTATCTCTTTAGCACTCACAACCCCAGTGAGATAATGATCACTTACTGCTGTCTGCTGAGAAAATGTGGGGAAACTGAGGTAGAAGCTGGTGTGCCAGCTTCTGATTAAGCGGGAGGGCCATGGGAGTGGCTGGGCAAGCTCTTGGGAGGGGCTGGCCCTCGTGCAGGTCTCCTCAGCCCTGGGAGCACCTGTGTGGCAGAGGATCAACACTTCGGGACTGAGCACGTGGATCTGCCATGTCAGAGAGGCTCTGTGCACCAGGTCGAGAAGGCTAGGGCAGTGGAAGGAGTGCAGGCTTTGGGGTAAACAGACCTGAGTTCCAAATTTCCACCCTATCTCTTGCCATCTGCATGGGTCTGTGTGAGTCACTTGCTTCTTTTAACCTCAGACGTTCACTTTTAAGTAGGAGGTAGAGTTACTTTCTTTGTAGAACTGTCCAGATCATTAGCGAGAATACATGTAATATTAACACAGTGCCGGTCACGGTATGTGTTCAATAAATGCAATTATTATGCTGATTATAGCCATGTCCAGTGTAGATCCCTGACTTTCTGAGATGCCAGGTGGCAGCAACCATGACAGCAAGATGTGTTTCTCCCTTTGCACTGTCCCGGGGCAATGACGTCCCTTGGCCAGGGTGGGCTGCATGCCAGGACCCAGTGGGCAAGCCTCAGAAGGGCCGGGGTTGGGTTGGGGGGCAGCAACACAGTGGTTAGCAGGAAGCAGACACGTCCTGACGGCGACACAAGACAGCTCTCCTCAAACGACCAACCTGTAAGTCACTTGATCACTTAAACTGAGGTCCAGCAAAGGGTGGTGGCTCCCCGTCCCCCTGTGTGCCTCCTATTCTCTCTTCTTTTCTCCAGTAAGATGCCTCATGTGTTCATTTCATTTGGACAAACCTCTTTGCTACACTGTGCACAGTGAGACATGCCTCCAGCGCCCTTTCCTATGAAGGAGGACCCTGAATCTGCTCCTGGGAAGGCAGTTCCAAAGACATGGGTCAGACCAGTGTTTTTTAAATGTGAATAATAAGTGTATAATCACCTGGAGCCTCTGGATTCAGTAGGTCTGGGGCAGGGCCTGAGATCTGCATTTCTAACAAGCTCACTGGGGATGTGGATGCTGCTGATGCTGCTGATCCATGGCTGCACTTGGAGTAGCCGTGATGGATGGATTGGGTCTCCTTGGCCAATCTGCTGTTAACTGGTGCTCTCTCCCCAAGTTCCCTCAGTTTGTCTTTCCATTCCCACAGCTAGCGTGGCCAGATCTCTCTGCAATATACAAGAAAGACGTGCCTGACCAAGAGCGTGTGGGCAGGCAGGAGGGCAGAGGGCATGCAGGGACAGTCAGGCCGGGGTGTTAGGGGAGGGAAGTAGGACTTGGAGCTCTATGTGTAGAGCATCTTGACCATCACCAGCTGCCAGAAGCTTCCTCGATGATGCTCTCTTCTCTCTCTGCCTCACCTCCCCTGTGAGTTGGGGTTGCCTTCTCAGCACTTCTGTATGGGAATTCCTTGTTTATTTGTGTGTCTCACCAACTAGACTGAGAACCCCTCGGAGAAGGACCTTATTCAGCATTGTGTTCCCAGTATGTGGCATAATGCTCAGCACATAGTAGGTGCTTAAGAAATGTCCACAGATAAATAAGGAGGGCTCATTCACATACAGGCAGGATGGGTGTCACTTCCTGGCTCTTTATTCGCCTATACTCTGTGAATATTTATGAAACATGAGAGGTGGGCTGAGATCCATCGCAGAGGCCAAAACATGGTCATTGCTGTTGCAGGGTTTCCTGGCCATGGGGAGACTTTTGGTCCATGATGAAACGTCACACAGAGCAGAGAGCTAAGCGTTGTGTTGTGGGGCTCTCAGCCTGGAAGAGCACAGAGGATGGAGACACAAGATCTAGCTTGAGGAGTGGAGGAAGAGGACATGATCCAGGCCTTGAAGGATGGGCAGGTTTTCAAAAGGTGAAGAAGGATGGGGAGGGTCATTCAGGAAGAAGGAACAGTGTGGTGACAAGCATAAAGCTGGGTCAATTTTGATTCAAAAGCAGGGCAAAGGTTTGAGATGTGAGTATTCTGTTAAGGGCAAGCTCAGGCCCAGCCAGCCAGACCCCCCTCCTGCCAGGAGCAAGGAAGCAGGCTTTCCTGATGACGTCCTTGACAGCATGCACCTCCATTTCCTGATTTCCCAGCTAACTAGGTTAGGAACGCCAGGCAGCCACAAGGAGCTCTCTGGAGCCATTAGAATCCAAGACGAGGATGGAGGAGAGTGAGGAGAATAACCAGCCTCACTCTCTGGGGCCTGGGGCCTCCTTCAGACACCCAGAGATGTCCTAGAGCAATGGGCTTTGGAAGCTGGGGTTCTAAGAGGAGTCAGGAGAGACAGGAGGCTGTGATTCCATGAGCACGTCTGGAAAGCTGTGGTGTTTTACACACACCAGGAAACCAGCTAACCGATAGCTGGGGTTTGGGTCATACAACTAGAACATTAGGACTCAAAGAAACCATAGAAGTCAAGCAGCCTCCTGTGACATGCTATGTTAAAAGAAGCCACAAAGGCTAATGCAATTTCCCCCAGCATCATGAGGAAAGAAATCAGTGCCACAACTACGGCTTAATTTCAAAGCAATGTTCCATACTTAGAAGACCAAACTGGTTAATGTTAACATCAAGCCATGAATGCTTCTGCTCGGGTGACAATTAGCTATGTCATTCCCTCTCTTAGATGCATAGGAAGTTCTATCTACTTGCTTCAAATTCACCCCTTTGACAGTTTCATATTTCTGTCTGGAAGTTTTGTTTACCTTCACTAACCAGACTCACTCAGGTATGTTATCTTGGGGACATCCCTGCAATTTTTCTCCTTCCTGTTGTATTTTCTTGTTTTTGATATTTTAGGGCATGCTACCTGTCAACCCCACACTCTAGTTTATTTACTTTTGTCTTTGCTTTTTGGTGGTTTGTGCCAATCACATTTATAAAATTATATTCTGAATGCTATAAACAGAGGATATAGGCTTAGTCTAGGCTGAATCTTCCATTGATTGTTCATCAAAATGTTGACACCCTTTCCCTGTGCTCATTAGAATAGACGATTTGTTTGGGAAAAGGTCACACAATTGTAGGGAGCCTTGGTAATTGCAGAAAATAGAAGACTCACAGAGGCTCCAGATGGTCTAAGAAATTCTGAACGCACTGATTTCTTCAGCACAGCCTACCACATGTCAAAGAAGCTCTGCCCCTACCACCTCACCTTCCCCTGTCCCTCCTTCCCAGTCTCAGAAAGGCTTAAATCAGCTGTTAAACCAGCTACTCCTACTGCTCTGTCCTTTCACCCTTGACACCCCACCCATGATGTCACCCCTGACGTAGTGAGTGTTTGGCAGAGAGGCCCCTCCAGTGTCTTCCCGGACTCCATGCCTCCCACTCCTTGCCCCTTTCTGATAGGAGTTAATTCCATCCAGGGCAGATAACCAGGGCAGCCTCCTCCCGCAGGGCCCGTCTGGCCACCCCACACATGGAGGAAGTCTCAGTCCACGTTTCTGCCCAGAGGCAGGCTGATTGCAGCTGGTCAAAGAAGAAAACAGTTTGAAGAATTAACTACTAAACAGGTAGCTACTGAGGATTAGGAAGGACCTCTCAGGCTGTGCAGTCAAGCCTCTGGTCTCAGGACAGACCACATCTCCCTCCTCAACCTAGTGAGGTCTGGTGTCTGAGCACACGCCACCCACGTGAGCCCACTACCTTCCCAAAGCCTCATCCTTGGATGGTTCTAAATACTGGTGAGTTCACCTTTATTTTGGACAGGGCTCCATCTGCATTTAGACACCACCATCCCAGATCGATTTATTGTCTTAGATCCCACAGAAAAGTGAGATCCCTCTCCCAAGATCCCTTCAATGATTTAACATGGATGCCCTTGGACTCTGAGTCTTTAGTTCCTCAGGCTGGAAGTGTTTCATTCCTCCAGCTGGCCCTGTGAGTCACAGTTCCTAGTCCCCTACCATCCTGGATGCTCGCTTCTGAGCATACTTCTTGTCCTCCCTGCCATTTAGAGGGTAAGATCCAGGCTTGAGAACTACAATCCAACACCACTCTGTCACCTCCTTTATTCTAGTCACTATATAACATCTGCTCTGGAACCCTCCAAGCTTTTCCCTGTCCATAGGTTATTTTGTACAATATCTATATATCTATATCTATATCTATATATTTGCCATCACATCGCATCACTGGTTCACAGAGAACTTATAGGCAATGAAATCCTCATGTCCTTTCTGTATGTGCCGCAGACAGGCCTTCATCTTTTACTTGAACACTTTGCCTCATCTTTCTTGCTCTGCTAGTAAATTAGCAGCTGCCCATGGACTACAAAAGGCTTCATTAGTAGATTTCCACTCCCTCTTCTTAAAGTACAGTTTTCACATCTCCTTCATACTCTTCGCAGAACAAACCCTAGCTCTGAACTGGCCTGAGTGGTGCTGGAGTCTCACTTGCAATTCTCTGAGAGGTAAGGGGGAGAGCAATGCTCTGAGGTGGGGGGCGGGGGGGAGGAGCAGATCCCCTGCCAGGGTAGCTGCCTGGGGAGTGGAAGGAGTCCTTTCCAGCTCCTGGATTCGAATATCTCCTTCACAGTAAAGGCAGGCAGCGAGGAGCCTAGTGAAGAAGCCTGGAATAACAGTATCTGTCATTTTTCCAAGCACTTGACAAGAGCCAGGTACTATGCTCATGGTATTACATAAACTACATCATTTAATCCTTTTAACAAGCCAGTGAGGTAGAATTTAAACCCACTTCACAGATGATAAAAGTAATAATTGAAGATATTGCTCGTCCAACTGGGATTTGAATGTAGTTCTGTCTGAAACCAAACTTCAAATCTTACTCATTCGACTTGGGACACTGTAAGTGTTCACTCTGTGACATTCTATTCCAAGCAGCTGAGCAAGGTGAGCCCCTGAGGAGGACAGGCACACTGGAGGAAACCTGTCCTAGGCCCTCTTGGCTCCTCTCCCCTGCCCCCTACACCCAGACTGTGGCAAGTCTTACAGGGTGGATGGAATAAATGCCTTCCTTGGATCCAGAGGACAGGTAAGAGATACCTCCAACCCCATACTGTTCAATCTCATAGTGATAGAAGAATATCCATCCCTGCCTGCCTCACAGGTTTGCATGAGACTTATAATCAATTGATTAATCACATACTATTGACCCACAACCAGAAGCTCAACACAAAGTCAGACCCTGAACCAGTTACAGAAGAAGTACTAGGCCTGGTCTGGGCCCTGCAAGAGCCCTACTTGGGGGGCTTGACACCAGAAACAGTAGGAGAAAGAGATAATATAGGGAATTATCAGGAGCTAAGTTGTGAGAAGTGGATGCTCAGTTCTGTAGGAATTAGTTCATCAGATTTTGTGGAAGGGCTGGGACTCAAACAGTGGGTCCTCATCGTGGGTGGGTTATGATATGAGCACTGGAGAACTGGGGGGAGATCCTACAGGAACAGGGAAACAGGACATGTATGAGCAGTTTGAAACACTGAAAGAGCTATGTAGTAAGCACAAAGTGTTATTAAATGTCATGTAGGAACAGGGTTATTCTTGCCCAGATCTGGGTCTCTGACAACTACCCCAGTATTCATGAGTCTGAATCCATCTTCCGTCTTTGCTCACCTGTGGTTTCTGGTTCTAATGCTTCAATCCTGGTCTGTTCCTCCTAAAACTTGGAGACGGCAAGCTTCAGGAGACCAAGTTCTTCAGGACATTTGCCTGTAGGGCTGGGTGGTCTCAGGGGCTGGGGATGGAAGCAGGAATGTCTCCCTGTGGGCTTGTCAAAAAAGTAGTTTCACCTGGTCCCAAACTTATAAACAGTGAAAGCATCCCTTCAAGGCCAGAGGGCTGCTGTGGAGAAAAGACCCTTGCAGGTGGAATGTGGGGGTGGGACAGAGCCTGGCAGGGGCTATGGGAGGCAGGAGAAAGAGAATTGTGGGCAAAGAGGCACAGAACACGGAGAGGTGCCTGGAGGCAAGAGGGGAGGGATGAGCGAGGGAGGGAGAGAGGACCCATAGATGTAGAGGGGAGGGAATAAGAGAGAGAAAAGTAAAGTCAGAGGAAAGAAAGGTCCAGCAGGGGGAGGAAGGGTGAGATGTGTCCAGCGCAGCGGCTACCTTAATCTCTTAAAATTTTTCCTCATTGATTAGGGATTTGCAGCAAAATCCCTCACTATGGGAAGACATTTGCTTTATGGGTTCTGCTGTCAGATGGAGAGAGAGGGTGGGGCTGGCCATGTAGTGGGAAGCAGGGTGAAGAGAAGGCCTTGGAATCCTCTTGTCTCCAGGCCTGACCCAAGTCCCCTTTGTCAGTGAAGACTTCCTGATGTCCCTGAAATAAAATATTCCTCCAATGCCCCGCCCCCCCACTCACTGCTCTGAGCACCTCTTTCAGTACCTGTTACACCAAAATTTGGTTGCTTAAAACAGGTACTACTTTATTATTTCTCATGAGTGCCGTGGTCAGGAATTCAGACAGGGATGGCAGGAATGGCTCATCTCTGTCCCATGTGATGTCAGCTGGGGCTGGAAGCCCGAGGCGCTTCTTCACCCGCATGCCTGGTGCCTCTAGGAGGATGGCCTCACCAGGTCACATGTGGGAACTGCCATCCCTATGGCTGGCTGCTTCCCTGCTCCCCTCCATGAAGCCTGGTGGCGGCTGGCAGGAATGCAGGGAGTACGAGTTGGAGGAATGACCATGTGGCTAAAGAATGGAAGGAAAAAACCCTGACTGTTTTGAGGTGCCACCCAAATCCAGGGACTCTTTGTGAAGATGTCCACGCACACCCTGACTCGGAGATGTCCCAGCCATGAAGGGAAATGGCTCAGTGTCTTGTGGACAAGCTGCGGGCTGAGTGACATCGATGCATTCCTGAGAGCACACCCCTCACATCCAGGTTCTACACCATCTGGAGCCTCCTTCCCTTTCCCCACCACTGGTGCTGTTTCTTCTGAAAGCTTCTGCAGAGTCAGCCAAGGAGGGAGTGCCCTCCTTCCACCTCTGGGAGCTCGCTGCGGGCTCGACACCCCACTGCTTGCCCTTCCCTCCCATAACCTCACAGGAGCCCCAGGAACCCATGGTGCTGTGTTCTCTGGGTTCTTTCTCACCCTCTTCCAATTCCCTTCCCAATGTCTGTGAAAATACGGAGCATTGTTGAGATTCCCATAAACACTGAATGAACAGACACCTGTCCTGTGTGGAAGGTGCATGCCTTTTGAAGGCTTTCATAACCATCCTCACTTGACCCTCCTCAACACAAGTCTGGGAGGTCTGCAAGCATTGCACCGACAGAGACTGAGGAGCACAGAAAGGGGAAAGTACTTGCTCAATGTCACATGACCGGCCCGTGACCTTCAGGGGATCAATCCCTGGTAGAATTCTCTCTCGGCTGGTTGGTGGGGGAGGGGGGTGCCCTTCCCACAGGGCTCAGGGTGATCAAAGTCCCCGGGGACTGCCCCTGGAGCTGTGCCGGGGGCATGGGTTCTGCTGGAGGAACCGATTATACATGTCGTGAGTGATTTGTTGTGCTGCCTCACACATGTGCTTCCACACCTTTAAAAAACCTTTAAAGATGTGGAAACCAAGTCCAGAGAGGAGACAAGGCTGGTTCACAGCCACTCAGGTGGTTAGAATTGGTGTCAGGAGGAGAAGCCAGGTGTCCTGCACACACTGTGCATGCAGGTCAGGACTCACCAATTTTCTAGCATCCTCTTTCAGTAGGAAGGGACCCCAGGTCCCCCTCCAATATTAAATTCAGAAAAACTCGGTGAAAGAAAAATTAAGAGTTATAATGAAGGGAAAAAAAGCTACCAAAAGATTCTATGTATAAGTCCAGCTTATTTTTTTCTAGCCAAACCCCCATTGGCTACCTCCTTGAGTTATTACCCAGTAGTCTGAACCTCTGCATTGTGGCATCTGGGTCTTTCTGATAAACAGAATCCCTTCCCCACAAGCATGTCCATTCCATGATAGCTCAGCTCCTTCGGCCCTCACGTGACTGCCATGAGAGAGGCAGGGTAAGGACCACTGCCACGTGATGGACAGGGAGATGGAAGAAGCAGGGCTTGACATTCAGAAGCCTCCTGATCTCAACTGGCTTTCTTGGAGGGATCAGCCTGGGGATGGGGAGGTAGGTATTGGTGAGTCAAACATGAACGAATGGGAATGCAGTAGGGCCTGTGGGGCAGTCTGCCTGGGCACCTGAGTGCCTCGCCTGGAAGAGGGTCTCATCCTGGTTTCCCTCTCCTCACTGGCACACAGGGTCTCCAAAGCATCTTTCCCTGGTGGATTCACTCATCCTTGGTCTTACCTACCATTCACAGTGAGTTGGGGAGGATCTGTTGCAGTAGGATTCTGACCCACTCTTCTGTCCCCGGCTCCTAGCTCCTTCCATCCATCTGGATGAGCCATAGCCCCGGGCTTCATAGGGAAGCCACATTCCTTGGCCAGTCTGGCTCTCCCAATATGAGTGGTTGACCTCAGATTCTAACCAGCTCTGCCCAGCTGAAGCTGGACCCAGGGGATTGGTTTTCTGACAGGCTGGGACTTCTGGGCCAGTACTTGGCATCTTTGAAAGTGGAATGGAGGAGGGCAGAGGCAGAGATGGCTTCCACCCCCCTACCCTTTTCTCCCCCTCTCCCAGCATGCAAGCAGGTTGAGAATCCCTCACGGAACCTTACCAGCTTCCTCTGGTCGAGCTCAGCTCAGGCACACCTGGAAAAACTTCCTGAAACCATAGGCGAGCATCTTGTGTATGATCAGTGTGTTAGACCCGCTGGGTTTCTTCCCTCTCTCTCCCTCCAGTCTGGGCTGTTTCCTGAAATGGTCTCCGATGATTGGCAGGAGAGTGAAGGAGAAATTCTGTCTCCTCACATCAATTTTGGAGAAAAGAGTTTCCCCTATTCGTGAGCTTCTGCTTTCAAGGAATCAGTGAAAATGTGTTTAGCAGAAAGTCAGCCTGATCTAAGCAGGGTTTGAATGAAGTAAACCAGTGAAGGAGGAGGAAAAGGAAGGGCATTGGCTCCGAAAAAGTTCCAGGCACCGACAACCCTTGAGAAGGTCATGTTTATTTGGCAGAAGGTTCCACAAGTTGCTCAGCACTTCCCCACACGAACATCCTGCTCCTGGCCAGGTGTTGGCAGCACCTGATTTAGCAGGTGCACCACCGGTGGGGTGGACAGGGATGGGGCTCTACTTTGTCCTCAGCACAGGTTCCCTGGGCCTCCTGGCATTCCACACAGAGCACACAGAGCACACAGAGCACAGAGCAGACTCACTGACCCCAGGGCTGGTTTCCCTACTGAGAACCTGAAATCCAAACCCTCTATCCCTCCCTGTACTCAGGGATGATGGAGGAGAAAAGGGCTTCTGGTAAACCTGCTTAACTGCTCTGCACCCTCAGTTCTCCTCTGTTGTCGGGCAGAGGGAAGCAGCATCTCCCTGCTGCACTGTGCTGGCCCCGACCCCATGACGGCTGAGACCCTGGGCCTGGAGGGGCAGAGGCAAGCTGTCGGGAGCTGGGTCCCTCCACCTGAGGGGCTCTTGACCTGACTGTTTGGGGGGCAAGAGTGTAGCAGCCTTGGCTCCAAACCTAGAGGTGCAGGGGCATCGGATGAGAGCCAGAGCCCAAGAGCTGGGACCTCTGAGCCCTGGGGGCTTGTGGCCCAGTCTTCGAGTGTCAGTAATCCGCATGATGCTGGGGCGCCTGAGAGGAGGCCATTGCTTGACTGTAGCTTTTGCTTCCCTCCAACCCCTCATTAACTTGGGATATTAGTAAGGACCTCAGAATGTCCATCTGGGAAAGAACGTTCCAGCCCTTTGCTTCTGAGAACCAGCCACCCCTAAAAGACAGTCTCTTCTCCCTTAATCACCCCATCCCTTCCACCTGCATCTTCTCTTCTTCCTTCCCTGCACCTCCTTACCTTCTGCATCCTCCTCTTTCCCTCCTTCCTCACATGTTCTGTCTCTCTGTCTCATCTCGCACTCAGTGCGCACAGCTGCCTACAAAAAACATACAACAAACGAACAACCACACATATATTCTCACCTACAATCATATTAATATGTAGCCACTTCACATCCTTTTACACACAATCACATGCTCGCACCACGCACACACTTCAGGCTCACACAAATACAGCCACATAACCCCCCACCTGCAAACGCCTCCTGCTCACAGGGTCTTCGACTCCTTGCCTCTGCCAGCTCCAGCTGAAGGCTGACATGACCGACAGCTCTGCTCTGATAAGCTGGCACAGTACAGGGATGAGTCACACCTCCTCCAGTGATACTGCCACCCCCAGGCTGGGCTAATTGGGACAGGAAGGAGGGCAGGCAGTGGAGTGAGTCAGCTCAGAGCCCATTCAGGTATATGCCTGAGCAGAGCCCCTCAGTGAATACAGGGTCCCAACCAGTGGCTCTGATTTCAGGACTTAACTCTAACCTGGAGCTGGACTCTCAGGTGGCTGAGTTAATGGAGCTAGGAGATTTTTCTAGGCCCAAGCTCCAGCCAGCAGGAGCTGAAAAATATTCTTATCTGACAGCTGATGGCCACCATTAGCTGGCAGAGGGTCTCCTGCCTGTCTCACCATGCAGGCGAGGTCATCGCTGGTCTGTGTGGTTCGTCAGGGTTGGTGTAGGGCTGGCATAAGGCTTGGCAAGCTGCCGGAGGCCTGGGACAAATTAGAAAAAGATACACACACACACACACACACACACACACACACACACACACACACAGCCTAACCCTCCTCCTCCTTCCCCCTACAAGGACAGATTTTTAAAAACACGCCCTGTCTGGGCAGATAGACCGATGGCTCAATGCTTTAGGGTGATTCTCTCTCTTTCCCTTGGAGGTCACCATCCTGCACAGGATGCATGGCTTAGTGAACAGAGCACTGGCTGGATTCCAGCACCCTTGATCCTTGGGGCTTGAACAAAAATTGCAACCCCCCACACAGCAGCCCTGAGCAGGCACCCCATACCATTTCCCCAGCCAGCTCTAATGAGCTTCCTCATGGTACTTTTTAATGACAGCTCAGAGCCAAAGGTTGACAAATGTCTCCTAGCCCTCCCTGTTCCTTTGCCCTCATTGGCGAGGGCACTGGTGAGGTGGAATGCCTGAGCTGCCCCCGCTTGGCGAATGACTGGAGCAGTTCACTCATGTAAGGTCACAGCTGGCTCTTTGCTAACAGCGGTGAGAGAAGCAGCAACAATACTCATGACAACAGTTAAATTGCAAATAGTTCTTCACAGTTTCCAAAGCACGTGTGCACGCACGTCCCATCCTCCTTGAGAGGAAGTGTGATAATGAGGATTTCCTCTATTCATCGGCTCATTCTATTTTGAGGGCAGCCCAACGTGGAGGTGAGAGAAAGGAGTTAAGAATTAGGCCGATCTGAATTTGAATCCCAGCTCTTGTCTATTATTGTCCCGGCAACAGTTTTATAGCCTCTCTGAGCCTCAGTTTATTTGCAAAATGGGATAATATACCTGCCCTAGAGGCTTTTTGGGAAAATTAAAGGAAATATGTATTTTTTTGTCCTGGGGTTGGACATAGGGTGAGTTAATAAAAATTATGGAGCCCAAATAAGGAATTAATTTTCTGAAAGGAGAAGAGATATAATAGGGCAGGTCTAGAAGATAGAGCATTGTGCTTCTGACCTACCTCATAGGACATTCGTGGGGTGCAGGTTGCCTATCAGGTACTATGCCATGCATGGACTGAGCAGTAGGCCAGCCACCACCCTGTGCTGCAGAGTGTTATAACTGACAATCCCAGTGCACCATAACCCCAAGTCAGTCGTCAGCATCAACACAGAGGCAGAAGGAGAGATCATATCCACTCAGTGGAAGAAGAATTAGTCTATTGGAAATGGTGGAAGAGATTTATTGAGATCAATCTTAAAAGGGTCGACAGATGGAGGCAAGAACTTTGACAGAGGCACTCAATGTGGAGGAGGGAAATAGTCCACTTTTTCAAAAACCTTGTGATACATAGAGGGTGACATGGTCCTCACTGCTGTGACTGGAAACTTGCGGTCCCCATAAAGAGACTGGATAGGAGAGAGCACAGTGACCCCTCAAGTCAGCATCAGAGCACAGCATTCTGATCTGGTTTATGCAGGCCACTTCTCTCCAAGATAGAGTAGGGTTCACCTTTTTCTGCATTCATGCATTCTTTATATTATCCGTGGCAAATCCACTCTGAGAGGCTTTCCAAACAGCTAGGACTTTCTGTAGCTAAAATCAACATCTTGCTCTTGAAAAGTCTCATTTTAAAACATCTCTTATATGTACACACCAAAGGGGAGTCGGGGGCCTCAGGGCCATGAAAGGCAATAAGCAAGGAGGATTTGGGGAATTCACAGAAATGCTCTAAAATAGTTAGGGGAGGAGCAAAAATAATATCTAGATGTGTTGGGGCACCAAACCATTGTGCCTTAAGGTAAGACTCAAGTCTCTTGAGGTGGCCAACAGTCATAACCCTCAAGTGGGCTCCCATACTAGAGTAAAGAGAAAAATACTCTCTTGTAGAGAAAAATATTCTCAAGGACTCTAATGTCAAATAACTTTTATTATTATTATTATTATTATTTAAAGATTTTATTTATTTATTTGAGACAGAATGAGAGAGAGCACATGAGAGGGGGGGAGCGTCAGAGGGAGAAGCAGGCTCCCTGCTGAGCAGGCAGCCCGATGCGGGACTCGATCCAGGGATTCCAGGATCATGACCTGAGCCGAAGGCAGTCGCTTAACCAACTGAGCCACCCAGGCGCCCCAAATAAGTTTTATTATAATGGTGCTTAAATTTAAACTTATGTAAACATAAAACTAAGTATACATTCTCAACACTTGGAAATCTTACATTAATTATAAAATTAAAATAAATTTATAAATTAAATTAAAACATTTAAAAACTCACCTTCAAATGAATCACATCAATTTCATATGATTTGCTGTTGTTTTGCTCAGAACAAATGTCTGCTTACAAAGTGAATACCAAGTATTACTTGGTTACCGAGTAACACTGCCGATCCTTTTGACTTTAAGATATCCGTATGCATTATAAAATAACCCAGTGTTTCCACCGCTTGTTTTTTTTTTCTCCTGTAAACCCAAGACACAAAAAGCTGAATTAATTACATTATTGAAATCATGGCAAACTATCATAATTTGTCAGGATGAGGCCCCTTTCTTGTATTGCTCCATTTTATTCTTCTCTTTCATTCCTCTGCTTCCCCGGGCCCCTCCCATCTCTATAAGCCCCGCCTTGAGTGTGTGTGGTATGTGTCCTTGGACATCTGTTTTTTTGTTTATAAAATGTATAGTATTGTTTTGTGGTTTGGTTTTAATTTATGTAAATGATGTTGAGCAATATACTTCATCCTGTTTCTGACCTTTTTCATTTGTTGCCATGTTTTTATGAATGACTCACGTTGCTGAGCGAATTTCTGAATATTGCGTCTAACTGCATAGCGTCACGCTGTACGTTGATTGGCTGCATTTTCATCGGCTACTTAGACTGAGCACACCTAGATTGCCTCCCGTTTCCAGCTGCCACAAATAAAGCTGCACAAATCTCCTCATCTATTTGTGTCAAAGTTTCTCTAGAGCGTGTCTTTGGGCATGGGACTGCTGGTTATAAAATACCTGTGCATAGATAACTTTAATAAGATTGTTCTCCAGAGTTGCTATGCTCCAACAAGACTATGCTGGTTTCCTCTTCTCACTCTCTCACCCAAGCCTTGAGAGTGTCTGACTTTAACATGTTTGCCACTTGGATAGGCGTAACATATTACACATTGTTTTTTTGTTTTAAGATTTTATTTATTTATTTGAGAGAGAGAGGAGAGAGGGAGCAGGGAGGCCGATGCAGGGCTCGATTCCAGGGCTCCGGGATCACGACCTGAGCTGAAGGCAGAAGCTTAACCGACTGAGCCACCCAGGCGTTCCTATACATTGTTTTAATTGGCATTTTTTCCAATGAACAAATGAGTTGACCATCTCTTCAAATATTTGTTAGCCAGTTTGCTTTTCTCTGCTATGAATTTTCTTTTTTTTTTTTTTAAAGATTTTCTTTATTTATTTGAGAGAGAGAGAATGAGAAAGAGAGCACATGAGAGGGGGGAGGGTCTGAGGGAGAAGCAGACTCCCTGCTGAGCAGGGAGCCCGATGCAGGACTCGATCCTGGGACTCCAGGATCATGACCTGAGCCGAAGGCAGTCGCTTAACCAACTGAGCCACCCAGGCGCCCTCTGCTATGAATTTTCTACCCATAACTTTTGCCCACTTTTCTATTAGGTTTCCTTTCTTGTTGATTTATAGGATCCTTTTATATCATAGATACCAATTTCTTTCTTTCTTTTTTTTTTTTTTAATATTTTATTTATTTAT
Organism: Halichoerus grypus; assembly: GCF_964656455.1. NCBI lineage: Eukaryota > Metazoa > Chordata > Mammalia > Carnivora > Phocidae > Halichoerus > Halichoerus grypus. The sequence goes on along the minus strand of NC_135718.1, from coordinate 105,081,968 downwards.
CTGACAGAGAGAGACACAGCAAGAGAGGAAACACAAGCAGGGGGAGTGGGAGAGGGAGAAGCAGGCTTCCCGCTGAGCAGGGAGCCTGATGCGGGGCTTGATCCCAGGACCCTGGGACCATGACCTGAGCTGAAGGCAGCCGCTTAACTGACTGAGCCACCCAGGTGCCCCATAGATACCAATTTCTTACTGTTGTTTTTTTAATACGCTGAGATATCACCTCCAAGTTTATGACTTATCTATTAACTTTGTGAATTTTGTCTATGTGGTCACCATTGAATAGAAATCTTTCATTTTGTGGTATTTAAAGCTATTAATTTTTTACTTCGTTGCTTGTGCTTTTTAAATCTTATTTTAAAAAAAATATGTGTTACCAACTCAAAGTGGCAATTATATTCTCATGTTTTTTAATCTATTAGCCTAAAGGTATGAGGTTTGCTCTGGATTTTTAGAATATCGCCTTTATCAGGTTAAGAAAGTTCTATTCTTAGTTTTTGAAAGTTATTTCTATATAGGTTTGTACTTCATTAAACACCTTTTCTGAATATAGTAAAATAATAATATAATCTCTATGTGAATATAGTGTTAGAATAAATTTCGGATGTTAAACTACCCTTTCTTTCCTGGCATTAATCTTTCTTGACTGTAATCTTTTAATTGTTTCAATTCAGTATTGTTTCAGTGAGTTAATATTTTATCTAGAATTTTTGTTTCCATGTGTAGAAGTGAAATGATCCTGTGATTTTTGTTATTGCCTTATCTTTATCCAGTTCTAGGCTTATGGTAATAGTAGCCTCATGAAATGAGTTAAGCATTTTTCTTTTTATATTTTCTGGAACAACTTATATGAGGTAAAGTTTATCTGTTGCTTGAATACTTACCAGAACGTAACTGTATAAATGACCAGGCCTAAGATTCTTTGGAAAGAGTTCTTTAATTACCCTTTCAATACCTGTTATAAATACTAGATTTTATATATTTTAAAGTTTATCCATTTTATGTGTTTTTTAATTTTATTAAAACATAGTCCTAATATTATTATATTATTTTTAAAAAATCTCCAATGTGCCTGAATTTCCCTCCTTCACATCCATTCATGCATTCATTCATTCAGCTTAGGGCAAAAAGCCTCTATGTTCCTCTCTGGGTTTGATCCTCCAGGTTTGCCACCCATTTCTTCCTTCAGCCCAAGGTAACCCTCCCCCTCAGAGAATATGCTGAGCCCTCTGCCTGAGCAAGGCTCTGTTCCAACAGCTCTTGCTTCCAAGAGCCTAGCCCCAGTCCTTGTGAATGTAGTGCTGGAAGAGGAGTTAGTAAAGAGGGGAGAGGGTTAGTAATGAGATGAGGGAGGGGTTAGTAATAAGATGGGGAGGGCAGCAATGAGGTGGGGGAGGGTTAGTAATGAGATGGGGGAAGACAGCTATGAGGGGGAGGAGGGTTAGTAATAAGGTGGGGAGGTAGTTGCTGTGTTGTCCCCACTGTTAGTTTCTTATTAGCCTCTGTCCATTAATCCAGCCCAACTTGTTGCCAAGGTTATTGTAAACAATAATACAAACACAGACCCTGCAGTCCCATCAAAGTACTCCCTTATGAGGGGACCAACTCAATAATCCAGATTTTATGATTTCCTCAATTAGCATGTGTTAAGATTATAAAAAATTAGTGTTAAAAATAAATAGAGCAAAGCATATAAGCAAGCAGAAATCCTTCAAAACAGTGCTTCTCAAGCTGAGATCAACAGAACCCTAGGGACTTTTAAAATTTTGTGCTTTCATTTTGATATCAATCTTTATTTTTTTCTTTTTCTTTGTAGTTGAAGTCTAGTTGACACACAATGTTATATCAGTTTCAGGTGTACAACATGGTGATTTGACAACTCTATATGTCATGCTGTGCTCCCCGCAAGTGTAGCTACCATCTGTCACCATGCAATGCTATTACAGTACCACTGACTATATTTCTCATTCTGATACCAATCTTTAAGAAGTAGTTAATAGAAACATTATCTGGATTAAGCTGACCTGAAGGCAGAGGGAAAGCATGAGAAAGAGCTTCTGGGGTAGAAGGAACAGCAAGGAAAAAACCTGGAGACGAAGAGGTGATGGGCGCACTCAAGGGAAAGCCGGAGGGAAGGGAGTGCACAGGGGGGCAGGGAGGCCTGACCAGGGGGAGCCTGGGTTTGTCCTGGGATGACCAGGAACCATGGGAGGGCGTCTGGCAGGGAGGAACATGGCCCAAGCATGCTTTACCATCCCTCGGTGATGGGACGAGGTGTTGGTCATGGGGTAAGAGTAGCCGCCACTGCACTGCCACAGGCAGATGAGGAGGAGAAACGTGAGGCAGCAGAGCTGACAAGGATGGCCACGCATGGGACTTGCACCGGGAGTGAAGGAAAGGGAGAAATCAAGGATGAACCTGAGGTTTTTGGCCGAGTGACTGGGTAGATGATGACATGTCTACTGAGATGGGAGAATCAAGGGTGGCACAGGTTCCACAGGTGGGCAGAGGAGCTCAGAGATGGTGGCTTTAAGGAAGGGAAGGATTGTTTTGCTGTGGACCAAGACTGACTTCACTGGCACCACAAGGAGAAGGGCCACTGGGCAGGGACAGTTGAACAGGCAAGTGGGAGAAGGAGCAGCTGATGATGGGTGATGGGGAGACAGGACTGAGGAGTAAGCCATCAAAGACAGGAGCACTCCCTTCTCAGTGATGGAGAAAGAAACGGGGACAATTTGCAATGGTGAGAACTGAAATTGGGCCATCTCTGTCTTCTTAGGATGCCAAGCCATCTGCTGCCATATGATGGTGGAGTGAGGGGCTGGTGTGTGGGTGAGAGAGTCCCTTTGGGCTGTGGGAAACTGACTGAGTGACCCGAGACTGTGTTCCTATGACTGACTTACATCCTGCCTCGCTGGTATCACTCCTTGCCCAGCAAAGCAGCTAATTTCTTTAACAAGAGGAGCCCTAAATTCATTAAACATCTATTGAGGACTTACTATAGACAAAAACTCTGAAAGTGGGAAGGTACAAACGTAGCTAAGTCACTGTTCCAGGTCTCAGGGAACTCACCATCAAGTTACAGACAGTGAGAGTAAAACCAGGCAGAGCAAAATAAGTGCGAGGAAGGAATTACAAGCAACAGCTAGCAGGAGGGAAAGTTAAATATAATTCCAGTGGGCGGAGAGCACCAGGGATCAGAGATGGACTCATGGAGAAGAGAACTTGCTGGGATTTTGGCTAAAGGTGGAGGGGAAGGGCATTCTGAAAGGGGGAACCAGGTGAGCAGAAGCTGACTACTCACGCCATCTGCACTGCACACAGTTGGGGAGGGGGTCTGCCAGGGACAGAAGCGGAAAAGATTGGAAAACCAGGGGTTCTGCCTTGGAAAAGATCCAGCTTATTGGCATAGAAGAAAAGGACTGATGTGACTGGTACTTTCTCTTGGGGGCTACCCCAGGGCTCCTCATTCCTGATCTACACACTTGGGATCACAGAGCTTCCAGGTAAGGAAGGTCTCCCTGCCAAGAACCCCTGAGCATCGGAGGACTCCTGTCTGCCTAGGACCTGAGGCTTTCCAAAGCACTGTCAGGACTGCTTTAGGACCATTTTCGTTATTGTTACCATTGTAATTGGCACTTCATACATTGTTATCTCCTTCTGGTGTTTAGCAACTTGGAAATGTTCTGCCTGTGATTTTTTTTTCATCTAGGCAAAACCATTTACTCCAACATCTCCCTCTTCCTTTACTTTGCTTCTTTCTCCTAAAAGAGCTCTAGACCATGAACTTTTTTTTAACACAAAATAGTGACAAGCATATTTTTGAATATTATAACAAAGAAAGGCATTATGTGACTGAAAGAAAGGCTCTTACAGAATTAGATAAAAACCTACATTCCTAAATTTTAAATCTGTCTCTCTCTCAGGAAAATACACTTGAGCGATTTTTTAATATGTACGGTGAGCAATTCCACTTGTTCATAGGTTAGGAAGAGCTTTAAAGAAAACACAATGCTTCCTTTTTTGCATATGCCAAACATTTTCACCCAGGGCAAAATCAGTTGCTATTTTAAACAAATTGATTTTTCTGGAGGATGCTGTAAAAATATTATTGCAGGCAGAGCCAGCCTGGGGCAAAACAGTGTGAACTGAGCAAAGCTTATCTTTGGTGATTTCCTGACTCCTCTTCCCTGATCAGGGCTGACCTCCACTGGTACCCATCCCATCCTGCCTGCTGAGGGCTTAGATCTTCAATGAGGAGAACAGGGAGCTGGAGAAGATGGAGTCACCTCTGGCTCAGACACTAACCAGATGTCCAACCTTGAGCAAATCCCTTCCCCTCTTTGGGACATAAATTGAGGGTATTAAATCCTGAGGGATTAAAAACTCAAAAGGCCCCAGGAAAAATCAGGTCATATAAATGGGTGAAACAGGCCTGGCAGCAGACAAGAGGGGGTGGTGGGGACTGGAACAAAGTGCATAAAACCTGCTATGACTATAGGGTGGAAACTATTTTGCTCCAGCTGATTGCTGCCATAGGTAGTGTGAGCCTGGTGTTGCCAGAACTTCCAATTTATTTTAAGAAAACTAAAAAATGTGAATTTTATGTGGAAATTCCATTTTCCAAACCACTGTTCAAGCCACACAAACATATCTGCAGGCTGAATTTGTCCTGCAAGATAGTCAGCTTGTGATCTCCGGGCCAGGTTATATCTATCTATATATCTGGTTCTATCAGTGTTTGGTCAAGGATTAAGATTCTACTGTCTCTCCCTTCTATCTCAATCACAACCTCTTAAACATGAGAAGCCCCAAAAGTAAGTCTCTCATGGTGGAGCTGGAGGCTTTATAATGAGTGCTTGTGCTTGGAAAAGTTACTTGCAACAAGAATTTTACCTGGCTCTGCACCTGTTCCCCTAGCACATTATGCTGTCTTGGCAGCTTGGTGCTCTGCCTACACATAACACTAGCACTATTTATGTGATTTTTTTCTCATTAAAAGTGACCCAGTCAGTGCCGTCAAACCCACATGCAAAGCCTGCCGTCTGTCTTGAGTAACATTTTGCCAAAATAACTACCTGAGTCAGATGGGAGCCTCTTTAGTGGCTGTGGGGTCTACAAAGAGACCTGAGTTATGAGGCAAGAGGGGGAAACTGTAGGCGAGTCTTAGATCGTGTAATTGTACTCGACGAGAATACCTTTATTTTACCTCGCTGCCCCCAACATGTTCACCATTTAATATACTACCAAAATTCACTTTCTTGCCTTGGCACCCAGGAATTAGGAAAAATTTGACCCCGTCCAAAGCCCTTCTTGTGGCCTCTAGTCCAGGCAAGAATAATGGTCAGGCTTCTTAACTTAGGTAACAAAATTATCAGCTTTGTCGTGTCTATCTGATATCTAAAGCATACGACTCTCTCTTCATTCAGCATTCTAGTATTTGCCAGTATTCAGCAGTAAAGCAACTGCTTTTTAGTTCCAGACAAAAGCTTAGCTGAAATAACTGATAAATTTTAAGTTAGACCAACGTATATGTCAGTTATTGCTTACTGTTTATTAAGTTCTCTCCCTAACTCTTGTTGGGTTGTTCAGAAAGCTATATTCCTGGACCACATTAACTTCATTCCCTGCAGAAATATCTTCACTGAGTCGTGTTGATTCTCATGCCCATGACTTTTATGGAAGGCCATTTTAAGAATCAGCCAAATGAGGAACATTTCTACATTTTCTCTAAAAACTGTTGTGGAAGATATGTCTGTTATGTTGTTCAATGTTCCTGATACAATGATCCACATTATAAATTCCTCTTAGAATTTAGTACCAGGAAAATGTTTGCTTCTCTTGGCTCGAGAATATTTCCTCTTAAGTGATCACGAAGAGTCTAGACCTCATAATGCTCCCTTTCCATTTTTGCCTTGGCTGCTGGGAATCTTAAAGGCCTGCCTTTGTGCTGGTGGCAGCAATCACGTGTTTCCAAATTGGGAGCACAATTATCTTTCTGTTTCATTTTCTTGGTGTTGACCTGTTTTTAATTGTTTTCTGCATATATGTGTTTTATTATATGTTGATTAGAATAGGTTTCAAAGTAAACAGTATATAAGTTATATATTAATTTTATGCTTATTTACAAACACATGCCATTTTATTATTGTTTTCAAATTACTTCATTTATACCCCTTAACCTTCTCAGCTGGAATTGTAATTTTTAAAAAACCGTTCAATTGTACTTAACACAGAGCTTTACACCCATTTAGCACTCAGTAAATACTCGCTAATTTTTTCACTTCACCATTGACTAATAGCTCATTCCTAAGACAATGAAAGAAGCAAAAGAACATAAATCATATAAAGAATAGAAGTTTATAAATATAAAGTGAGCGAACAGACAGGTTTCACATACTTTCTCCCTCCTCTGTAAATGAATAGGGCATCTGACACAGAAAGTAGAAGTGTAACTTACTCAGTGGTTCCTGGATTTCAGTAAAAAATCCTAATGTGCAAGGACACTTGAACACCAGAAAATGGCTTCTACTTGTCTAAAGATTTCCTGTATTTAGCAAGCATGCATTGAGTATTTATCATGTGCCTGGCCCTATGACAGGTGAGGGAAGACAGAGATGATGGAGAGTAGTCTAGTTTCAGGGGTTACATGGAAAAGCAGACAGATCTCAGGGCCAGGACATTGCCATTAGGGTCATCTTTCTGTTGGAACTGCCCAGCTTTGTGGAACAGGGTGGGGGGTGCAGAGGAACGGTAACAATGACCACTGGTCTACATAATATATATTCTCACACTGTCTGTCCTCCTTCTTCTTCCAGTTGTTGGACCAATAAGTCCACCACCACCATGTTCTTGACCCTTCTGCCCACAGCCATGATCTGGTTGGACTGAGGTGTGATATAGCTCACATCAGAATTAGAGAGTGCATACTTGATTGTATTTGAGGATTATGATGAGATGGCACCGATTGGGTCTGCAATAAACTGTGACCAAATACCTCAAAGCTAAATAATCTGTATCATCAAGGGAGGAATGGCATGTTGTTGGGCAATGTGTCTATTTCTATTGCTGCACCTTTACATAAACTGTTTCCTGACCCTGTGGAGTAATGTGACTACTTTGTTGCTAACACATCCCCCAATTTGTGGTAACCATCTCTTATAACATGCATACTATTAATTCGCTAGGCAATACATATTTCTGTACTTTGACTTTTTTAGTAATAACATTCTTGGGAAAATAGCAAATGATGGCCACCATTTATTTCAAAGGGTGTTTAGTAATTTAGCATGCATCTGTGCAATGTTACTTAATCCTGGGTGGTCTGTGTGCATAATTATGTTTTAATTTGCACATGATTGCTGACTCTCATATCATTTAAACAATCAGGATGCATCAAATGACTGGCTGTTGTCTTATAACATTTTGTTTTCCCCTTTGGAACTATTGGAAAGAGACCATCACATCCCACAACCATCTGCAATATTGCATGTGTATTGCTGAATATTGAATAGATATTATGAGTATTGAATTTGGCAGCACTTCTGTGGCCATATTTGTATGTATTTTTCATTGTGTACTGAAAAGAAAATGAAAAGAAGGAGGGAAATGATTAAAAAGTTCTCTGGGCTCTGCAGAACTGTTGTTGCATCTTACCATCCTTTGTTTCGTTTTCCCCTCCTATAATAATAACAACAGTGTCTTACCCTTGCATCCTATACATATTTTAAAAACATTGTCCAATAAAGTACAGTTGACCCTTGAACAACAAGGGTTTGAACTGTGCAGGTCCACTTATACTTGGATTTTTTAAATAAATGATGTACAGTACTGTAAATGTATTTCTTCCTTATGATTTTCTTCATAACATTTTTCCCTCTACCTTACTTTATTATCATACAGTATATAATAGATATACCATACAAAATATGTGTTAATCAACCACTTATGTTATCAGTAAAGCTTCTCATCAAAGTAGGCTATTAGTAGGTAGGTTTTCAGGGAGTCAAAAGTTACACATGAATTTTCAGTTGCATGACGGATTGCCCCTAACCCCTGTGCTGTTCAAGGGCCAACTGTACTGTGTTTAGTTTTTACACTGACTGTGAGATGGGTAGACAGGGCTTGTCAAACATCCTTTGTACATATGAGAAAACTGAGGCACAGGGAGTTGGTGACCAATATTACTGTTACTCGGCAATAGACTGGGAGAGGCCATGAACTCCTGATACTTACCTCCAAACACTTCCCACTCATAACACTGCCTTCTAACTAGAGGCTGATGTAGTGGAAGATAATTCCTATCACAACCTAGAGCATATCTCCAGGATGTTGATAGTAATTATAGAATTGGGGCACGAGGGGTTAACATCTATCTAAAAAGTGGCCCATTTATAGGTGAAGGGTCAGAAATATGCATAGGCTTCTCTTCCAGGCTCCCCTTGATGCATCATCACCCTTCAGAAATAGGAGAAATATCTTAGACTTTTATCCCTCACCCCTCACCCAATAGATTACAAAGTTCTGTTAATGTTTCCTTCAGGGATTCTCAAACCATCCCTTTCCCCTCTTTCCAACTGTTATTGCCCTATTTCAGGTCTCCATCCTTTCTCATAGCGCACTGCAGCAACCTAGTGAGTCTCCAGGTCTTCACTCTCCCCCTACCCCACTGGCTGCCAACTCTAATCCTTCCTCCACAGCACTTCAAGGGTAATAGAGAATGCAAATATGGTCATGTCCACCTCAGCAACTCCTTGCTGCTTATAGAAAAAGTCCAAGCGTCTTTCATGATTTGGCCTCTGGGTGCTTCTCCAAATGAAGCTCCTTCATCTTCTTGTCTCTAACCATAGGTTTCAGCAATATACCAATTTTCTTGCAGTTTCATACTTGCTTGCTTTTGCATATGCTGTTCCCTGGGTTTACAGCATCATCTCCCTCTAGCATGTACTCCACAGACCCTTAAATGCCACTCATATGTACATGCTCATACACTTTTCTCATACTACCTCTTGTGGGTTGGGGGCAGCAATAATGGAAATATTCTCCAAGAGTCAGTTCATGGATTTCCTCCTCTGGGTTGTTCTTTCTGATCTCTCTAGGCTGGGTTAGAGACCCTTTCACTTTGCTGCCAGAGTATCCTTAAGAGTTGACTGGCCCTGGATAGTGAGTCTACCTCTCTGCCTGCTGATTATGACCTATTTGATAGCAAGGACAAGGTTTTATTAATCTTCATGGCATTAGCTTAATAGTTCCTAACACATATTAGGTTTTCAATAAATGTCTATTGAATTGAAGTGAAGAGAATGGGGCACGAAAATTCCATTTTTAGTGATAGACTCCAGCACCTTGGATAGCTCATTTCTTTACCCTGTGCTATGAGGCTTCCCTGGCCAATAATTCGCTAACACATCTTCCCCTCTGTTTAATACAAAGGATTCTCAGCACAATCCTGGAGCCTAGAGCAAAACTATTTGTAACCTAGCTTCATGAACAAAGGGCTACATTAGTAAAAAGCAGTTTTTTATTCCAGTGTCAGACATGGGGAAGATTTTTTTTTTTTTTAAATCCTAGCTGGAAGACAAAAATAGATAAGGAGGGTCACTGTACTGCTGAGCATCTTCCTTTTCCTACCCATGGGGTAAAAACTCCTTGCCCTGTGGGTCATTCCACCCCATTGTGCCCTCTCTACAATGAGCAATGGAGGATGCTGTTGAGTATGTTAATCCTTATATTACTGTGTTCTACCTAAGAGGACACTTGGGAGAGTTTATTCAGTATTGTCACCTAAATACTTCTGGATAACTCATTTATTTTTACCTTATGGACAATGCAAAGCATAAAACTGATAGTGTGTCTATCTCAAACTGGCTATGGGAAGCTTGAAATCAAACTTGTGATTAGCTTCTTGTTAGTATATAAGAGCTCAAAACATGAATTTTGTCTATGATCCTTACTTCTAGACACATCTTTTCCCTACTTTATTTTCCTTTGGCCCATTTCCCCACATTTTATGTATTTTATTTTGCTTTATAGTATGTCTCCTTATCAGCTATTTTGGATTCTTTTGTTATAAACTGCATCAATAGATAAAGGCATAAATAAACATCATTAATTAGAATGAGAAACATATAATTTAGAAAACAGCATAATGTGGAAGTTCTACATCAGACTAGGTTGTCATTATTTTTTCAACTCTACCTGGGCCAGTTATATGATCCTATGCAAAGCACCTGTACTTGGTAGAGCAAGGGATCACATGTTTAATTCTGTGAAGGCTAATTAGCTTATTTCTTGCTCCTGGTGCTTTATGGTAATTTCAACCCTTGTCAGTCCACTTACAAATATGTATATTCCATTGGTTACAACAGACTTTTGATAGGTGAAGTATGTGAACAATTAATATCCAGGTCTGGAACTTTAAGGTATGGCTGAGAGCATTATCTTGCAAAGGAGACAATTATGTATACAATTTGAGAGCCTCCCTCCCCACGCCCCTCCTGTGGATTCAAGGGAAATCAAAGGGGGATGTCAGAAACCTGATCATGTGCTCTTCCACATAGCAAAGAACCACTAAATATGGGTCCTTAATGAAGTCTTCTGAAGAATATAGGGCACAGTAAGCTTTAAGAATGAGGGTTCTCAATTAGATGAACAGTCAAACTTGAATCAAACACCTGTCAAAAACCTTGGTGGCATTGGTGCTAAGGGTAATGGTGCCAGCACCTGGCTTAACAACCAAGTCCCCCTAAATTCTCTCTCCCAGACAGCTGCCCAAGTACTTAAGGAGCTCATTGCCCTTATAGCCCACAGTGAGAATTCCAGAAGGGTATGCTCAGAGTTTGCCTGGAACACATAGACCATATATAGGAAAGGGAAAAAGGAAGTTTGAGGACTGGGGAACTCTTCTTCAATGGCCCCAAACATTCACATGTATCTAAGCTCAGTAAAAGGCATACAGGGATAAAATCTTCATGTTCTCCCTTTAAAGAAAATGTTTATCTCTGGAAGTTCGTAGTTACTCTTATCACCTTCCAAATATGCAAGAAGTTTTATTTCACTGATTTTATTCTTTCATTTAACATGTATTTATTGACTATATACTACCTACCAGGCATTGTTCTAGCCACTGAAGATATAACAGTGAAGTAAACTGTAAAAATCCTTGCACTAATGAGGTTACATTCTTGTGGGGGTGTCAGCTTCTATGCAGAAAAGTCAGCAAGATGAGGAGAACGGGGAGTCAAATTAAATCGTTATGGAAAGCTTCTCTGATAAAGGACACTTGAAAAGAGACCAAAATGAAGTGAGGAAGGGAACTGAATGAATGGTAGGAGAAGAGCATTGCTGGCTGAAGGAACAGGTTAAATTTCCCAAGTTGGGAGTGAACCTGGAAGTCAGTGTGGCTGGTGTGGAATAAGCTAGGCATTCTGGGTGAGGTTGGAAAGTTAGCTCAGACGAGATCACAAAATGTCACAATGAGGTCCTTGCCTTTTACTTTGCATGTGCTGGAAAGCTAGTAGAGAGGTGATATGATATGATGTGAGACTACATACAGAATAGATTATAATGAGGCAAGGATGGATCCAGGGACATTAGCTTCCCATGAGAGATGCTTGCAGTTTAGGTCAGGGTTTGTGCAGTGGAGGTAAAGGTGTAATCAGATTCTGCATATATTTTGAAGGTAAAGCTGGTAGAATTTGCTGATGGATTAGATGAGGCATTGAGGGACGGGGGGGGAGTCAAGAAGAACATATTTCATTTAATAAAACTGGTCTCATAGAAAGAGTAAGTTGAGAGACAAAAATAAGGAAAAGTGATACTTTTGTTTGGAAAAACAATATTCTAGATGCAAACAAGTGGGAATTGTGGACTAATGTAGCCCTATGGGTGAGTGATTAGCTGAAAGATGGACTTGGCTTTCCAAACAATGTGGGGAAGAATCCTGCTAAAATGTGGAAGATGGTTTGGTGGCATTCTAATCTCAGCTTGAGGTCTTTAATACCATAACTTTCCCTTCCCCCAACATTCCAATATACCAGCCTTTGTGACCTGCAACCATCTAGGTTCTGTATCAATCTTGCCTCTTTCCCTGGCCCTGGGGCTGAGGTCCAGGAGCAGCATTTTGCTAGGTGGTCCTTTTTTGCTAAGAGCTAGCTTGAGACCATATGCACAAGAGCCTAGTCACTATGAAGCCATCTGAAGAAGAGTTGGTCCAAGTGGGTTTTGGGGTCTTACTACAAGAATGAGAGAAAAAAAAAGAATGAGAGAGAGAGAGAGCCCATCATTTCCCCAGGAATGAGATTAGACATTCTCTGGAAGTCACTGAGGAATATCCCTGCCCAAGGATGTCACAACTGGCTATTAGGGACTGAGAGACCTCATGTAATTCATTCTCCTGTTCAGTTGAACAAGATTAGATTTCTGAGACATATTCTCCATCAGGACTTCCATAAAAAGAAGTTTGTTCTTGCTGTCTCAACCCCATCCAGAGATCTCAGCATCAGGGTCTTAGGGACATTCCTAGAAGGTCTGCCCTCCTTTCTCCACAAGAACCCTACTGACATTGACCCAGCTGCATGAGTTATACTTCCACAGAGAAGAGCAGTTAGATGCTTATATGCAGCCTAAAAAGTAATGGAAGAACCCTGGAAATCCAGGAGTGTCTCCTGAGCTTCACTGGAGATGGCGGTGGGGAGAAGGAGCTTGTCACCTCTGCGGAGGATGCTCATTTCCCCCTCATTATATTCAGAATTTCCTTGTCTACAGAGCAGTGTCTGATGGTGATCATGAGGCCACATGTACAGATAAGAAGCCTCAGCAAAGAGAGCTAATCCAAAGTCACAGCTGAGACAAGCTTTAGATGATGAAAAGTTGTCCAGACAACATTAGATTTGACATTTCCCCCTTAGTGGAAGATTTCTTCTTGGAGCCATACAGAAGTTCATCCAACACTTAATTATCCAGGCACTGATTAGCTGATACCTAGCTTATTCTGGCCCCTAAAGATGAACCTATCATGAAGATATAAATGTATTACCTCTCACTCACTGTCACCCAGGCACGATTAATCAGGCTGTGGATTACTGAGGGCTTCTCTATTTTTTAATTTTGCTACTCTGTCTTTTGAGGATTCTATAAATTGGCCCTGTCTCCCTCCATCACAAGGTGGGTATGAGTAGAAAGAAGAGATGCAGTCTAAATATTTGTGAGTTAGGAGAAAAGATTTGGTGCAGGAGAGACTAAATGGCTTAAAAATGATATCGGATTCTCTTTAAGTTTTAATTATCCATGTTATCTCTGCTTTCATTATTATGGATCCCTGAACATCAGCAGTAATGGCTGCACAGTTGACAACTGCACCACGTAATAACTATGTTTGCTCTGTAATCATATTCCAGCATGCTATTTATCAGGGACCATTAGAACTCATGATGCTGGAGAGCAACAGAAATAAGCAGAAGACAAGTCCAGAGTGCTGTCTTGAACATCCCAGTTATCTTTCATTAACTCTTACTTTCTTTTTTTTTTTTTTAAGATTTTATTTATTTATTTGACAGAGAGAGACACAATGAGAGAGGGAACACAAGCAAGGGGAGTGGGAGAGAGAGAAGCAGGCTTCCCGCAGAGCAGGGAGCCTGATGCGGGGCTCGATCCTAGGACCCTGGGATCATGACCTGAGCCGAAGGCAGATGCTTAACGACTGAGCCACCCAGGCGCCCCTCACTTACTTCCTTAAACATCAGATTCATATGGACTAAGTGTTCTTTCTTATCAGTTTTCAGAGTTGAGTCTGTAAGACCCATGATGGAACTGCACCATATAGCATTCTCTTCATTATTGGTATAAATTGGTTTAAAGTCATACCCAATGCATGTTAGTTATGGAGGCTCCAAAATGAACTCATTGTTGGACAGTCTTGCCATCTGGAATTATTTTTCCAGACTCTGACCTGAAGCCTCAGGTAAAGACTTGGCATGGACCCACCCCAACCAAGCATGGGTTTGTCAGGGCTGATGAGGTTCAGTGTCCAAACAGAGAGGCCATCTTGGTGAGGAATCACACAGCTGAAGGCATCGCAGTTCCAAGGGCAGGGGGCGGGCCTCCAGCAAGGCCTCACAGAGGAGTTTTAGGAATCAGGCAGAAGAAAATACTGTCATTATCTGGGAATTCTGTGCCCGGGTGACTGGTCGTGGCCCTCAAATTAGGGTTCAAGGGCAAATCTCTAGTCCTAGAAGAGGTACTAGGAACAGCAAGAGAATTGGGTAGTCAGCAAAGAATCAGAGGGGCCTGGGAACGAGGGCAGGGGGCTCTCAGGGGTGGACCATGACTCATCTGTTAGTGCAAGAGCTTCGATGTGCTTATAAGTGTAGAGCGCTTAAAACACTGCCTAGAACATGTAAGTCATTTTTAAGTGTTAGCTATTATTATTATCCTCAACACCATTATTATTTTCATATAACTATCCCAGGAATGCTATATCCTGGTTCTGATAACAGAGGAGGCAGTGGTCAATGCTGAGCCCCTGGATCTCAGTTCAGCAAGGTGATGGACGCTAACCCCAACTGTTGTGGGTGAGGCTCTCTAGATGCCATCTTTCATATCTTTAGATTGATCTGGGAATTGGAGCAAGAATGGTCCACCGGGTGGGGGGAACAGAAGGTGCAGTTGTGGGGATCTGGATAGAGAAGAAATGAAGGTGGAGGCTGGCACCCATGGGGTGGCCTGACAGTAGCCTAAGTAGGTGACTCCCAGGCAGTAACATGTAATAAATAGCCCTCAAAAACTGAGCATGCCTGATATCTGTGCGGGGAAACATAAATCTGCTTGGACTGAAATTGATTTTTTGTATTTCTAAAATAAACACTCAGGAATCCAAATGTGGATAATGCTAACTCTCTTCTCAGTAATCTATAGGCCTCTATGGACTATAATAGTCTAAGATGAATAAGCTCTATTATTTGATTGAGGGTCCTCTGCAGCTAACACCATACAGGAGGTGAACAATGGGATGATTGCTGAGGGCTCCTGTCATTAATTCAGCCTCTATAGAGTTAATTCAGTCTGAAGCACATACTACCAATTCCATCTGTATCAGTGCAACTGGATTTTGGGGAGTTTTTATCAAAAATTCTCAAATCAGTCCAATACAAGAGAATTACCTCCTTGCTACACCATATCTCCTGCCGAGTACTTGATAAAATGTGTTCTATAAATGTAGATATGGAGTCCTGATAAGAAAACTCACTCTGGCTGAATACTGGAATTATCGGGCCAATGTTGCAGGCAAACCTTAAAACCAGGACAAATCCCCACTGGAGAATTTCCAAACTGCTAGAGATCATCCATCGCCCTGGGGCAAAGTTTGAAGGGGAAAATAAGAGACTCTTCAGTTTACCCACATGTTGGTGAACATATTCAAGATGGAAATTTCCAGGCTGATCAAAGTCAAATAACTTCCAGATATGTCAGGTCTAATCAAGGCTTCTAAGTCAGAGCTGACCTCTGGGTTAGACCCATCATGTGCTAGGATCAGCTTCTTGCAGAAAAACTCTCTGACATACCTTTCACATCAGGGTGTGTGGGGGGATGCAGCAGACCTCTTGCGTTCTGGGGATACATCTTGTTAACTGTCTAAGGAAGCAGACCTCCTGTCCTGGGTGCCCACAGCCAGCCTCACCAGCACCTCTAAAGGGCCAGAGGGTGTGCCGAGCAGGGAGCAGTGACAACAGGGTACTGGCATGGAAACATGCCATTGAGAGAATGGGGACCACCTAGAATTGTCATGGCAACCTCTTTTTGTTTTGTTTGTTTACTTGGGGGGGCAGGAGTTGGTAATAAGTAGTACTGTATAAAATTGTAATTTGCCATGAAAAAGCAGTGGTTTATCACAAAAAGAGCATCGGATGAGAATGGGAAACTTAAGACTGACTTCTGGTGCTGGATGAGCACAAGCAAGTCAATTCTATTTCTGTGCTTTGGTTTCAACACCTGTACTTTAGGACGGTGGAGACAGGGAGCCCTAGGGATGGGTTGGGACCTTTTCGACTGTAGTATTTCAAGTCTGTGAGTCCTATTTCTTGCCTCAATATACTGTCTCAACCAGCACCCACATTTCTACTCCACCAAACACTTTGATTTCCTCTCTGATATATTCCACTCTTCACACACACTCGGGCTATTGAGATAAACCACCTCCCTGAGAAGGACAGACAATCATTTAAGCCAAGAAAACAAAATGAGAAAGAAGATGAAGCCCCCATCAGCAGAACAGATGGTTCGGCCCCCACAGCAGAGCTGGGACTCACAGGTGAGACAGAGGGCAGGGCTGATGGAGACATCAGACAAGAGGGGTCAGGAGGTTGGGCGCAGGGGATGGAGGAAGGAGACACGGCCGTGACAAGTGGAGCATATCATCAGCACCGGCATCGTCCCACAAAGAAAGCTGATCATTCAGGGGAATCTGAAATGTAGGGCATCCTGCTCTGCCCTCCTCCCCAACTTCCTCCCTGCCCCCCATTTAAAGAGCAAGTGGTTCCCAAAATCACAGAAGGGAATTGGCAATTGCTGACTGTACCGTGGGCCGTTCACTGTGTCAAGTGGTTTATATTTACTAGTTTATTTCGTCCACACGGTGACACCAGGGGTTGGCCTTATTTTTATTATGATTATTCCAATTCAGTGAATGAAAATAACCAAGTCAGGAAGGTCGCTCAGCTAGTAACTGCCGGTGCCGGGCTGAACTGGGTCTGGCTGACTCGTAAGCCCGCATCCTTTTCACTGTCCCCTGCTGCACTCAGAACCCGTTCTGGCACATTTCCCTAATTACTGCCTCTTCTCCCTGCCCCCCATCCTGAGATACAGACCCCAGCAACCTGGAGCATCAGGAGGCCTTTTCTTCTTTCTCTTCTCTTCTCCCTTCCTCTAGTTTCTGGCTGAGAATTCCATTTATAACATGGAATGTACTAAAAGACCATCCATTTACTACTTCTCTCATTTTTACGGCATTTGTGATTAAATCAACTCTGAGGTTGTGGGAAGCTTTGGTAGTTAAATAATTTGGGTAACAGAATATTTAATTAATTGTAATTACACATGCCATCTTGAAAGCCATTACTATTTTAATTTTAGCACAAGCTAGATTGTTCAAAACATGGTTTTTCTTTGCCACCAAAACCTTTTGTCTCTTTCTTTCCTCCTTTCCCACCATCCTGCTGGCCCTGGAATCTTTACTTCCTTCTTCCCTTGCATTTGGAGGCACAGGCAGACAAAGGGTGCCAGCCATACCTCGGGTCTGTGTGCTACAGGTAGGAGAAACAAAAAAGGAACATAAGGCAAAGTCTTGGCCTACAAGACACAGATGGTCTCATTGAGGAGACATTCCATAAACACATGAAAATATGAATAATACAAAGAACCCTACAGATGATAGTCCCCTGGCCAGCACGGAGGCGTGTTTGAACAGGCTTCGAGATATATGTAGCATTTGTATTGACAGAAACAGGAGCAAGTTCCTAGGAACCTAAAAAGGTGACCTGTATTTCTTTTCTCTTTATCTTCTTCATTTACTTATGCATTCATTCACAAAGATTTTTGAGTACTTATGGATGCCAGGCAGTGACCACTGAAATGTCTATTCTGGACCCAAGGAAAGTCCCTCCCACACTCTGTGCCTCCCCATCTGAGCTTGGTGAGGACAGCAGAGCTATGCTCTGGCTTTCCAGGTATTTCGGGCTGGCCTAGCACCGCAGAGCCCATGTACGCATCATGGCGAGCTGAGTTCATCTGCTGGCTGGGACAGTCCTGGTGTATCCTCACCTGACTGGGGCAGGACCCTGCTTAAAGGACTAGGGCTTAAATCACAACTGTATGGGAGACGCAGGAGGGGAAGCCCACCCAGTGGGTCCCCAAAACTTTTGCTCTCCCCCACCCCCCACTCAGTGTCCCTCTGGGGCTCTGATATTCCAGGACCCTGGGAAATACCTTTTCCTGGAATGCTAGGAACCTGACCTCACATCCTGGCTGGAATAAGATTCATTTCAAAACTGGACTCTTAATCTGCTCTAGCAACTTTATATTTTCTGACTTCCACAGTATTGGGTCTCTTAAGTCCTCCAGTCAGGAGGAATTCTGATTTAACTCTAATCGGGGACCTGAGAGCAGGGGCTATTTGTTCACTTGTGGTACATATTCATTCATTTGTTCATAAAACATGCGTCAAACAGCTTCTATGTGTCAGGCACTGTGCTAGGCTTTGTGGGACATAAATAGATACATAATTCTGTTCTCAAAACCCTTGTGGACAAAGGGAGTTTACCAGATGCAAAGAAATTACAACTAAGCTAAGTTCTCCAGCATAGGAAGATGGAAGACTTGTCTAACTCCGTTTGGGAAGTTGAGCCAAGTCTTGAGATGAGGAATAAATTACTATAAAGCAGAGGAGAGGAGGTGGGCATAGAGAGAAGGGACAGCTTATGATTGGGAATGGTGTAAGTGTCTTCCCTACAAGGAGTTATAGGGCTGAGAACTACACCCACGACTATTTGTCCTTCTGAGGGGAAGGGTCGTCATAACCTTATACAGGAAGGGAGCCTGGTGCACTAGAATGTTCCAATTTAGTCTTAGAAGTTCTGGATTTGTGCCACAGACATCAGACGTTCTGGGTTTGAATTCTAGCTTCACCGCATACTGTCTGTATGGTCAAGGCAGGTCACAAATTTCCCATCTTGTTGCCATCTGCACAACAGACACAATAAGATCTTGCAGAGCTATTCTTGGGACTAAATGAGATAAGATGCATAATACTAAATAGGCATGTAACAGAGGTTAAAATTTATATCCCTTTTATTTTTAATTCAAAAACTTTGATAAACTATTCATTGTTTCACAAATATAAAGACTTATATTACCTCTGCAGGGTCCACAAAATGTCAGCCCTAAATTCATAGTTACCAGTGTTTGCAGATCTCGGTTTTGTGGTTTAGCCTCCTCTTAACCTCATAGACCCAACCTTCCAAGCAAAATAAAACAGTCCATTGTTGAAATAAGATGACACCGACAATCATGTAGTAAGAGCCTGGATGTCCTGCTTTTTCAGTCTATATGAATGGATGTCCTCAAGAATCCTCAGTTCTTCATGGGGAACTGATGAGCCTTGGAAACTGAGAAACCAGCTCTGCTCACATCATTTTTAATTGTTAGGTTTGCTCAGTACTTTTGCCAGAGCTGCTTTTGCCTTGTAGTTAAAGCTGCTTTTTTTGGTTTGTTTGTAAAGTTTATTAAGTGGAGTGGCTCTGTGGGTAATGAAGCTGCCCGAGTGTGCCCACTGCACAGGAAGAGCACTCTTGGAGCTTAGGTGAGGCTGCTCTTGGAGGTCCAAGCTGAGATGCCTCCTCACAGGGTCAGGGTCTCTTGGGGCACCTTGGTGTTCATTTATCCCATCCCACCTTGCCTCCTCCAGAGCAAAATTGTGTTAGTGAGGATCACATATTGTACTGTTAGCAATGATGGGCCATAATGGTTATACATGCCTCCTGGTTTTTCTAAATTGTGTTAAATATAATTTTATTTTTAAAAATTTTTAATCAAAAGCATTCTATGCTTTTTATAATATGTAAAACAGTGTACAGGTGTATAAAGAAAATGCTAATAAATTTCTGACCCCTCTAATTCCATGCAACTGAGATAACCAATGTTCACAGTTTAGTGCATGCATCCTTCCACTGCTTTCTCAATGTGCATGCACACACACACACACATATGCACACTCGTGCACATTTTCTTGTTTGTTTGATTTGGCAAATGGGATCATTCAGTACATGTTACCCTATAATTTGTTCCCAATCTATAGAATTATAGATACAACTGACCAATATATATACGTATATATTTCTGTAATAAAGACTCATAATCAGGGGTTGCCGATCAGACTCGTGCAATTTTAATTTTAATAAGACATTCCAGGTCACATTCTATAAAGATTGCATTGTCAACATTTGAGAACACCCACTGCCCCACATTCTTCCCAATCCTGAATAGCATTAGTCTTATTAATTGTTGCCAATCAGAAGAACTAGAAATTAATGAAATTAACCTCCTTGGCCCAATCCCTTTCCTCCAGAGGAGCTGCCTGACCACTGTCTGGGAGCCAATGTCCTGACCCTCTTGTTGGATGAGACTTCAGCCCGTTATTCACAAGCTGTTCACTTACCTTTGTTTTGTCAGCAGAGCTCAGCTGAGTTCTCAGGTGGAATTAGGAGCACAAGCAAGTTTAGTGTGAAGTAGCCCTGACAGCTCTAAAAGGTTGTGTTTTATTCATTAAAAGGAGGCCTAACAGTGAAGCTAAATACCGTGGTAGGAAAGGGATTCCCTAAACACCTGAGAAGGTATATTTGGAACAGAGGCCAAAATCCTCTTATCTGTCAAACCTTCCTATTTGCAAAAGATGAAAGAGTAAGACAAAGACAGAGGGAAGGAAAGACAGAGAATTCATGTCTTGAACCCTTGTAGGATTGTTGTAGGATTTACAATGAAGCGTACAGAGCACTAACCCCATGCCTGCTCCATGGTGAACACCTTATCCATTCTGATGGCTGCCATTATTATCAATTAGCAAAAGCAACATAATTTTTTCAACTTGTGATTTGCTAGTGATAAACACTTCCTCAATAAATTACAATTTCAGTGAAGTTTCCATTCAAAGACTTGGGGTGCCTGGGTAGCTCAGTTGGTTTAGCACCTGCCTTTGGCTCAGGTCATGATCCCGGGGTCCTGGGATTGAGCCCCGCATCTGGCTCCTGGCTCAGCGGAGAACCTGCTTCTCCCTCTCCCTCTGCCCCTACCCCCATTCTCCTCGGTGAAGCTCGCGCGTGCGCGCGCTCTCTCTCTCTCTCTCAAATAAATAAACAAACCAAATCTTAAAAAAAGAAAAAAAGACTTTACCAGCTTGCAGTTTTTCGGAATAAAACAGGGGTCCCTCTTTTCAGGCATGCCTGAACCAAAGGCTCTCTTCCCCACAAGCAGAATGGGACCTTGCTACTCTTCAGACCTGTCCTCAGAGTCCAAGGTAACTCCTCACTCCAGATATCTGCATATTTTGAGCCATGGAGCCCCTCGAGTCTTCCAGCTCGGAGAGCCCATTCCCACCCTTTGGCATGCAGTTCAGCAGCTGTGACAGTGATGCCTCCAGGCCATGGAGAGTTCAGAGGAGCAGAGTGGCCTCGGGGAGGACCTCTGGGCAGGGGCTCTATCAGGAAATCCCTCCTCCCAGGACTTAGTATATTTGGAAAGTATCTGAAGTTCATCCCAAAGAGCTGGTAACTTACTTACAAGAGGAACCCTGTGCTCAACTACTGTCACTTTTATTCTCTACAGTTATTATGTATTTCTATTCACTCATCTTACTACCGATTGCCCCCGCTCTACTGTAGCTCTTTAAGGATCCTGTAGCAACAAAGGGGAGCTTCCCATACTCCAAGGCCATTTTTTTTTCAATCACCTGGCTCTTGCTTCTAACCCTATTTCCAACCTATACAATTCTTGGCTTCCAAATCTCAGCTTTGGCCTTTTAACCCTGGTGTTGACTTTGGTCCCTCAGTGCTGACACTCAGGCTCTTATAGCCCCTCAGCCCCCTAGCTCCACTCTTCTGTTGCTCAGTGCCTGACCCCCACCTCATGACTGCAGAGGCCAGAGCGAGGCCAGTCCCACCTGTCCCCTCCCTCCCTTCTCTCCATTTCTCTACAGCAAGGAAATTGGTTCTCAGTGAGAACATGCATTGTCCATTTCACTGCATTTACCCTTCTGCAGCCCTTCCTCCATATTTCTGCACTCCTTGTGTGCATAGGTTGCTTGTTCCTGTCTGCTCTTGGAAGCCTGGGATGAGACCTGTGAGCCTGGCATCATTTCCACTGGTTAGAAACTTTAAAACAACCCAGTTTCCCCTGAGAATCTGTAATAGAAACATCTTAGCCTGCCTCTGTAAGACATTTTCAGTGCCTCAGTCCTGCTAACCGTATGTTAAAGCCAAAGGATGACAAGATCTGTTGTAGGAGATGGGGAAGAGGCAAAGCCTCCCCTCTCAGAGTCCCTGAGCTCTGCAGACAGCTGGGGCCGGATGTGCCTGCTATGCGGGAGTTCGGGGCGCTATCAGAATCCAATCTGATCCCTCCAACTGGGCTATTACACTCCAGCCCTGATAGGATCACACTCTCAGAATACAGGGTAAAATTAAATTTGAGAGAAAATAGATTTCTTTTGTTTTCTGCAGAGTCCTGTAAGATAAGTGTTCTCTATGACTTGACCTTGATAGCCATGGAAAGCCCGTTGAGGGCCCAGAGGAATCTGATAGACAAATTGTATGGGCAGTTTCTTTGCTTTCCTGCTTGGCACTACCCTTGGGGATGGTGGATTCCCCTTTCCATCTCCCTCTAGGCCAGCATGGGGCCAAACTGCGAAGCACTGGAGAGGAAGCTTTGTCCCCAAGCCCTCTCCATCCTGCCTCTGTGGCTCCTCCTCCCTCCCCGATCCCTGCTCTTCAGTGACCAAATGACTGCTGCAAGCTCCCAACCTTAGCTCTCAGTTAGAATCCACCTGATCTGTTCATTTGAGCTGAAATGTTAACTGTGGCACAAAAAAAAGATGGTTAACTCTTTACCTCTTTCCCTTAAGCCCTTTCAAGTAGCCTTCCAACAAAAGGCACATCTAAGCCACAGATTTCAGAGATCCTGACAAGGCTGTGGGAGACATTCTCCCTGCCCCAAATCACGACGCTTGGGCCCGCTCCCCTGGAGAGAAAGAAGCACTGAAAACGTGTTTTCCTTGTTGGCTCCTGCCAGCATGTCTGAGTGTGGGCCAAAGCGACGCTGCATCAGAATCACCTAGGATGTTGGTGCAGGGTGTATTTTCAGTCCCCTGGCCAGAATTACTAAATCAGAATCTCTTCCGTGGCTTCTAGGAAATAGCCTTTTTAATGTGTTGTGTCTTCCATGATATTCTCGGACAGTGTTTGAGAGCCACTGACTCTCCCGGTGGTCCTGGTTCCTTCAGACCATCACCTGTCTGAAGGGTGATCTCTAGAGTGACAGACAGCTGGCTCCTTGGGCTCTTACAGACATCCCATTCCCCACAGTGGCCTAGATGGTCAGAGACAGGGGCTTCTTAGTCCCCTCAGGCTCCCCAACAAGAAAAGCTGAGTTTTTCCAAAGAACATGTCTGGACATGTAAAAATGTTAGGAGAGCCTCAGGTTAACCTGGATATAGGACCGTTCTTACTTATAGGTGGGCAGTGATGATGGTAATTACAATTTCAACCACTATCTACTGGAGGCCTATCAAGTTCTAGGCCAGGTTCAGATTATTCATAGTTATAATTTTATTTAATCCTCTCAATGTTCTTACATGGTATTATCGTGCTCTTTTTACAGATCAGAACACTGTGGCACTAAGTCATGAAACTAGTGACCAGTGCAGTAGTAGAACCTGAACTTGAACTTGAACTCAGCTCCATCTGAATCTATTAACTCCTTCCAGGTCAATGCAAATGTATAGAGCCAAAGCCCTTTCCCATCCACTATTCTGTTCTGAGTTTCACACCAACCCTGTGAAGCAGACAGAACAAGTTTACAGCTGGGAAAGCAGGGACTGGAGGCATTCCTCATTCCAGGCCAGGTGCTGGGAAGAAACACAGTTGGAATTTGAACCCGGCATTTTACTCTCAGTTCAGAGCTTTTCTTTCCTGATACGCTGCTCTGACCTCCTGCCTCATGCACCTCAGGTTATCCACAAGAGCAGCAATACTATTGCCTTGGATTAACAAGTGTGTGTTTCCCAGGGCTGTCATAACAAATTATCACCGGCTTTGTGGCTTAAGACAACAGAATGTTATTTTCTGAAGGCCAGGAGTCCAAAATTGAAGGGTTAGCAGGACCTAGCTTCCTCTGCAGACTCTGGAGAAGAATCTTGCCTTGCCTCTTCCAGCTTCTGGTGGCTTTGGACATTCATTCCTTGACCTGTGGCCACATCATCCCAGTCTCTGTCTCTGTCATGTGGCCTCCTTCTCCTCCATGTCCCCACACTCCAGGAGTATAAATATACTAAATTGATTAGAAAGCACACACAGTTCTTCATTTTGATTGATATCTCGGTTGTTTTCTCCTCAAGTCCTGACCGAGGACTGCCACGGGGAATGATTTTTGATGAGGGTTAGGAGCAGGAAGGGATTCTTTTGGAGCAAAAAGTTCTTCAGGTTAGAGCAACCTGGGTAGGTGGCTCTGCAAGACCAGAGCACAACCAGAGGCAGAGGAAAGAGGATGCCCTCTGATCTCTGAGGGACCAGTGGAAAGGGAGCTGCTGGTGGATGGAATGGTTTTAGAAGCCACTAGTCCATAGCCATGGTCTGCCCAGGTGGGATCTGGGGAGCTTTCACACAGCTATAGGTATTGAAGTCTGTTTCTGGACCGGGAGAGGATCAACGGAGAGAAGATAAAGATCACCATCTTAGTCCATTTTCAGATCACTTCCTCCCATGGGGAGATGAATGAGGGTTGGTGCGAGGACAAATGGATTAGAAGCCCCAGGAGTCCCAGAAGCCGGTGCTGAGCACAGAACCAGGATCTCCGCAGTGGCTGAGAGCTGCTCCAGGGGGGAGGCTGGAAGCAGTGGGCAGCCCTCTAAAAGCAGCAGAGACATTCTCTAGGGGGAGAGCAGGGTTGCAACTCCCTTGGGGAAGCTCCAGTCAGCTCAGTGTTGCTCCCACTTCCTGCAGCAGCTGGGAAAGCTGGGTGGCGCTGAAGCCTCTGGGAATCCCCTGCCCCTGGGCGTCCCCAGGGAAAGGGTGGCTTGCAGGCCAAGAAAACTGTTTTCCTCAGATGTTGCTGGCAGACCCAGTGCCAGCCAGTGCCAGAGAACATTCCCCACCCCAGCCCAGAGCCCCCTTCACGAGCACTTACACAACCTTACACATTCCCTTCGTGGTCCCAGCTTCTAGTTCGGATATAATTCTTGCATCCATGGTATTCCCGTTTCCTGATACTCGGGAGGGACGATTTACAGACAAAATGGGCAGAATAATCACCCTGTTGTTTTTCATAGTTGTGGGTTATTTGAGAAGAAATAAAAAGACATCAAAAAAGGGATTACCTGGGCTGACGTGGGAATTGTAGCAGCCAGGTTTGCTGCTACTGGAGGCTCCTGGGAGCTCTTGAGGTAAATAGAGGTCTCTTCCTCTCCAGAGCTCTTCAGCTGCAAAGGGTGGTTATCTTCTTGGTGCCAGAGCATCAGTAGCCCTGGTCGAGCTGAGGATGAGACCCCGTGAATTTGTGCCCATCTGACACTTGCACAGAAAACTGGGGACAACCAAGAGCCAGGGAGGGCTTAACTGCAGGCTGTTCCCCTCTCTGGGCTAGAGAACAGGCACCACACCGCGACTGTGTTGTAGAACACAGGGGCTCTGGAACTTCATTTCCTTTGTACTCTTCTCTGTGAGCCTCTTGGTGGCTCCCCCTGCCACGCCCCCCCCCCCCCCCCCCCAGGAACTACTGTTCCCTTTAGCTTCCTGTGTGAGCTTCCTGTAACTTCGATCTGGCCTCTGATTACCCCCCAGCCACATTCTTGTTTATATAGTTCTTCTCAACATGAATGAGTGCTAGGTACGCCACCTGTCCCAGCTGGGCCACGCACCTGCAAATGCCTAATTTCCTGCCACGCAGCAGGGTTCAGTAGGAAAACGAGAGCAGGTAGGACAGATCTGCCCCTTCTGTTCTGTTCACATGCTCCTTCCTGATCCGAAGTTTCTAAGACTCGTTTATCCTCCAAATATTTGTCTAGCGTTCCAAGTTCTACACTAGGTATGTAAGATACAGAAATGTATAATGACAATAACACTTAACATTTACCCAACATGTATTATGTACAAAGCACTATGCTTTAGGGCTTTGCGTGGATGATCTCACTCAGTGCTCTGCACAACCTCCTGGATGGAACAACATTATTATCCCTATTTGACAGAGGAGGAATCCAAGCCTAAAGAGACGAAACGGCTTGTCCAAAGTGTCTCAGCCAAGAAGCTGTGGGATGGGGATTTGAACCAGGGCACAGACTCAATCCAGAGCCATACTCTTAACCTCTGGACAATACAAATCTGTGCCTCCAAAGTGCTTATAATCTAACTGGAAAGATAGGACAACCACTACTCAGCACATGCTAAGAGTTTCTAAATGCTTAGAGAAGGGATAAGGTGATCTGGGTATAAGGGTGGGGAGCAGGGAGGGGGGTAGCAGGAAAGTTTTAAATGAGGTCAAATTTGAGGAAGACATTGAAGAGCGGGTAGTAATATTAACAAGACCTTATCAAGCACTTGCTATGTATCTAATGTTGGACCAATGATTTCTACAACAAGCGTGCGAGGTAGGGCTATGATGAACTCATGTAATAGGTTAGGAAATTGAAAGCACAGAAGAATTGAGTGTAATTTGGAGATGCATCTGGCAGTGGGGGCAATGGGCAGGCGGAGAGAAAGTATCCCTAAATGCACAGAGCTGGGAACCTCAGGGTGAATTTGAGGGCAGTATGGAGCTAAGTTTGGTGGGGATGTCAGCTCCATAAAGTGAAGCAAGAAAGGTCAGATGGGGATTCAGACTAAGGGTTTGGACTTAATTCAGTGGGCAGTGAGGAGGCATTAGAAGATTTTAATCAGGAAGATGAATTTGGCAGCAGGATTCAGGCTGGAGTGAAGACAGATGTAGATACAGAGTGGAGCAAGGGGCCTGTTACAGTAAATCATGTCCATCATTTGGTCCACAATATATATTGAGTTGCTGCCGTGTGCCATAATAGAGTGGCCAGCCAAAAAGAAGAGCTCTTGGCCCTCCCACAGTTGACAGTTGAGGACAATGTCAGCAAAGGCCTGAATCAAGGCAGAGTGACAGCAGAGGGAAGAAGGCTGGGTGGTAATAGTATTTCATATTTAGAACCAGCAGGACAATTGGGACATTCAGGCTGCTCTCAGCAGGTGGAACAGGGAACATGCTTGGGGATTAGGGGCCAAACCACCTGGAAGGTAAGTGTGAGACTGAAAACGACAAGTCAACTTACTAAACGAGTTAGAGTTTAGAAGGTATTTTTTTTTTTTACTCACACAAACTCATTTGAGGTTGAGCTTACATGAAAGGGTATTTCACACACCTGCCAGCCCCGGTGAGGGGCTCTGAGCCCGGGCTTCGGGAGCACCGGACACCAGAGGCCAGCCTCGTGCAGAGCATGACCTGTGTGACTGAATTCCATGAGCACATCTGGGGACCTTAGTCTTTGAACCACCTACTCATCACTGCTCCGCCCGACTGTGCATTTGTGGCTTATTCAGCTGCTCTGCTTCTCTCCTCTCTCCCTCCTGCTGCCAGTCTTTGGGCTGTGGTTCTGATTTTTAGCAGTTCTGCTGGATGGGTGGGCTAGGGGATGAGAAAAGCTCCAGAACTCAGACTCGTTTCTTTGGCTCATCCTGGCAGCTCTGATGAAAGCAGGGTTGCAGGAGCGGGGTGGGGCAGGGTGAGGTTGCTGGGTCAAGCCTGGTTGTTACATAGCCTCTGTCCAATTCTCTCTGCCTGTCTCAGTTTTACCAGACTTTATGTAGCCCAGTCCACACCCAATAGAGGCTCTATAACAGGTTGGTGATAAAGCTTGAGAGCCGTCCTCCTACCTGGAAATCCACACTCATTGCTCTGAGCTTCCTAGGCTCTTTGCATACATTATTATTACACTCTTAAAGCCAGGGGGAGAAGGTTCTATGCCAGAAATTCCCTCTGGGCCCCTGAAATCACTTTTTGGACTTTGCTGCCGGTACAGCCAAAGAAAGAGTTATTGGCAAAAATGACTCAGTTAATGTGAAATTACCCATTGTGACAATTACATAGCACTTTACTTTCCATTTAATCCCCTGGTTTCATTTCATTGGTGAGGTAGCTTTTATTAGTCCCATTTTATAGATGGGTAAATTTCAGCCTAATGATTTACATAAGACACTGGGCTACTTAGGGAAGAAATGAATTGGAATGAAAGTCTTCTCAATCCGAAGCCACTGTGGTTTCCATCCCAACACACAACCTGTGTGTTTGCACTGTTTCAGTGGTGACTGGCTCTGTTTATTATATTTTTTTCTCAAAGGGCAGAGCAAGGACAAGCATTTGATTCCCATCGGTTCCCTGAGGACCACAAACCTGGCTACTCTCCTGGTTCAGCCCTCGCCAGTGTTGGGTCTTGAAAGCAAGTCCCACAACATGCTTGGGGCCTTACTTCCTCATCTGTAAGATGGTGGGTTAGGATTGGATAATTTTCTAAGACTCTTCAAGTTCTGACTATGCTTTCATGGCTAGTATTGGGTCATTCCCTTCTTTGATCCAAAGCTAGCTGTAGCGGACACTTGCTTTCTCCCCAACCAAGCGAGCCCTCCATAGATTGGTGAGCCTACTTAGCTTTCTTCTGTCAATACGTCAGCTCAATTATCCATGTAATTGGTCTCCCAGAACTAAAGTGGTCCCGCAGTGAAATGGCATGATGACGTACCTGCTGCTCTGGGGAAAGTCCTAGAGGGGGCCAATCCTGGGCTGGGACTCTGCACGAAGTTTTGTGTGCTGCAAGCTGGTAAAGGCTCTATAAATACTAAATGCTCCCTTTGGCCCTTTGGGCAGCAATGGACACTTGTCTCAAGAGCAGTGGCTTGCCAGCAGGGAGGCTCTCATGGTTGAGTATGGTGTCTGTCTTCTTTTAGGAAGCCAGACAGCCTGAGATGGCCCAGGAGGGACGTGGAGTAGACTGCTGTGGAGGAGGGGATTGAAGGGAATGGGTCCTTGGTCATTAAGAGACCCTCCCACCATCCCAGTGCAGCAGGGTCTTCTTTTCAGGGAGGCCACTTCTTCTCTAGTTGCAGAAGAAGCTGCCCTTACAGCCTAACCCAGCTGGGCCAGGAGGCCAGCGAGGCACAGCTGCACACTAATGAACAGCCAGATGGAAAACCAAAGAGGCACGCCAGTGCCTGATGGAATCCTCAGCTCTCTAAGATGAATCACACCCTAGATGCTGGGCACTCCTGGGCAGAAGGCAAGGGCAGCATTTGATGAATGGCATCGTCCAAAATGGAGCTTCAAATAGTCTTTGCACCCAGGTCAGCGGCTTGCCCAGGCAATATGTTCCTGGGGGTGAAAAGCAGCTTCGGGCTCCTCAGTAGACTACAAAGCAGGTGTATTCAGGCCAGCCAGGTTGGAGGTTCTCACTTCCCACTATAAGCAATGACCCTAGGGCTTTGTGAGAGTGTTCTCCTGAGGCAGCACTCGCAGGCTTGGGAAGGGCATCTACCGGTAGGGTGGGCAAAAGCAAACAAATGATTTCCTCTTAGCCAGCTGGGATGGAGACTCCCCTCATGAAACAGAGCTGCAGTTTAATGGCATGGAACAAAAGCAGCTAAGCGGCTGCCAATACGCATCCGGCTGGCATCCAGTTGAGTCCCAGAACCGTAGTAAAAACAAGGGGGAGAGGGGAAAATAACCCGCCCTGCCTGGTTGATTTGTGGTGTCTGCAGTGACACTGCATTTGTATTTGCCTTTTCTCTGAAGAGGAGGTGGGCTCCAATGATACCACTTTCAATCTCAAGGCCAGACATGTAATCACCTGCCATTACTCCTTAATTACATGGTAACTACTACACCATTACTTTCTAACTCCAGTCTAATTGCAACTCACTTCTGATTAGTGGGCAATAAACACCCACAAACAGGGTCTGAGATCTATTTCCATAAAGCTTACTGGCAGCCTAAGACAAGGAATGCAAACATACAAATTGGGTGACCACGGGGAGCCTGCCTCAGTAATCATAAAGAACATCGGTTGAACTTGAACTATCCTCCCAGTTAAGGAACAGAGCGATTTGGGGTCAGAGCGGAGGTGTAGGGACCTGTATCCTAGTAGACAGAGTGCAGGAGGTGGGGATGTGGAGGTCTGGAGCCCAGGGTCTCCAGATCTTTTATTTATGGTGGTGTCATCTTTGCTAAGCACTTCACCTTCCTAATCAAAAATGAGTAAAATACACAAAAACTTTACTTCGCAAAAATAAAGATGGAAAAAAGATCCTATTTGTGAAAAAGCTCTGTGAAATAAAAGATGTTGGGTAGTTAACTGTTACTATTATTTTTAGGGTAGGGAATACCCTTTGATAGTGAAAGAACATTCGAGGCCCCTAGCCAGTTCTTCTCGGACTTTAATATGCATGCAAATCCCCTGGGGATCTCAGATTCTGATTCAGTAGGTCTGGGTGGCTCTGAGATCCTTCATTTCTAACAAGCTCCCTGGTGATGCTAATGCTACTGGTCCCAAGACCACACTAGGAGTAGAAGGCTCTAGGCCATTCTGACTCAAGGAGCAGCTGTGGTCCATGACAGGAAGGAGGGCAGAATGAACACATGGTCCCTGATGGGAGCCAGCACACATGGCAGCCTCACCTCCTGGTGCAGACAGCAGCATTGTCTGGGAGCATGACACATTAACACAATAACCCAGGTACACACACACTCAACTCAGGTCAGGTCTTCAGTGTTAGTGCTCCACATACAATGGGATAAATCTTCTTGGGGAGAGGACACCAGGAAGGTTCTGAAGAAAGGTTGGGTTTTGTGTGATGATCAGCAAAGGTGTTCCTATATCAGAAAATGCTCCACATGTGAGCGTGATGATCCTGGTCAGGGGCCCCAGATGGACCTCTCCCTCTTCAGAATCTGACCACAGAAGGGGCTCAGGTTACTATTTGATGGAAAGAAGAGGTGAAAGGAGAAAAGAAGGAAGGAAGGAAGGAAGGAAGGAAGAGGGAGAGAGGGAAGAAGGAAGAGAATGAATTCTTTTGGGGGTAGTGGGAAGAGTAGACATTGCCTACTTCACATTTTTGTTAATGGCTGACACTGAAAAGAACGCCAGAATTACAGATGGTTGAAGCTGGAAGGCATCTGTGAAGTCGTATTTTTCAACCTCTCATTTCACAGTGTAGAAAACAGAGACAAAGTGCCTTTCCTGCATTCCTACAGGGACTTGGTGGCAAAGCCAGGACTAGATCCCAGCTTCCCCAGTTCTCATTGCTGTCTTATTTCCCATGCTCCTCATACCAAATAAATGAAACTTGCTTCATGGAATGTCCTTACATGCCAAATGCCCAGAAAGAATGGAGGCATGGCAGCTGGGGCCCAGCTAGAGCCACCATGGACTGTAGCCCTCCTTGACTCTTTGCTGAGCCTCTTGGTGCCCTCAGCTCTGAACACCATCTATTTGATTTCTGAGAGAAGGCACTGTGTTTCTTCTGTTCCCATCCAATAGTGGGGAGAAGCCAGCTACCCCAGGACCCCAAACCTTCAAGGTTCTGATTCAGACTGATGACCCCTTTCACATGCCTGGACCTCACCGCACACTTGGCATAACCTGAAAACATCTGAGAGGCATGGGTCCCTGGGGAGGGATAAGGGACAGTGCTACTTTCTCAAGGAGACATCTGGTATCCCTAAGTGCTACAGTACATCTCAGGCAATGCGGCCACGCCAGGCTGGTGGGGGACACAGAGGCAGGGCCTGGAGGAGGAATGCTTTGGCAGTGAACACAAGGGCATGGTGAGAGTGAAGGGCAAAGTGACCCAATAAGACTGCCCTTCTGGGAGGACACTGTTGAGCAGAACCCTTAGAATCCAGAAATACCATTCAAGGTGCGTGAGGAGAGGTAATGGGCCTGGAAGCCAGCTGGTCTGTGGCATGCCTCCTGGCAGGCTCTCTACTCCATATAGGAAGTCAGGAGCCCGTAGTGGAGCAGAGCATATCCACATGCCAGTCTTCAAGTCATTTTTTAAAATAACCTTAATCTACGACCTATACTATGTATATTAGGTGAGCAAATTTAATATAAACTCATATTACAACATTACTTGTGAAACTCCTAGCAGTGAGCATGAGAAGTCATTAAATATCCTTTTAGCAAAGACTCCAGTGAGATTCCTAACAATTATGTAGAATAAAATCTAAATCTACATGAATGTGGGGTGTTTTAGAAGTCTAATTGAAGGGTGCATGCTATGTTCGTGATACAGAGTGTAAATAAGAGTGTTGAAGGTTTCAGATTTGTTTATCTCTATTTAGTACCGTGAAACATGTCATTATTGGCAAGGCTGGCTTTATCTTCATGCTCCTCTTTATACATCAGCTTCATGGTCAACTCCTCGCCTAGGAGGATGCTGAAGTTCAGAGATGTCAGGAGACCGACCAATGTGACTCGGTAAAACAGGGTTGTCCTGGCCTGGGGCTCACGCATGCCTGAGTTTATACCAGGACATAGCCCAGCTAAAAATAGAAGTCAATGGCAGTCTATTTAGGCTCTGGGTCACACCAGCCTCATCCAAAGATGAAAGGTTTATAATTCTATTAGCAACACTTAGCCCTCATTGACCTCTGCTGTCCTTTCTTTGTCTCCACTGATGTAAGCAAGCCATTTCCCTCCTGCCTCCCTTCCTCTCCTGCAGCCTCAGGAGGGAGGCTGCTTTGACTGGTTTCTCACCAGCCCCTGGTTATGTGGTGGGGTCCCCTGATGAGTCCAGATGGTCCCACTGCAGCTACACTCCAGGCTGCCGGCTAGAGGAAGGGAGCCTGTGGTCCTTTTTCCCTCAATATTTTTGCCCGTGGCCCCATTGTGTTGCATACACCACATAACCTTGCAACCGTGCAAGAAAGCCTGAGTGCTGAGTGTCTGTGTGTGCACGCACGGTCCAGGTGGGGGCAGGGTGAGGCGGGATTTATCCCGAGGAGCCCCCCTGACAAGGTCTCCCTTCTAAGAGGCAGAAAATACTGGGGAGGGGTATTTAGACAGGGACCTGGCAGAGGGAGGCCTGGAGGACACATGGTTACCAAGGCAGCTGCCCCAGGTCCCTGTCGGAAGCAATGACGATAGTGTATGCTAGGAAGAGTCAGGGTTCAGGCTCTGGGGGGAAGAAAAACATGGGGAGAATGTCTATAAGTGCTCCACCTTTTTAAACCAACTGGAGCTGATGATGATGATGATGATGACGAATTCCTGGAAAAGTTGGAAGAAACAATCAAGAAAGAATATCATAAAGAAAAAAAAGATTCCCAAGAGGTAGCAGGAAATCAAAACCCCTGCCAAGATGGTGAGAGGGAGAACATGGCCGGGAGAGGAGGGGAGCCAACACCTGTTTCCTCTGGCCGGTGTGTCTGGCTCACTCAGCCCAATTTCAATATCGGCTCAGCTTCGCTTCCCCCCTCCCCCGGGCTCGCCCCTACCACACTGGGGCATGACATTCTTTTCCTCACCATCCCCACCTCTCCCCACCATATTGCAACTGACAACAAAGGGATTTGGGTACAGTATACTCAATTCTTTAGTGAGACAAATTATGAAATGAACATATATGCGAGATGTACTAATTAACACTCGCTGAGTGCTTGCTGTGTACATCATCTCTAAAAGTAACAGTAGTCATGCAAGGTGAGGTTTGGAAAGGTTAAGTAACTTGCCCAAGACCACACAGCTAGTAATTGACAGGGCTGCGGTTTGACTGGGTTCATGTTTCCCCAGAGCACATGCTTTCTTATAATACCATAAAAATCTCTCCAAGGGAGGTGGTGGGGATTCCAGTTGGGCACATGTTCATCTTTGTAGGAGGCATTTAATAAACACTAGATATAGACTGAATATGCAGGATGCCTGATGCTGATCCAGTCTCTCTTGACTTTGATGACATGTTTTCTCCAGGAAGGGAGAGAGCACTGGCCTGACTCAGAGTCCTAAGTGGAGGTCAGAGTGCCACTTGGCCAGGAGCTGGTAATGGGATTGTGTAACAGAACACTCATGTCAGCAAGGCAAGCCATTGGGCTGAGAAATAGGACCTCCAGCCTCAGAGGACAGAAGAGCAGGAGGCCACGCAGAATGGATCTCGTGGTGACAATGAGATCAGATGCTTGACTGAGGTGTGCAGAGGACAGGCAGTGTATGCTGGCACACTGGCTCTGGGACAGGATTGGCGGGGAGGGGATATGTGTACTGACTTGTAGGATCTGCCAGTTTCCATGGTTGTCAATGCTCCCATCATGGTCAATTTCAAGCTACCAATGTGATGTCAACTGGCTCACAAAATTCCCCCCAAATTTGGCACTGAGCTTTTACCACTGGACCCAGGAAATGCTACACGAAAGACTTAAACCCTAGGCAAAATAGAACCTAGCTACAGAGACTCAGAAGTCTAGACAGGATTGCAGGAATTTGGAGGGATCATGCCTCTGTATTGGAGCATCATTCTAGAAAGATAGTTCTACTTAAACAGTGCCCGGGGGAGATCCTTGCAAAGTCTCTCCTGGCAACCCTTTCACTGGTTTCCAACTCCCATAAACATACATACAGCTCTAGGTATCTGAACTGAATACCTCCAGTCACAAATTACTGATTAATCCATTCCCTTATCAAATATTTTTAAAGCCTTCCCAACTGCCAGTCACTGTGTTGGACCCATAAATCCTCAGTCACTCTCGACCATACATGCCTTGAGGGAGGGGTCATGTTGATACCCCAGCACACAGCACAGTGCCAGGCACATAAGAAACATTTGTATATTTGTTGAGCAAATGATTGGAATGAAGCTCATTAATGGAAAAAAATAATATAAAGAAAAACAATATATCTTTAGGGAACTAAGAAGAGTTTATTTTCTCCACAGTATCTATTCTTCTCCCTTTCTCAGCCTTTGTCTCATCTCATAAGTGGTTTGGGATTTTAAAGACATCACAGAAAGATTAAGGGTACATTTGTCAAGGTTAGAAGGTCCTTAATTCATTTGTAAAACAGCTGCATTATTTTATATGTTAAGAAAGGTGGGCTTTTTTTTTTTTTCCTAATTGAAAAAAAAAAATCTATCAATGCCAGCAGTGGAGTGCTCAGGGGGATGGAGAATCCTAGTGTTTGGCACTGTCTGTGGGTCCAGCCTTTGAATAAAAGAGCAGAGGCCTGACCCATTGACTGGTGCCTTGTCCCTGCAGGGCATTTTTGAAAGAGAAGGCCATTTCCCACAACCCGAATTTCCTCTGCAATGGAGTGGAGTTCCTAAAACGTCAGCAGATATGCAAAGACAGGGAGCCCTGTAAGAAAGAGACTTAGATCGAGGTATCGGTGGGAGCAGCCAGGTGGTGAAAGGAGCGGTTACAGGAGCTGGAGCTGCCAATTAAGCTGATCAAGATGACAACCTCCCCAAAGCACCAAGACTTCGTGGCAGAGCCCGTGGGGGAAAAGCCAGTGGGGAGCCTGGCTGGGATTGGTGAAGTCTTGGGCAAGAAGCTGGAGGAAAGGGGCTTTGACAAAGCCTATGTGGTCCTTGGCCAGTTTCTGGTGCTAAAGAAAGATGAAGATCTCTTCCGGGAATGGCTGAAGGACACATGTGGTGCCAATGCCAAGCAGTCCTGGGACTGCTTCCGGTGCCTTCGAGAGTGGTGCGACGCCTTCTTGTGAGGCTCTCTTGGGGAGCCCCCAGTCCCTAGCCCCAGCATTGAGTCTCCAGAGTTTGCAGCCAGGTGGGGACTCCTCCCCTGTCCTCTACAAAGGAAGAGATTGCTGTTGTTGTACTCACTTCTGATGTACTTCAAGGTCTTTTGGGAGTTCCCTCCCCTCACCATTTCAACTTTTTTGAAATTCTCGCTCTTGCATGCATCTCCCTTCTTCCCCTGCCAGTTTCGTGTCAACAATTATCAGCTTTTCTGAGGGGATTCCTGGGCCTTCCTTCACCCCCCGCCCCCACTGGTCTGTTTTATGCTATTTGGCTCCTTTTTTGGTGGAATAGTCACTGTCCTTGTAAAGTTTTTTAAATCAATAAGTCAGTGCCTTCAAAAAAGAAAAAAGAAAGAAAGAGAAAGAAAGAAAGAAAGAGAGAAAGAGAGAAAGAAAAAAGAAAGAAAGAAAGAGAAAGAAAGAAAGAAAGAAAGAAAGAAAAGAAAGAAAGAAAGAAAGAAAGAAAGAAAGAAAGAAAGAAAGAAAGAAAGAAAAAGAAAGAAAGAAAAGAAAGAAAGGAAGAAAGAAAGAAAGAGACTTAGATCTCCTGAGCAAAACTACAGGGTCATTTAGAGCCTTAGGACCACCTAAGGATGCTGGAGCATCCTTTAGTCCAAGGCAGTGTAGAAGAAACCAAAGGATGGGGTGAGGGGAGTAGGGCCCAAAGGTGAGCCCCGCTGACCAGTATCTCTTGGAGACTGAGGAAAGACAAGGGTGGATGGTAAGGAAATCCAGGCTAGAGCTCCCCCTGCCTCCCCTACCCCCAAAACCCAACCTGGAGGCTGCTTCTCCAAAATTGAGATTGAGTGGGTTTATCAAGCTCCTTCCTAGGAAGGACTCTGTAGCTGGTGCCTAACAGATGAAGAACTATATTATCTAGTCTGTGACCTCTAAGGAAGGAATTATCTCAGGGCCCTGAGGATGGTTGGGTATTAGATATAAAACATGAAACATTTTCAATTGCTGCTTGTCTGCTCTTCGTCGTCGTCCCCCCCCCCCGCACACATTGATTTAAACTCAATCTACAGCACTATTATTTCCTCATATACCTATTATAGGATTAATCGTGTTGTGCTATATTACTTTGTATGTCTGTCTCCACTGCTGTCTGAGAGCTATTCAGTGGCAGGAACTGTGTGTCTACGTGTTTCCAGTGCCTAGAACAACCCCCCAAATACAGGCAGTGTTCTCAATATGCTTCTGTAGTGAACCAATTAATTCATTTGTTAATGGGTCAGCACGAGGAGAAAGGGAAGGAGGTCAAGAGCAGAGGGAAGGAAATGGTGACTAGGATAGGTGCTTGAAGAGTCAAAAATACACCTGAGACAAGGGGCTTGGGTGAACATCACTTCACACTGACATGACAGAATCAAGAACGATCCCCAGATGACCACAAGCCTCGGGGGATCAAAAGCAGTGCTGCTTTCTTCCAAAATGGTGGGCCAGGTTAAGTCACTCTGCAAGTTTTTAAGTTTAAATAAATAAATGCATCAGTGAAGAACCAAGCAAAGGGCAAGGAGGAGGGGATTTCAACAGAAACATCAAAGGATGACCTTTAAAGTAGAAGCTGGGTGAGAGCATCTGGGTTTCCAGGCCAACAGAGAACATGGAGCAGCCTCGGTGATGAAGTGATGTAATAATTCCCACAGGAAGGGAAAACACCACTGAGGCACCCAGCATATATAGTTAGCACCCAAGGATCCTGTCCTTTCTCCCTCTCTTCTTTCCTGACATTCTTAGGAGTCCAGATGGGAGCATCTCCTCCAGGACCCTCAGCGAAGCTGGAGCGAAGATCTCTGAGGTGTGCCAAATTTTAAAAATCCCAACTTGGTGAAGAGACACTACTAGAAAGGATTATTTCAAGGGTGGAGAAAGGAGCTCTTGCAATAGGGAGACCTCTGTAACATAGATCTGCAAGCATCCCACGGAGGCAAAGGGGTGTTCTTATACAGGGAGGAGCAGACCAGGCTGCAGAGAACCAGGGCTGGGGACATGGGTTGGAAGGGTGGCAGGATAGGATGGTAGAGGGGGGGATAACCCTGAGGCCAGCTCATTCTCAGGAGGGGCTTTACGGAGTTGAATGCTGACCAAAGTTCAGGGATATGGGGGAGGGAGAGAAGCTTAACCAAAGTTTGGTAACAAGCATCTTGTTCCAATTGATTGGTGGGGAGAAGTGGTTCAGCTACTCATTTATGAGGAATGTAGAGGATCTGCGTCCAGTCCTGACATAGGTAAACAAGGGGGCATCTATGAGTCTTACCTCAGTCATCTGGAGAAGGATGGGACTTTCCTGAAACAGAAAAGGTTTCTTAACTTCCCTGTTTTCCAGGATCACAGGGCTCAGGTAAAACTCAGCACTGCCAGGTATAAGAAGGCTTCTTTATATTTATCCCCATCTGCAGAAACCAGGGTGGTTTTGTTCTCAGTGATGTTTTTCCTAAGGTGGTTGGTATGTTATTTGTCTGGAATCAAGCTTCTGCTTATGATCAAAACTGTTTAGGTTCCAATCTTCAGCCTATCTTTTTTTTACTTGAGTCCATCAGATTAGGTGTTCTATATGTATCCAGATTTCAATATGGATATGATCCCAGCATTATATTCTCATTAGCAAGACTATTCCTGTCACATAACAATCTCTTAAGTTCTGTCCACTGAGTGACTTTTTATAAGATCATTTAAATTCCTTTGGCTTTATCTCTGTCCCCATCAAGGAAAACTTCTGATGATGTTTGGCTTCTCATGTAGTTTGACTACAGGGAAACAATGCACTAATCATGGAGCATTTAGCCCTCTGCTTGTATGAAAATGGCTCCTCATTGTAACTTAATCAGCTGGCCTTGACATTAACCTCTGTCTCACATGCATCTCAGTTAACACAAGTCAGCCCAGTGTCACCTGGCCAAAGACAGAAGTTGTCTCTATGCCTGCCAAGTAAAAGCCAAGTCCCAAGAGTGTGGGGACATCTGCAAGGTACTCCTGAGGATGGCACCTTAGATGACCCCACTACTCAGTCCAGCTCCTATTTCTAAAACCCTCAAGTCTCTGCAGCCAAAGACTGTTGAAAGGTCTATCCCCCAGATCACCTCAACCTCAGCAGCTGTTGTAAAAAGACAGGAAACAAGGACCCCATTCCTAGTGTTTACTTTTTTCCTTCTTTTTATTGATTTATTCCTCATTCCCCTCTTCCATTCTCTTACCTCCATAGGCAATGATTCTAATGTATTTGATGTATGTGTATGTTCCTGAAAACTATGCTTGTTATCAATCCAATATTTATGTAAGTAGAATTGAGTAATAAATTTAACTCAAGTTTTTACTTCCTCTACTTCACACTATGCTTGAAGGCTCCATCTGGGTTACTATATGCACATTTAGTCTATAGCTTCCTCCTGCTGCAAAGTGCTCCATGATGTGCATGGACTATGTGTGGCTTATCCATTCCCCAGGATTGAAACTCAGAGAATCCCCACCACACTGCCCAGCAAACAGGGCTGTGGGGAGGGGTCTAGAGCATGCCTCTTTGTGGACTTCCAGTTCTTTGGAATCTATGTAGATTGGCTCCATTTGAGGACTACCAGACTGTTCTCTAGAATGGCTGTACACTCCCACTTGAGGGGCTTGAGGGTTTCTATAGCCCTCATCCATGCCAACACCTGGTGTCATCTAACTAGGATTTTTGTCACTCCCCCAGTTTAAAGTGGTGTCTCATTATTTAACTTTGCACAGTTCTGATTACTAACGTGCTTGAACAGCTCCTCTTTTCCTTATTACACTCTGGAGTTCAGTCTTTTTATTTCCTATTCTTACCTTCTGCCCATTTTTCCATTAGATTTTCTGCCTTTTTGTTGTTGATTTACAGGAGCCCCTTATACATTTTATATATCAGTCCTTTGTAATTTTCAGACATTACAATATTTCCTCCCAATATCATCTGTCAATTTTATCTGCATTATTCATAAATCCTTTTTTTTTCGATCAAATTCCACTTTTTTTTTCCTTATGCCTTATGTTTTTGAAATTTTGTTTAGGAAGTTCTTCCTCTACCCCAAGATCACAAAGCGATTCTCTTACATTTTTTTAAAGATTTTTTTATTGTATTTTTTTTATTATTATGTTATGTTAATCACCATACATCATTAGTTTTTGATGTAGTGTTCCATGATTCATTGTTTGCGTATAACACCCAGTGCTCCATGCAGAATGTGCTCTCTTTAAAGAGGGCACGTTCTCTTACATTTTCTTCCATCAACCTTTTACTAGGCATTGCATTTAGCCCTTTAATTTGCATGTTCTACTTTGTGTGATGCTCATTTAAAGAAATCGAGTTGCTTTTCTCCAGAAAGATAACTGCAGCGAATGGTTAAGTAAAGTAAGTCCACGAAATTAATGCCATCTTGTAAACAATCTATCTTCTCCCCATTGATTTCTAATGCCCCCTTTATTATATATTACATTTCCATAGCAATGTATACTATCAGAAAGTTTCCAGATTAGATCCACTTGTTAGAGAATAATAAGACATCAGAAGATTTCTTGAAAATAGAAACATCAAAGGCTTCTAAACCCCGTGGTGCTTCCGGGGTGAGCTGTATTAGAAGGAAAGCTTGGGCAGACAGCAAAGCTCCTTGGCGTCTCCTAGTAAGGCATAGAGTCCTCAGGCCTGAGAGCCTCTGCTGTCCTTCCTCTCACTATAGAACTGACTGGGCTCAGCAGGAGCTAGTATTAGTTTGTTGGCTGCAGTGAGTTTGAAACTTTCATAAATCCTCTAAGGATAATAGCTTCCACACCTTAGGAAAACCTCATGAAGTACTTAGTATCATTTCCATTTTATAGTTGAGGAAAATGGGGGCAGGGAGGGAGGGAGGACTAATATAACTTACACCAGTCTGCCCAGAGCTCGATTTGACCCTAAGTGTGCTTACCTCTACTACTGATGACCCTTCTACTCCATTATTCTGCTCTTCACATCTATTTTAATTCTATGTTTATTGAGTTCTGACTGTTATAGAATATTGTGCTTTGGGGGCTAGGTGCTTGGTAACTCATTAAATAAGAATTCTTCCAGTCCAGTCTGGAAGATAAGATGTATCCATAAGTACAATATAGGTTAGAAAAGCTGAAGTGCCTTAGAGGACCAGTAAGTTCTATAGTTGCTCAGAATTGGGAAGAATGTTTCCAACCTACCTCTTTACAAGAAGAACCCATCCCATTAGATTTTCATGTATGTTGTAGTCACAAGTTTGAATGTTGACCATTGGGTTGCATAAATGTTTAGCAAAAGCCTAGTCATTCCAGGCTTTTAGGAATTAAAGGAGATAGCCTCCATCTTGCCTGAAATGTCTCTTTCAAGCCACTTGCAAGTCTAAAATTTCGCCTACAATCCCAAGGCAACTCAGTCTCAACAATTCTCCACCACTGGTCTTAGGAAAGTTTATGTGGAGGCCAGAAATACTAGAGATATAGGAAGGAAGGAACAGGAAGAAAAGTGATAGGCAGATATTTTATTAATAGAATGAATTCTATACTAACTTTTCAGATTTGAAAGGTGTCGTAGATTGGGAAACCCAGAGGCAGACCCAAGGACAAGGATTCATGTGAAAGTGGCCCAGGAGAACCTAGTATGAGAGAGGGAAGCAGGCCAGGGATGGGGAGGAAGCCAAGCAAGGTGATATTTCAGGCAAGGTACCAGTCTCAGCCTGATTCTTCAGGGGAGCTCTAGAGTGTAGGCATCTCAAAAGTTTGTTCAGACTTGAAACAATGTTGTTTTCATGCTCCTGCATGCATCAGGCATTGGTTAAGGGCCCGGGTGAGATGAGGTGGTGGAAGATAAACTCCCAGGCAGCCCCTGTGGTCCATGGGCTGTCCTCAGAAAGGAACCAAGCATGGAGAAGTAGAGGCTCACGGAAGCTGAAGGAGGGATGGAGCCTGGGCAGAGCATCAACAGTACCCCTGTGAACAAGGGTCTGCACTACATCTGTAAGTCAAGTTCAGGAATTCTGTCAGCTTGTAGCCATTCCTAGGGAAACTAAAAGTCCCTTCTCAGTTTACAGGTGAGGAAACTGAGGCACAGATTGGTTAATGCATTTGCCCAGAGTTATGTAAACTAATTTGTGACAGGATTATAATTTTGGGTTCCTAAATTCAAGTCCAGGACTCTTTCAACTACATCTCACCATCTCACTTCCTTGCAATGACCATAGCCCTTAAAGCTCGGAGAAGCACTTGCCAACACAGTAGGTCATATTTTTAACAGCAGGTACATCACTCTCTGCCAGATTCTGGCTTCTTTTAAGCCCAGCATCCATCCTTGCAGGCCCCGCTGGTCCCATAGACCAGCCCAGTAGAAAACAGACTGATCCCCTTGACAGCAGACCCAGCAGTCATCTGGAAGACTTATCTAGGTAGTTAAGGAGACCTTGGCGCCTGAAGAAGGCACTCAGAAGATGACAGGTTTGAATAGTCTGACAAATTTTTATTGCCCCCAAATCTCCAGTCCCGTAAGTC
Source organism: Halichoerus grypus (assembly GCF_964656455.1). Taxonomy (NCBI): domain Eukaryota; kingdom Metazoa; phylum Chordata; class Mammalia; order Carnivora; family Phocidae; genus Halichoerus; species Halichoerus grypus. The sequence continues at coordinate 105,039,916 of NC_135718.1, read as the reverse complement.
ATGAAATAAATTTCAGCCTACATCAAATAAATGATTGTCTGTTTAAGAAGGAAAAGGTGGATGAAGCGAAGAGCGCAAAACGTGCTCTTCTTTCCCTCAGCTCCTTATCAGGGATTCTTCCATCCAGGACTTCGCCTAACCCTTCCCAACACCAATCTCCCCTGCCAACTCCCCTGATAGATAGCTGGTGCAAAGAATAGAGAACAATCAGGGGTTAAGCCTGCTTTTGCAGAAATGTGAGGACAACCACGCAGGAGGAAAGAAACTCTGAAAGATGAGAAAGCTCTCATGCTTGCTGGTTGGGCAGACAAAGTGACTAGCAATTCCTTAGAGCACTAAAGATTTATCAGCATAAGGAAAAAAAAATCAATTGGCCAGATAATCTTAAAAGAAGGAAGGAGAAAAAAATAATGCAGTGACTAAGGGGATGGGAAAGGAAATTTTAAGATGTCTTCTCTGGTCTGCCATGGCACAATCTTGTGCTTCCTTCATCCTTGCATTTAACAGACTGAATTGTAATTGTCCATTTGCTTATCTGTTTCCCTGGCCACAAATGCCTTGCTCCTGGTGACAAGGACTCTGTCTTTTTCGTTCACCCTTGATGTATGCCAGGCCTCACACAATGTCTAGGACATAGCAGATCCTCATTATATATTTGTTGAATGACTAAGAACAAAAATTAATGAACTGGCACTTTTTAAGGGCCAATGTTGACCAAGGCACAGTGCTAGACACTTGACCTCCTTGAGTCATATCAATCTCTCAACAGTGAGACAGATTTTATCATGGTCATTTTGCAGATAAGAAAATTGAAATTCAGAGAGATTAACAACTTTCTTGGGGCCAGACAGCTAATAAATGGAAGATCTGGGATTCGGAGTAAGGTCTCTCTGACTCTAAAGTCTATGGTTTTGTTGGATTTACTATTTATTTATAGACAATTCTTTATGATGTCTGACCGCCCAGTCTGAGGATGAGCTATTATCTTCCCTCTCTGTGCTGCCCGCCATCTTGTCATTCCATTCTTTGCCTACACTTCTTCCATTTGGTACACTGGAGAAAGAAAAAAGACGAAATCCAAGCCAACCCATTAATTACACCTTGTCAAGCTCTTCTCTCTGGGTGTTTCATTTGTGTATGGTTTCTCCTCCACTACAGGCTGTAAACTCCTTGGGGGCAAAAGTCACATTTTGTGCATCTCTGACCACTCCTCCCTCAGGCACTTATAGGTATGATTTAGGTCATAGGCGGTCATGTCACCGTGGTTGGCGTCACAGCAGAGGGTGACAGAATGAGGGCACCAGGGACTCAGGGGGCTGTGGCACATAAATGGGAGGTGCACAGGAACTGCCTTTGAAAGCCCCACTGAAAACAGAGTACTCCATCAGTTGTACACAAAACGGACTGGTTCTCAAAGGGCAAATGGGATGTAAATGGAGAGGAGGGGAGAGCATGGTATAAACATAGTTTCTCGAAAAACTGGAGCACAGTGGAGTCAGCCGGTCTGTCTCTAACTCCCTCTCCTCTCTGGGCAGTCAGATAGCATCGGCATGGAAGAGTGTTTTTTTTTTCAGTATGCCCTGCCTTCCTCCTGTGATCTTGGGTGACCTTTCCCAGCCTGAGACTTCCCAATAGCAAAAGGAGTGCTGCGGCCAGCCCAATTCTCTGACCCAGAGCTCCTGGGGACACCATGCCAGTCTTTGATGTACCAGTTACCTCACAGGGCTACTCAGGTGCTGGGATAGGGGGCTCCTGTGAAGATCAAGAAGTGCGGAATTAAGCTTATTAGTAGCACCGCACCTGAACATTGGTCTGCTGAAGGGCCATCCATCTCGCTGGGCTGAAGGGATGGAGCATGATTAATGCAGCTGGTTAGCGAGCTGGTCTGCCTCTGCCCATCGCCTCCTCTGGATGCAGTTTGAAGAATTCATTAGGAGAGGAGCAGCAGGGAAGGGGGAGGGCTGTGCTGTCCCAATCCAACCCCCTCCCCCTCCTGCAGTTTGGCTTCCTTAACCAAGATGATCAAGGTTGATCAGGGTCCAATAGGTCTTCATCGTGGGCACAAGAGATAATCAGCCTTGGTGTACCATTCCCAAACCACTTAGCAAGGTTAAAAGGTTTTCAATGCTCCTATTCACTGGAAAATAAAATAATGAAAATAAAAAAGGTCTTGGTCCTCTATGCTGACCCTGCTGGAATCTTCTCTGGCTGTTCCGTGAGAGAGTCTGCAGTCTAGCCACATGGACACTGGAGTAGGTAACTTTTCAGTGCAGTGTGGTGACTGCAGGGCACAGAGTGTGCTGGGAGGCCAGAGGAAGGACTTACCTGCCCTGTCTGGGCCTCCTGGAGGAGCGAAAAGGTGCTGGGCTGCTTTGAGGGTGCCCCACACCTCACCACTCCCGGGTGCTAAGTCCAGAGTGATCCTTACAGACTGCCAAGCTGCTCCCACCCCCTGATTTAACCCCTGAGATGTGGGCTCTGTGAACACTAGCTGTTACGTAACCATTAGAATCACTCTTCGTTGTCACCCTGGGATTTTTTTGTTTGAATTCTTTGAAGCATCATTTTAGAATTCTGTAGAATTCTAACCCTTCTCGCCCCTACTGGTGTCAATTTATTAATTGCTACAGTGACTGCCGAGAAGTGGGAGAAATTAGCAACGATCTCCCAACTCAAAAAAAAAATCATTTATTAATGATTAGGCCATCTTTTTAAGTTTTTTATAAATTTGTACTGACCCCTTCCTATTTCCTTTGGGAGCAGGAGTGTCTGGGTTCGAAGCAAACTCATTTTATTGATTTCTCAGGTTGGATAACTTGACACCAACCAAGGCAGGAGCGCGGTTATCTCGATGCTTTATGTACAGGAAGCAGGAAAGACGAGAAAAAAGGTTTCTGTCGCTGGAGCAAGAAGATTTATACTTTAGTGCCAGGTCTCCAGCATATCGTTGGTGGATCCTGGGTAAATCACTTTTGTTACCTACCGCACTAAAACAGACAAACAACACCCGTTTACTGACACCAACTCCTATTACCACACTATTTCTTGTCCTCTCAGGACTAGTGCACGTAATTTTCACCATTTCTTTATTTCATTATTTATGTATTAATTTATTCTTCCCTCATTCCAGGATGGCTTTGAGAAAGCTGACAAAAGAAAAAACAGGAAGAGGAAGAAGAGGTTGAATGAAAATATATGACAGGGAAGATTAGTCCCCTAAAATATGTGCCATAAGGTTCTCTTTATTGGAAATAAGCTGTGTTAGTCTCAGAGCTTTCTAGTGGCCAAATGAAGTTATGTGACCTGGAAGGGAAAAGCATCCCAATCATTCTGAAAAAAAATGTTTGTTTTTTTTTTTTTTTCTGCTTCTGAGAACTAACAGAGATTTCTTTCTTGGATCCTAATAAAAGAGCCCTGAGAGATGTAGCAGCTGACATCCTCCACATCTTCAAGATGCCAGCAATTTCTTCAGACTGTTACTTGTATTATCCCTCATTGCAACAGGAGGACATAAGGTCAGCAGGGATACCCGAGCACGGGTCAGCGAAAGATACCCTACGGTCAGAAATCAAAACAATGTGCTGCGAGTATGTATCGCTCTGCGTTAGGCTAGACCTGATCAACTTGACATTCTTGAGACAAGTTGTTCTCAAAGTAGCTCTGAACCTACAGCATCAGTCTCACCTGGGAACTTACTAGAAGTGCAAATTTTTGAGCTCCACCCAGAATCAGAAACTGAATCAGAAACTGGGGGTGGGGCCAGGGAATCTAGGCTTTTGGGTTTTTTAAAAAGATTTATTTATTTGAGAGAGGGGGGGGGGGCAGGAAGAGTGGGAAGGGGCAAATGGAGAGGGAGTGAGAGTCTTAGGCAGACTCCACGCTGAGTGTGCAGCCCATGGTGGGGCTCCATCTCATGACCCTGAGATCACAACCCTGAGAGGAAACCAAGAGTCGTCAGAGGCTTAACCGACTGGGCCACCCAGGTGCTCCCAGGAAATCTGGGTTTTAAAAAGCCTTGATGCAGTGCCAGGACCAGTGATATGGGGAGGACGGACTAGATTGTATGACCTTCCAACAATTACACTCCTTTTTGCCTTTGATCCTTTGATTAGAATTGGGCAGCAGGTAGTTTGAGGATTTTTTTTTTTTTTTTTGGCAAGAGCCTGGAGAGCAAATAATTAGGTTATTAATTAAAAACAGATCCATAAACTTTCAAAACCCCTCAGAGGAAAGTCTGCTTGACCTCCTCCCTCTTCTGCTCGCTGTGTCTCCCCAGAGGTCCTCAGGCCTCCCTGCTTTGTGCAGGAGGGGTGCCCAGGGAAGGCCAGCAGGGAGACCGAGTGTCTCCTCCCAAGACAGCTTCACTCCAAGTTGTGCACTTCTCCCTGGCTCCTTTCAAACTGTTCTTACATATTTTAGATGTATATTTGTTCTTTCTTTCCCACTGCCCCTCCCAGCTCTAAAATCCTATCATTATTCCATTTTATAGGAATAGAGTAAGAAAGAGCCCTAAAGCTGAAAGAGACTATTGAGATAATGTGTAACAACCTCCTCATTTTACAGATCACAAGCGAATTGATGGCAGGAACAATTTCCTTGTGTATCTCTTAGCTCAATACGAGGCACACAACAGGTTCTTGGTGACTCTCAGCTGAATCTGCTTGTTGACTGTATGTATAGCTTCATAGTTTTCACATGCCGTATAGCATTGGATCCCCATGAATGCCCAGGAAATATAACTATCCCCATTTTCAGACCAAGAAACTCAAGTTTGAGTGGCTGGATGTTTACTGAGGTTTCACAGCTTTTAATATTCCAGATCCAAACTGGAATCTAAGCCTCTTGACTTTTGATCCTCTTACCTTTCCCCTCTGCCATGTGGCATCTCCCCATAGTGCCTGGAACCATGCTGGTGACACACTCTCCCCACCCTCAGACACATAAACATGCATCCAAATGAATGTAAACAGTGGTCAGCTCCGGTCAACTCTAGGAGACCGGATGCAAGGGCCTCGGTGTCTTCAGCGACTCAAGATTGGCTGCATGACCTTGCCAAAGCTCAGCTCTCTGCAGAGAGAACTTAGGAAGGGGTGGTTTTTACCAGACTCTTCTGAGAGCTGTAGCTACTGGATCATCAAAATCAGCTAAATACAAATTGAAGATAAAGGGGATAAAGGCATTTCTGTATTTTCATATTTCATATCTGTAGACATTTCTCTACACACATATAAATATGGGTAAATATGTAGAAACTGCATGTCATTTCTAATGTAGACAAAGTGATTTGATCTGATCAACAAAATTAATCTAAACGAGCGCTGTATAAGGTAGCAGAAAGAGGACAACAAGATGTCAGATTAAGAAAATGCAAGAAATTGTTTCAATCAAGACCACAGCACAGACTCAGAATCTCCTTTGTTACATAAGTTTTTGATCCAGTACCTGCATCTGAGTGAAATGTCTTGTCTCCCGACACCTGCCCCCCCCGACCGTTTTTGGTCCGGGTTAGCATTTTCTGTGACCTTCTCAAAGTTTCGTAAGGCTGTTGGTAGCACATAGGGTGCTTCTGTAAAAAATTAAGAAAAGACACTCCTTTCTCCAGGCAGATCAGCCCCATCTGGGGAACATGCCTTAGAGAGTGGAGCATGAACTGAATTTCAACTCCTACTCACCTATCCAGTGGCAGATTGTGTGCAGGACACAACCAACTCAACACTGTATGGCAGCCCTGTCTTTATGTGCAAGCCCTGTGTGGACTACAGCTGTGGAGTCATCAGGTCCAATAAGGTCAGAACTGGGAGTGCAGCTCACCTATGGGCACAAACAGAAGCCTTACTTTCTGCTAAGCCAAATCGCCTTTAAATCAAATAGATGCTGGTAGCCAAGGACGACATACAAGACTGTGTTTACAGAACTATCCCACATTCACTGAAAGATAATTTTTTCCCAACCCTTTTATTTTATAAGACATCTCATTAGGCAAGTCCAGATTGCTACTAATAATACTAACGATTCTACTAGTAATAGCTAACACTTAATGCTTACTATATATGCCAATCATTATTCTAAATACCAGAGGTATTAATTCATGTAATTGTCACAACGTCTCTAGAGGGTAGTTGGTATTATTATCCCCATTGTACAGATGCAGGAATTCTCCTAAACACAGAAAAGGTAAGTCATCTGCTCAAGGTCACGGCAAATAAGTGGTAAGGCTAGGGATTACAACCGGAGTCTAGCTCCAGAGTCTGCTGTTGAGCACTAGGATACCTCTGTAAAACGCTGAAACATAAAAGATGCCAGGATAGGTAGGCCCATAGTCAAATGGAAGTCCTACAAGGGATTCTCTATCACCTGGCCCAGCCCTCCACCCTCCTGGCGAAGCAGCCCAAGCACGTGAGCCTGGGTCAACCTATCCAGGCTAAGGTGTTGCCTCCTTCCTGAATGGTACCAGCCTCTTGCCATGAATCCAAACCGCCCTTGCTATCTGGGAAGTGTGTTTTCTGGTTTCAAGTAGGACAGACAACAGTTGTGAGAACAGCACCAGGTGGCAGGGAACCCGCCCCTTGGGACTTAGAAGAAGGCTGGGCTGTTCTCAGACCCCATTTCCCCACCTGGGTCGCACCGGAGCCGGAGGAGGAGGAGGAGGAGGAGGAGGAGAGACGGCACGTACTCCGGCCGGTCGCAAGGGTGGGCCAGGCCCGTTACCACCCATGCGCGGCAGGTGCACAGCCACGTGCTGGCTGAGACCCCATTAATCCCGTGAGCCGCTCAGCCGCACGTGGGAACTACAGACCCCCAAGTCCTCACGTCTTCCCGTAAAGCTCTAATGGTCTGCTTCCGTTGCCATGGCAACACCAACAGCTCCTCAGAGCCCTCTTAAGTACCTAAGGTGAAAGCAAAAGGGGCATGTTTGCCTCGGCAGGTCACTGTGCGGTTGGCCCCAGGGGTGTTGTCGTGACGTCTCCGCCAGGCAAAACTCAGAGCGCGAATGGGAGGAGCAATGACCCGGGCCCTACTGGAGCTGATGGAGTTCAGAAAGACTCTGCCCAAGCCTCTGAGCCAGCCCCCCACCGTTTCCCAGTCCCGCGCAGGCTCCTCCTCCCTCCTGCTCTGCGACCCACTCCCCAGGGGTGGAGTTGGAGACCACTATGCAGTTGCTGGGTGTGTAACCTCGGGTAAGCCCTTTAGGTCCTGTAAGGTTGGAGACACCGAAGAGTTCAGGGTGCATCAGGTTTCTGGGCTCATCTCCTCTCTGTCCAATAACGCTTACAGTTCCTCAGAACGTTCTAGAAAATGGGAAGATTTGTCCCAGAGTGACAAAGTGATGCCACTGAGTGGTTGGTTGCCTGGATTAATGGGTCTTATTCAGAACTTGGCTGTTTGAGTGTCTTCCTTTAGGGTGGATAATATGTGGACACCACTTTACTAAAATCTCGGGACTAATGTCATATGGTAACCCATATTCTGTCCTTGTATGACAGACTTGGAAACTAAATGCAGAGTCCATACTTCTTAAAAAATGGATCTCTATTCATTTTGGCCTAGAGTTTTAGACCCTCACGATCTTTTAAAATTTCATTTCTAACAGTCACCATGCCCTGGTTCATATCTGCCTGCCATCTATATGGCATCTGTACTTTTGATAAGCATATATTCTATGCTCATGCCGAAGGCCTTCCAGGCTCACTGAAACCCATAACTGTATTTCATTAGCATGAATTCCTGCAGTGTTTAATATAACCTTTATTTGTGTCCCATGAAAAATAGCAACACTAATTCCAGTGAGTTGATTTGTTTTTATTTTTTCAGTGATGTAACTAATGAAGTGATCTTGACCAAGTCACATAACCTTGTTTGGCTTTTAGTTTTGATGGATTCTCTATAAATAATAGTTTAATTGAACTGAGGTAAGGAATTGCACTAAATGAGGTTTACAGTGAAATCACCAGTAAGAAAACACCTTGCATTTGCATGGTGTTACTTTCCTACATGTGGCCTCCAGAAACTGTTACTATCGTTCCTAACTGTGCATCGTGTTCACCCCAAGCAAGGATGTCGTATACTGCCTTATATACACTGTGCCCTTGGGTAATAGGCCTGTAACAATTACTGGATGATGATAAACGTGAGGTCCAGAAGAGATGACCAAAGATGATCTGCTTTCTTGAGAACTCCTTGAAAAGTTGGATGTAAAGACCCTAGCCAACGCAACGGTCAGTTCAATTTTTACTGACGCTCCTATCTGTTCTTTTGCAAGGACATCTATTTCTACTTAGAACAGAAATGAGAATTCTGAACCTAGAGGAATAACATTACTGCAGAAGTTAATAGTTGCCATTCTTATCAAAATTCATCAACCCCCCACCTGCCCTACACACACACACACACACACACTCTCTCTCTCTCTCTCTCTCTCTCTCTCCCATCTACTTTCCTTTGGGGTCAGGCCAGTTGCTCTGGAGGTCAGTGCATCAGAGCTAATTTACGACACTCCCAACACACCCCTCAGTAAGATTTTGACCTTGGTTTCCCAAACAGGCCTCTGCCCCCACCAAAACCAGCACCAGGTATAAATATTCCACTATTACATTTGAAAATGAGCTCCAGTGTCTCAAAAGTAAAGGAGAGCCTCTGAAAATTCAGCTCTTGGGTATAATGGAAACCTTAGCACAGCCAAGTGCAGCTGGACGCCTGGAGACTGAAGTGGCATTCACACATTCAGTAATACTCACTGAATGCCTCCTCTGTCTGCAGTACCCGCAAACAGGTTCCAGATGGGAGGACCCAGACATGGGTTCCCTTTGCGTGAGCCTCTGGAAGCCGTGCAAGGACATGTGGGGAACAAAGTCGCTGCTGACATCCCCTAGGAGACACTGTTCCTCACATGAAGCTCCATCCTGCATTCTAGAGACCAGAGCTCCATTTCCAGCCTGGTGGGGACTCGGCCAGGGATTATGGGCAGTTTGGCTCATCTCTGCCCCGCCCAAGGGAACCTTGTACCTTGGGGATAATCTCTCTTGTCATTACCTGCCTCACATGGAGGTTGAGAGGATTTAATGAGATAATGTTTGTAAAGCTTTTTGAGCTCCTCAGAAGAATAAATGGTACAATAGAAATGCAAAACATCATCATTATAGTGATCACAGAAGCATTCACTCTAGTTACAGGCGAAGGGGAGAAACCCTGATTCCATTATAATTTCCTCTTTCTGAGAGCTGATAACATTCTGAAATATGCTTCCCTTTTCCAACTGAAATTCTCCACCTTTATAATCCGCTCAGAGGTAAAATGTTTGGGAAAAATTTTAGAAATTTCTCTTTAGTCTCCTTGGAGAAGGAAGAACATTAAGTAAGCACACTTTGCCTGCTTACAAAAGAGCTGTTTTGACCAAAATCATTCAAAAAGGCTGAGCTTTATGACTTCAAATTTAGCTGGTCTTTAGTCCCCACTGAGATAAATGGAGCAGTGTTAAATCTGGAAGGGGAAAATTGGTTTGGCAAGGTTCGAATGTTCGAAGCTGCCATTCCCGGGTTGCTGAACAGAGGCCAATTTTTCCATATAACGAAATTGTTTCTTTCTAGAGAAATTATTCCAGCAGTTTTTCCCACACTGGAAAATGAGGTTTGTTATTTTGACAATAATTCATCCTTCCAATTTACAAAGATCGTTGATTTTCAGGAGACTATTAAAGTCCTTTTTCTCATGTAACAGAGAAGTCCTTGAGTAGCAGAGAAGATGCTAGAACTCACTGTAGGTATACACTGTAGGTATCTCAAACTGACATGATTTTGGGGGCCGGGCAGGCAATATAATGGAGGGAAGTAGGCCCAGCATCATGACAACCAAGTGTGGCCTCCAAAGAGGAGGAACATCTTTTTCCTTGTACTCTTTTATGTTCTTGACTGGGGCCCTGCAAACTAAACTGACAAAAGACAGATTAACAAGAGAAAAACCAACCAAAGTTTATTAACACACCCACGACTCATGTACGAGGGAGGATTCGGTGAGGAGAAGCTCACAGGGGTAGTTAGAACCGGGGGCTTCCATAGCATCTTAAAGAACAATAATTTTGTAGAGAAGTGTTAAGACAAAAGAAAAGGGGTTTAGGCTTTCAGGGGTGGCACACTGTGGGGAGGTAAATATATGGGGGAAGCTAATGGAAGGTAAGGGTTAGTTAGTAAAGTATGTTTGGGTAGACTCTTTCCTGGTACAGGCTAGTCTCTGGTCATAAGGCTGTTCTCCCTTTCCTGCTATGGGAAGTGTGCAGGGGGCTACCTTCCCAAGGGGAATTTATATTCTGCTTTTAGGCATCTAGGGGGAGAGCAGAGAGTTCAGTCCATGTGTGCTTTTTCTCAGTTGCCTTCAGTTTAAAAGAATCCTTGTGTCAGAGGGGCATATTTCAGCGTGGCATATTCTGAACCTCTTCACCTCCATGCTGGGGGGAGGTAGGAACTGGAGGGCCTCATGGGGCACTGGAGAACCTGCCGGAAGGACCTGCCATTCCTCAGCTCCAGTGACCTCTCACAGCACCGAAACACCATTTCAGATTTCTACCAGTTTTGCAAGGGAAGCCAAAAATCAATAATTCTATAAACCATCTCCCAATTTTAAATGTTGTTCACAAATTCTTTTCTTTCCCCCTTTTTAACACTGTGTAGCCAAACCAAACATCTAGCCATGGGATATTATTTTCAATCTTCTATTTAAACTAGTGTGAATTTTCCAACTACGGTTGGGGGGGAGGGTTTCTGTGTAAGACCCATAGGTTCTTAGGATAACAGAAGAATCATAGAATCCTGATAATTTCCCCGTCTCCATCTTGGTGTTTCTCTTCCTCTTCTGTGGGCTGTTTAATTTCTCTTTCTGTGCTTCAGTCCCTTGTTTATAAAATCAGTGTAATAAGAGGCACTTGCCTCATAGGGATGTTGTGAGTAATAAATGAGAGGATATATATAAAAGGCTAGGGCCCTGCCATGTCATAGGCACTCAGGAAGCCCTATCCTTTATTATTGTTTCATTTTTTATTTTTATTTTTTTAGATTTATTTATTTATTTGAGAGAGAGAGTGGGGGTAGGGCAGTGGGAGGGGGAGAGAGAGAATCTCAAGCAGACTCCCCACTGAGCACAGAGCCCGATTTGGGGCTCCATCTCACGACCCTGAGATCATGACCTGAGCTGAAACCAGGAGTCGATGCTTAACCGACTGAGCCACCCAGGCGCCCCTATTGTTTCATTTTTTAATGAGTGGGACCAAGGCTTGGGAATCAAGTTCACTGTCCTTCTTGTCTATAACAACACTGTGTCCTCTGCTTAATTCACCTCAGTCCTGTCCAATCTGATAATTCTGTGGGCTCACTACAAACTTAAGACAGAGAGGGCCGGACAGACTTTTGAAAGCCAGCACTCTCGGGACGTGGAATAGAGGACATAGGGGGAAGCCCAGCCAAGTCAGTGCAAGAGTGTTCCGATTTCACGCTCACAGTCGTCTTCTGAAAGGGACGCGATAAGTTCTGTTTCTGTACACACTTATTTCCTAAAATGTGATCTTTGATGCTAAACTCTTGCTGCAGGGGAGGCATGGGCCGGGGAGAGAGCTCTGAGACAAGGCTTAATCTGGGTTCCAGTTTTGATACGTGCTTGGGTTTCTTTTGTGTTCGCTTTTGTGGCTCATTTATAAAGTGAAGCGATAGGCCTAGACAACCTCTAAGCCTCATTCAGCCTTCTTGTTTTTTAAGCAGTGCATACAACAAAATCCCTGCCCTCATGGAGCTGACATTTCTGCTTTAATTTTCTGAGTCTGGCTTCTCTTTGCATCTTCTTCCACGGGACACTTTTCCACGGCTAAGGCAATTCAAATACCCATTGTCGATAATCATTTCTATCCTCAAAGAGTTTGTGTCTTACTTGGAAGAGTAATATTATATACCTGAAACAGATAGCAACACAAAAACAGAAGCTAACAAAGAAATGCTTTTGGAGGTAGAAAGGGAAGCGTAACTTAGAGCAATGGTAAAAAGAGAAAGGTTGGATAATGGGTGGATATCTGAAGGTCAGGACAAAGGAAGGGCGGGGAGGGCCTTCCAGGCGGGGACAGGAGCAAGAGCAAAGCCAGGAAGTGGGAGAGCATTTTAAATGTCTAAGAAGACTTTGCTTTTCCTCTATACAGACTGATACACAAATGCAGAGGAGTGAGGGGGGAAAAATGTCAAAAAGGCATAATTCCTGCTGGCTCTAGGATAACATTTCCAATCCCCTCCAGGAGGGCTGGACAAGACAGGATACAATTGGCACACTCAGCGCTTCCCTGTTGCTTGAGAATGTGTGCCATGGGGCTCAAGGAATTCGGGGAAGATAAAAAAAAAATTCACATCAAGAAACAGGAATCCCCTAAGAGGTACTAAAGTCACAGGGAGGTATATGAAAAAAACAGAGCCCCCTCTTTGGCTGGTCTCTCCCCAGATCATTGTGTCACTTTAGGGGTGAACAGTTGCCAATGAAATTAAGTCTAATAAAAGAAATGCAGCTCTGCTGACAGTCCCGAGTTCTGGAGTCATGAAAGTGAAATATTCTGCCTGTACTTCATCTGTTTAGGAGGACACTTGGTGCTGCAGAGGGGAACTCAGGGAACATTTCGCTATCACAGAGAAAACAAATGATCCTGGGCCCTACTTGCCATGCAGAAGACACCCACACGTCTCTTCAGTGCAAAGAAGCAGAGGACAAAGGCTGATGAGGACCCCGGGCTTGCCATGGACAGGATCTGTAAGGGACAGGCTTCTATCAAATGAAATGAAATTTTATTGATTTCTGTTCAACCAGGAAAGGGAGTGCATTGATAAGGGAATTGACAGCCAATCACGCAATGCCAGTTCCTGAAACTTGTAACTCCTAAAGCTTGGGCTGATGGAGGTGCTGAGTTTCCTTCATTAGACTCTTATTTTTGCAGGAGCTGTTTGCCCATGGCACTGCTTGGTAGACATCAGGAGGGCCCGACATAGAGGGGTCTCTATATTCTCATTGCAGTTTGAGGGGCAAACTGTTGGCGTTGGTTGGGTCAGGTTGGTGCATATTCTCTGACTTGTCTCCATTTTCCACCTCGATATGGGGCTTGGTTCACAAGGACAGTGTGAACAGTGTGAAGGGCTAGTTTGGAGGATGGGGGCTGACTCTAGTTCAACCATGACCTCTAGCAGCACCCTCCACCCAGCTGTCACAAATAAAAGTAAAATGTTGGGGCACCCAGGTGGCTCAGTCGGTTAAACATCTGACTCCTGGTTTCGGCTCAGGTCATGATCTCAGGGTCGTGAGATGGAGCCCCGCGTCAGGCTCGATGCTCAGCAGGGAGTCGGCTTGGGATTCTCTCCCTTTCCCTCTGCCACTACCTCTGCCTCTGCTCTTTCTTTCTCTCAAGTAAAATAAATAAATAGAATCTGAAAAAAAATTTAAAAAATAAAATGCTTTCTCTGCAAATACTTTGAGCTTCAAGATGAGTCCCCACACCTGCTGCTTTGCAATCACATTGCTACCTTTAATTCCCTCCCATAGGGAAATTCTGCCTCTCTCAATGCTCTTTAAAAGAGATTCAACAGGTGGTATCAAGGGAAAACCACAGTCAGAAAGATACAATAAATAGATGCTTCCTTTCCACTGTGGCCAAGGACAACATGGATGTGTCTTCCTGAAACTATGTAGGTAGATACCTACTAACCATCAGCCAGAAGCTCCCAGAAGAGTAAATATTCTCCCTGTTTGTTTGACCATTACCGAGGAGCAAGCAGGAGGGAAGGAAAAGGTGAGAGTTTAAAAATCACACCCCACCTGAAACTAACAGGATTTTTTTTTCCCAATCTGGAAGACGAAGCACAGAGAGAAAGAGAGGCTGGGCTCCTTGGGCTCTGGCCCAGAGCTGGGACCTTGAGAGAGTCACTTAACCTTAGTGAACTTCAATTGCCTCATCTGTAACACACATGAGGCTCTACACAGAATGATGGTTAATAGCAAAGTGAAACAGCGATGTAAAGGTCAACAGTGGTCAACCCTCAGGAAAGTGCTGCCCAGATGAATGATGGGCAGAGAGTGAGCAGGAAGACCACCTCATGTAGCCCCAGCCGGGAGAGTGAGAGCGTCCCCAGCTCCTCCAGTCAAGCATCCCTCAGTCAGGTTCCCCCAGGAGCACACTTCCCTTTGTGGAGTGTCATCCAATGGGTGCCATTAATAATCACACCGGCAATATATACACACACTGGCCCTGGCCCAGACAGCCCGAGATATGGGAACTCCTTATCTATCACTGCAAACCAGGGAAGGGAAATACTGGCTGCCTGGAGTCAGGGAGGTATGCTGAGCCTGGAGGACAGTCCCACTACAGCAGGTGTTTTGGAACCGAGGAGGGCCGAGAGCATCTCTGCAGGCTGAGGCCATATCTGGGGTGTAGACATACCTCAAGCACACCCAGGGTCAAGGCACCTTCAGAGGGACCAGAGGCTCTACCTTGCTCCAGCCTGGTTCCTGAGCTCATCATCCCTGCAGAAGCTAGGAAAGCCCCCACAGACTCTTTCTCACTTCCTTGCCCATTTCCTCTTCTGCAGGAAACAGAGGACTTGTGCTTCTGAGGACTTTTCTCTCTCGACCAAATCTCAGGAATTACGATGGACAATGCATTGTCTTGGGCACTGAGGGACCCAGGGGGAAGTATACGTACAAATTCTGCCTCATGTTGCAGACAACTGGGGCCAGGGATGGGGAGATTGGAGATGAGGGGCTTTGTGGTTGAAGGACTAGAGAATGTGAGATAGCTCTGTATGATATTCTCACGCACTGCACCCACAATACTTGCTCAGGGGCCATTATATAGGCTTCAGAGGGGTGAGCCTCCATGAGCATGGAAGGAGTGATTGATATGTCCCGAAGAAGGTGAGACTTCCACACACTTAGCCCGCAGTGAGACCTGGGGAGGTAGAGAAGGCAGGCCGGGAGGGTACCCCAGGCGGAGTAAAGGCCAGGAGGCCAACCACAGCTCCAGGGACTTGCAGGGTCCGTGGGAAGAAAATGAAGGTGCACTTTCCTCTTCTTCTACCTTATTGACTCAAACACATTTCCCCTTTGTATACTTTAATGAGTTGAGAAAAATAGAATAAACAAAAGAATAAACAAAAGAAAAGAGAACAGTTCTCTTTTTGCCTTACTGTCTTACTTTTATTTATTTATTTTTTTGGTTTTGCATTAAAAAAAAGGAAAGTCTTCTCATGTAGTCTTTTCTTAGAAGATTACATTTACTCTTGGCCTTGGAGAACATGAAGGGTTTTTATTACACTTGGGCATGGGAAATGTGGGGGCAGAATGTGGGTTCTCTTTGTCTTCCCTGGGCTGGGTCAGTTAGAGCTGGCCAGTTCGAGGCCAGGATCCTGGTCATATGTTTCAGTTTGCCTCTAAGGGGTTTATCTGGTTCTGGACTTCAAGAAAAAGTGATGGGTTTAGACTAGACGAGCTTCAATATCATTCCCAGCATTAAGGTCAATGACTTCATTCATTCATTCATTCATTCATTCATCATTCAGTAAGTGTTTTCTGAGTATCTACTGCATGCCACACTTTGGAACCATAAGTATGAACAAGTCATAGTTGTTTCATATACTCTGGAAAAGTTAGTGTGTAATAAACACAGCTGCAATGGCCAAAAGGAAAGCTACTGGGAAACAAAGCAAAGATGCAGCTGCCACAGTTTGTCAAGTGATCAGCAGTGGGGGGTCAGTGCACAGCCATAGACTGACCAGAGCATGACAATGAAGCCTGGACCAGGATGGCAGGCCAGAAGGCAGCATGGTCCCAGCAGGTTTCAGGGGCAGGGTCCCCAGCTACAGGTATGGGACAGCGACATGCGAACTTAAGCTACTAAGAAGATTGCCATGGCAGGCCTCAGACATGGAAAGTAACGTGAGAATTGAGTGACCATTTCCGAGACACAGTTTGGGCGAAGGGCAGGGCTCCAGGCAGCTAGAAGGGGCCCAGCAACTGGAACGAAGCACAGAAGGACAGTTCTGTGGGGAGGGACCACCCAAGACTCTCAAACTAGAGCAGCTTCAAACCTACTTCAGGTGGACATGGTCTTAGCTCTTGAGAGCAGCACTACATGGAGGACAAATGCCTCCATCTGGGATAGCGAAACACTGCAGAAACTGGGGCCAGGTAGAGCTCAAGAGGTGTCCCAGCAAATGTGATAATAATATGGCAACAATAATAACCAGCACCCAAGGAAACAATGCGTGAGTACTTCTAATGGGCTGAGTACTTGTTAATGATTTTATGTGAATTATTTCTTATAAATCTCACAATAACTCTATAAGAAAGATATGATTACCCCCATTTTGCAAGTCAGGAAAAGGAGCCTTCCATAGTTTGAAAAACTTAACATGCCTTGAACTAGTTGGGATCACCTAAGTTATGCTGTGTAACAAAAATATCCCAAATCGCAGTAGCTTAGAAACAGAAGTTCATTTCTCAATCATATCAAAGACAGGTCAGCAGGGATCTCTGCTTATCCTGGTCACTTAGAGTCCCAGACTAAATCAAAATTGACACATGTGTCCCTAATTGTTGTGGTGAGTGGTGGGGAATGTGGTGAATTTTGCATGAGCTTTTAAAGCCCCCTCTTCTACATCACTCCCCTCATACTCATGGCCAAAGCAAGTCGCTTGGTCACATCTGACTCCAAAGGCGACCATGAAGTCCAATTTTACCATGTGTCCAGTTAAAGAATGGAGGTATATATCAATACCCTATTACTGTCCACACAGTAGATGGAGAAACCAAGTTTAAACACAGGTGGACTGACTCCAGAGCCCATGTTCTATTCCCACACTATTCTAGAAGAGAAAGTTGGTCAGCAGGGACAGTCTCCTGCCCCCTTCATGCCCTACCACTCATTGTCCTTGCCAAGCCTCTTTCCCTCCCTTCCCAGGCCTTGGACAAAGAGAGAGGCATGGGGTGAGGTGATTGATGGCTCCCAGCTATAGTCTGGAGAGATTATCTAACAGCATGTGCTAAAGGAGCCATGGCTGGGAGCCTGCTCATAATAGCAATTGAAGCGCTAGTTTCTGCAGAGCTGGGAGTGCCTGGGTCTCAAGGGCTTATCCATCCCACAGCAGTCCTGGGAGGGGTTCATTGCTGCTGTTATTTATACCTTTCACTGTGCTCATCCAGCAAGGACAGTCAGCTGGGATTATGTTCCAGGGACACAGAGCCCTGGCTGCCTTCCAAGCTAAGGCCGCGGAGGTCTCTTCCTTCTAGGTCAGCTTCTAGGCTGCCTTCATAAAGAAGAGTGAATGGAGGCAGCTATGTCCTGGAGATGCAGATATACGCATCCCTTCAGAGAGGACGATGTGAAGTCTTGGGATTCTGTGAATTCCCCGAGTGCTAAAATTAAGGGTTACCTCCTCTTGGTCTCCCCTCCCAGTCCAGAGGGACTGACGACACCTTCCTCGACACCACTGTCCTCTTGAAGTCTGTCTCTGCACCCCTTGTTAGTTGCCTGGTTTTCTTGTTTCTTTTTCCGTATGACATGCCCTGTCTGCTGCAATTAAAGTGAGCTTTTCCGATCGCAGATTATGATTAATGCTTTATGAAGACACTCAGAGCACTGAGGACATGTAAGGTGTTCAGTCCGTGTTTGCAGCCCTGGCTCCTGCTCATCTCTTTGAGCCCATCTGCCACCATTCTTCCTATGCTTTCACACTGTACTCCTGCCAACTGGAATGAAGGGCTCATCTTGCCATTACATCCCTCCTTGTGTGAGCACACACTTTCCTTCTGCCTGGAGTGCCCTTCTCCTCCCCGTTGCCAACTACCCATCCCAGCAAAGTGGATCCATCCCTCCTTATACCAACACTGTCCGTTGCATGTAGTTCCATTGTGGAAATCGTTATATTTCAATTAGTTGTTACCTGTCTGTCTGTTCCACTGCCTGAGAACGACTTGAGAAAAGACACATGTCTTATTTATTTTCTGTACCCTTGTGCCTTTACCAACACCTGGACAGGACGAGTGGGAGGTGAATGAGGTGCTTGCCTGGGGTGCAAAACTTAAGGGGGGTACCAAAAAACTCAGTAATCAAAATAAATAGTATTTAATGCAATATGTTTAAAAAATCAAACTTCATGCAAAAGAATCTGAGGTGAACAAAACATTTAAATTTTAAATAAAGATGGGATCAATAACGTGTCATGCCGGGTCATACTGGAGCCTGAGGCAAAAGGAAAAATCAAAAATACTGATTTGTCTTTATCTGAGGGAGTATGCAAGTGAATAGCTGGAAAAACTTTGCAGATTGAACCGCCAATTACCCAAGTTTCAGTATTTACTGTTAGAATTACCCTGTCTCCTTACCAACTCCTTTTTCATTCTATTTTCTTCCTTTGGTGCAATGATAACCATTTTCCAAGTTTAGAGAAAAAGAAGACATGCAAAACAATGCCCCAACTCCAGCCAATTAAATGCATTTTGCTCAGTTAGAGCACCTAGCAGTGGGGTAAAGACTCAAGATCCATCTGTGTGGGCCAGTTGCTTGGTCTGGGTGTAAAGACAAAGAGCCACCTCCACCCCCACCCCTGGCTGGTCACTATGGAAACAGAAGTCCTTGATCACTGGGGACACTGAGTAAGAAACTGGATGTTAGAGCAAATCCATCTCCACCACTGGCAGCACAGAATGTATATTCCTAGGGGAAAAGCTGACATTTTTGGTTGAAATTAGTTTTTTGGGTCTTTTACACGTCACTGTTGTCACAGATAAATGCCCAAGAACTGGCCATACAGCCATGTCTGGATCCACTCTTGTCCTCAAAGGCATTAGTGTGGGCTATTTGGAAAGGCACTGTGCCCAGGATGAAGAGCTTGGGTTTGGGTCAGGCTCTGCTCTCACTAGCTGTGTGACCCAACCATGCTATTTAGCCATTCTGAGCTTCAGTTTATTCATGTACAAAAAGAGAGGGTTAATTTCCAAGATTTTGGTTTCCAAACCCTGTACTATGGGACCCTAGGGCTATAAGAAGCTCTCTTAGGGAACACTGATAACATCGTAAAGCCCCCCTGCTTTATCCACAGCAGCCCCGCTTTAGTCATTGATTAGGGTCTCATGTAGGAATTGTTTAAGAAAGGGGGGAGAGTTTCCACTGCTTATTAAAAAAAAAAGACATACAACACTGGCCTAGATTTAATAATCCTACCAGCTATACTATGTGATGAGTTATGATCTGTTGGCGGCAGCTTTGAAGAGTGCCAAGTGTGTCTGAAGGATATGTTCACTTATGCCTGTGGACTAGGAGGGCCCAAGTAGACACACACAGAGAATGATGGGTTGAATTTTTTCATCCTTTCACTTAACGAGTGTCTTTGTCCCAAGAGTTGCTCAAAATTAATTACGCTGCTATTGCCACAAAGTTTTGAGAGAAGCCTAATTAAGATCTAGTCCAGTGACTTATTCAATGCTTAATCCCCTTCTTTCCATCCTCATCAAGTGGTCATGCAATGTCTTCTTGATTCCTCCAGTGACTGTGAACTCACTACCTTTGGTCATATCTGACTTGAACCCCTGATTCATAGAGATTGACATTTTCAGACCCTGTAAGACAAGCCTAATCCCTCTTCACAGACTAACCCTTCAAATAATTGAAGAGAGTGACCATTGGCTCCTCACCATCTTCAATTGTTCAAGCTAATGACCCTGGCCTTTGAGCTCTTGTCTTTCTGGCATAGGTTTCACTGTGCCAGTGGTCCTCACCCTTTCCTCTCTTACTGGAAATTCACCAGGATGGAGTGCCACATCCTGAACAGCATCAGAGCAGAGTAGAGCAGAACCGTTTTCTCGTTCTAGTTCAGTGTTTTTTCAATCCTGCTGCACATTACAATCACCTGGGCAGCTTTTGAAAAAATACTGCTTTCTAGGCTCCATCCTGAACAATTAAGTCAGAAACTCTGGGGGCAGGTTTGGGCTCTGACATTTAAAAAAATGTATGTCCAAGGAACTCTTTTGTATGGCCAGAATGAAGAACCACTGCTTTTGACACCAGGTACAGACATCCTTGATTCTTGCTCTGATTGGCCAATAATCTGGAGTGTACTGCACAGCTTGGTTGGTTGACGAATTTGAAGGAAGAAGGGAAGAGTACTATTGCTTGAGTACCTTTCATTCCTAAGTCCTTAGGTACATTATTCCATTTAATCTTCATCTATGAGTCAGGTGGTTTTGGCCCAGTTTTACAAAAGAGAAAATTAAGCTCAATGAAATTCAGCAATTCACTCACCCACCTAGACAAGTGGCAGAATTGGGATTCCAACCCAAGTCTGTTTGAAACCAGAGTCCACTTTCTTGTTACCATGCTTTTCCTAATTCAATTAATTTAGCAGTTATTTATGAAAAATCAGTACCTACCATATGCTAGACATGTTCTAGGCCAGCAACTTTTGTGAGCTGGAGTTCCTGTGGCAATCTTCCCAGCGGTGCCAGGACATAGAACATTTTCTTTTTTCATTCAATGATTTGTTTATGGGTACGTTTTCTTGAAGGAAAAATCATGTTGGTGTAATGCAGGCTTTGTAGAGAAATAAGTCTTTGGTATTTGGTTGTAAAATAAATGTCAGAATAAAATGTTTGAGAAAATAAAGAGCTGTATATGAAATCACTTCCCATGGAGCTGTAGAATACTGATGGACTGTTGCTGGTGTTTCATTATTTAAGGCAAATTTGGTACATGAGAAAGGAGCTGCTGTACCCCGGCGGTTATTGATCCCCAGAGTTCTGGTCTCATTGCTAGCAGTGATTACAGAGCGGCTTCCACTTGTCCTAGCCACAGGGTTTGAAGACCAAATCAATCAGCAGAGTGACATGACCCCCAACCAGTGGCTTTGTGACTGTTCTCACCAAAGCCTCTGGAACATACTCTAATAAAGATGTTGACCACTGTTTCCATCTTAGATTGACTGAGCAGGGGCATTTGTGGGGGCTATTTATAGGCTAAAGGTACCATCCAGGGAAGAATAACAAGGTAAGAAGAAGGAAAGTGTCTCAGACAAGGGAAGGAGATAGAAATAACAAAAGTGAGATAGTAAAAGCTGTGTGAGGAGCACCAACAACTCTAGATGGGATGCCTCTGGCCATAAATGTCCTCCTACCCAGCAGCCATCTCTATCCCAGACTGAAATCAATCCATCCTTCAGATGATAGACTAGAATGCTCCTCTTCCTTAAGGGCTTCCCTGATCACCTAAGATTGGGTCAGTATCCCTCTCATGACCTCCCTGTCCCTTCTTCTCATTGAAGGACACACAATCCTCTATTAACATTGACTCATCACTTAAAAATCCCTCCTCCCAGACCAAAGCTTCTTAACTATGGCCTCCAGGTGAGTTACAGGTGTGCCCAAGCTTTTGTACACCTCAGCACTTACGGCACCCCCACTGCTGGATCCCTGAACAGCTTAGTCTGTCTGGCCATATGTGGCAGAACTATTTTTTGTGTGCCATGATACAGAAAATGTTAGGAAATGCTGTTCTAGAGTGTCCTAGGCTGTTCTAGACTGTTCATTCTAGAACAGGTCCAGAGGGAGGGAAAGAAGGAGGGAGAGGAGGAGGAAGAGAGAAACGGGCTATCCAGGTGGGAACAGATTTTTTAGCAACTGGAGATACTTGAGAACCACCATTTACCAGGTTTTCTGCAGGCAGTTATTGTCTAGGTAGGTAGGAGGTTATAACTCATGACATTTAAGACCTCCCCTGTCTTTTGAGCCAGGCTGACCTGATGGGAAGGGCATGGGCTTTGGATTCAGGAAGACATAAGTTTGAATTCCAGCTCTGAGAGATGATCTGTAGGACCTCACATTATTTAACTTTGCTATGCCTCAGCTTTCTCATTCATAAAATGGGAAGAATAATAGTTTTGGGTTTAGGCTATTATGAGAATGAATGAGATAATGTTGCTCAACAGGGTGACACACAGCCATTCAACACTTTTCCTAACATTTAAAATTTTCAGAACTACTTCAGGAACCACTTTTGCGATAAATGACAGTTAACGTGGCTTAGTGTTTCAGTTTGAGGAGTTGAAGTCCAATCCTGGTTCCGTATTTATTAGTTTGTTTGACCTCAGAAAAATTACTTAACCCTGCCCCACTCCCATGCCTCTGCGGTTTAAACTGTAAAAGGTGAGGAACTTCACCGACTTCATTAGTTTTTGTTTAGAAGATGAAATGAGTTACATGGGTCAAGTCCTCAGAACATGCCTGCACATCATAAGCACTCATGTTTGTGTTTGTTCTTATCCATGTTACCCAATAAGACGAGCTGACGGTAGCCAGTGAGCTGAGGACGTGCACAGATGCACTGCCATCCCGCGTGCTGCTGTGTGGTTGCAAAGGAGATTCCAAAGCATCAGCAACTGGGGTCGTGTGCTGATGGTTCGGTGGGAGAAGCAGGAAAGTTCACTTGCAGTTAATTTATATTCAGCTGTATTAATTAGCACAAGCCTCAAAGCCTAAAATAAATGAAGCCAGTCTTAAAAAATAAAACAAAACATGAGGCCGTAGGCTAGAGAGAATGTTGGGAACTTCTTTTTGTTATTCTTGTTGTAATCGTTATAAGAGTGAAAATGTTCTTACAAACCAAGGTTATCTGTGAACCAGAAGACCCTGGGCTCCTCTGTCCGGGGTCAAAAAGCGATTTGAGCATAAGATAGCAAGTATTTATTATTGTAACTTTCAGGTTTTCAGAGTCGGCTGTGTGGCAACACTCTCCACATATCACATAAACTTTGCAAAGCCGTCTGTCCTAGCTTCCCAGGGCTACTATAGCAAAGTGCCTAAAAAATGGATGGCTTGAAACAACAGAAACTATTATGTCATGTTCGGGAAGCCAGAAGTTCAAAATCAGGGTGTCTACACGCCCAGGCTCTCTGGGGGAGAATCCTTCTTTGCCTCTTTTAGCTTCTGGTATTTGTCAGCAATCCCTAGCATCCCTTGGCTTATGGATAATCTGGCTGCCTTCTCCCTGTGTCTTCACATTGTCTTCTCTCTGTGCATGTTTGTCTCTATGGGCAAATTTTCCCTTCTCATAAGGACACCAGTCATATTGAATTCGGACCCACCCAAAGGACCTTATTTTTTAGTTTGATGATCTCTATAAAGACCTTATTTCTAAATAAAGCCACATTCTAATATACCGGGTCTTAGGACTTCAACATATCTTTTTGGGGGACATGATTTAACCCACACCATCACCTTTTAAGGTTTGTATTATCATCTTGTTTTACAGCTGAGGTCATTGAGCCTCAAGGGGACAAGAAATGTGTCCAGGTCACATGGCTGGCATTTAGGGAAAGCCCATGTCTTCCAGACCCAGGCTGGATGCCCCCACATGCCTCAGTCTCTGTGTGCCCAGCTTCCATCTACACCACTCACCCCTGTAATGGTGTGGGCTGCTGTGTCTAGTGGGGCAGGCAGGAAGCACGGTATGCTTCCGCTCACAATGTGGGGATCTCCACCACCCCCTCCCAGAGTTTCAACCTCAAGGTGAAGCCTAGAGCACAGGCCACACTCACACTGAAACTTTTCGTACCTCCCTTCACATCTTCTTCAGCACCACCCCTCAAAACCCAGAAGACGTTCTTATCTCCTCTCTGTAGGAGAGGGAAACTGCCTCTACTGCCTTAGGCATTCTCCCTTTCTCTGGATTGGTATAAATTCCACGCTTGAGTCCTCCAGCCTTTTCTCTTGATAGTCAAAACTAGGCTGTGGGTATTAAAACAACAATGCAACAATAGCGACAATGAGTCCCAGCTCCCGAGATAGCAAGCCTTGGCTTTCAGGAACTCAAGGTCAAGAATCCGAATCTTGGCTTGCAAGAGGTTCTTTGGTGACCTGGGGCAATTAGTGTTAGCCGATAGTCCAGAGAGTTGTAGGGTAAAAAGGAAAATTCATGGGGTAATATCTTAGAATACTGCCTTAATATTATTTTAGCTTTGAGATTTGGCTGTCAAGGGGACAATCATTTCCTGGCACCACCCAAAATTTGCAAGTGTAGTTGGTAGAGGCATCCTTTTCATGAGTTCTAGATTCTGACCTGTAGGAATTGATTGGTTTTGCTCTAGTCCAGGGCCAGAGATGAAATCTCTGACTCTGGTTCCCCACATCTGAAACATGTGCTGTCGGTCCCCCAAATGTGAATATAGATAGATTAGCACATGACGGTCCAAAGCTAGAACATGATGGAATATAGCGAGTTGTCCCTGAGTTACTAGCTTCATTTTTCTTTATTAGCAGAACACGTGTCACTTAACTCCTGCCACCAACATGATTCCCTGATCACCATGTCCAACCTCTGTCATTTTACACATGTAGAAATGGAACCCTAGAAAGGTAAGAAAAATTGCCCCAAAGATTCCAAAACTTCATTGCAGTGAAGCCAATGGGAGGAGCCCTGGGCGCAGAGGAGCTCCGAGGAGATTAGCACTCCCACATTTTCTCTCCACCACCCCATGCTGCCACGAGGATTCCTTACTCTTCCCAACCTACAGATTGTTTTTCAACTATAAATATCCAGTTTGGAGGTGGAGGTGGACACGCGCAAATACTTGACCCCAAGAAGCCCCAATCCATCTGCTCGTGGCTGCCGAAGACAGAATTTCTGATGAGCTAGAACTTAGTATCTTTGCCAAGAGCCTTCGGTCCTCTTGCCAAGGAAAGATCAGTTCTCTGCTCAGATGAACCCCTGTCTGGGGGTGTGGAGATGACAGCGGGGCTGCTCTTGATGTGTCCACGGCACACCAGCAGAAAGCCCTTGGTCCACAGGAAGAGGCCCCGCACAGACACAGCCAGATGGCGAGGATGAGGGGCCCCGTCTCCAGTTCCAAGTGACACCACTGAGGGGGTAGCAAACCCACCTAGCACAGCCTGGGTGAGCCACAACGCCATGCGCACATTGCTGTGGATTTTTACAAAACCGCTGTCAGCTCACACTTGCTCCACTGAGCTTTCCGTCCTGATGGCTAGACTGGCAGGGTTCTGACTTGGAAACCTGGAAGGAAAACGTAACTTACCATCAATCATAACTGTGCACCTTTACTCTCAGTGTTTGTTTTCAAAGCAGAGACCTCCTGAAGACTTGAAACACACAGTCCTTTCTGTGAGAATATACTGAAGCTCCCCACCTCGCCGTAGAAAGACAGTGGTGAGAATACAAAAAGCAAACGGGGCAAATAGATCCACATGCCACAAGATGGCGGGGCGGGGGGTAACAGTGTGAGCTCTCTTTGTATTGGCCCCCCAAACACACACACAGACGCACGCAAGCAGCTCCCCTCCTCCCTTTATGCAAATGAGCTCAGGTGAAAGTAAACATCATAGACAATCTTGAAGGTCAAAAGATAATAACTGACAAAAGGGCTTCTTTGAAAGGGGGTAAAGAGAGTCCCACTAGCTTTCCTTTGCTGAAAGTTGCAGAAGGGAACGTCTATTTCGTGTGCACCGGGTTATTATAATGTAATAAGATGGCTATTCTTGTGTGGCTCGTTAGCTAGTCCTAAAGATAATTCTAAGAGAAGTTCAAAGGATATTTTGAGCTGTGGGAGAATCAGCGAAGGCATTACTTTGAATGACAGCCCTCCCTTGGATCTCTGTAAAAAGTTAATCACGTTTCATATGCAAATAGATACCCCCCAGGTATAAGTGTTGTGCTTCATTCATTTATTCAAATGGCATTTCTGTGCTCTCACCTGTGTGCCTCACTGTGCTGGGTGCTGAGGGGCAGACAGAAAAGGTAGGCCTGGTTCTCCTGCCCCTCGGTTTGGGGAGAAGTTAGGTTGGGCAGAACAGAACATTTAAATGACAGAATTGTCAAAAGAATTGGCCACGCCTCCTGTGAAAGCATATTAAGCTGTCTTGGGTCAGCTAGGGCCATCTCCCCGCTTTTTCTCCCCCAGAAGCTGTGTCCCTGAATCAGTGTCTAGATGTCAGAGGGGTCGGGTACTTGGGGGTCAACTCTGCAGATGAATGTCTTGATGGGGGTGGGGGGGATACTCATCTCAGCTTTCCTTTCTTTTCCTTAGGTTGTTTTGACCTCAGCAGCTTTGAAGGGGTCTCTGATGTGTCCAAGTTGCCATGAGGACCAATATACTCCTTAAAAACTGAAGCTGCCCCATGGAGGGGGAGTGGGAAGGGGAGGGAGAGAAATGGAAGGATAAAAGGCAAGGCCTGCAGGGGGATGAGGATACAAGTTGAACATCCCAAGGAGAAAGAACTGTTAGAAAGAAAAGGGCTTGGGAGTGTTGTTGGCAAGAAGGAAGCATGAGCAGTGTTGCCCCTGATGCTCCCTCTCTATTTCCAGGTGGACCCCTGCAGTGGCCTCCCTGTCCCCAACTCCATGTCCTCCCATCATTTTACACATCACCACCCCAAACTCTTTGTCTCTACTCCCTCAGAACCCTCAATGTGTTATCACTGATTGCTGGTAAAGTTCAAATTCCTGACCTTGACATCATTAAGCCAAGCCACTTTCTACCACTCTTCTCCCTGAATCCTTTGCTCCCGCCACACCGGTCTGCTTGGCGTTGCCCAAATGCACCATGGGTTCCCTCGGCTCAGGCCTTCACCTCTGCCTGGAATGCCTCTCACCCCGTCCCCTTACTGAACCTGCCCATCCCTCAAGCTCCTTCAAAGCCCACCCTGCCTGCGTTTGAATCCCCATCATCCCTACAGCCTGGAACCCTCCCATAGCCCTGATAGAATGCCTTGTGTTACAGAATAATGGCTATATACCTCATAAATCTTAAATGCAGGCAGGAAGGAAGGAAGGACTAGATGGAGGGAGTGAGGGAAGATTCCCTTCATCTTTTACTCTGAATAAACAGGACTTTTGCTAGGAAGTGATGAAGGGCTCTGAGTCAGTTATTTGGCTTAGTTGAGAGCATGCTATGCCTAAAGCTTGGAGGTGTGTGTGTGGATAGGGGGATTTCTTGACACTTGGGGCTACCATTTGACCTTGGGGGATGCTGAGCCAGGGCCTTAGGTGACAGCAGCGGTTCCTGGCAGGAGAGGAGGGGGGCTTCTGCCCTGACAGAGCCCAACTCTTTTGGGGGTGGACAGAGCCCTGCCACCTGGCCTGGCATCAGAGTCCTCAGAAGTCCTTCTTCCTCCCAGCCAGCCACAGGATGACACACTAATTGCCAGGCTGGCTCTCATTTAAATTCCTCTCAATGGCAAGTGCAGAAAAGGTGACAAAATCCTGACAGGATTTCCATTTGTTTTAATTCTAGTTCAGCTCCAGGGATCTCCTCATTAAGCCACATCACCGGAGTTGTTAGGGGCCAGAGCACGGAACTGGAGGTGGCCAGGCAAGGCAGGGCTGTGGCTAAATCCACCCCCCCAGCCCCCCAACTCCTGCCTGGCCACCTTCTCCCTCTCCTCACTGTTATCCCGGCCTGTCTGAGGGGTGGCTCCCTAGGTCATGCTTCCTGCCTATCCCCCTGGGTCATTTTCATATTCTATTCACCGGGCTACTTACACTGTTGATATTTTCTGTCTGTTCTGTTTTATGGCCGCTTTCCATCCACAGATCCAGCCTGATGATATTCTGGTCTATTTATATCCCCTGCCCTGCCCAGCTCTGCCACACCCCCCAATCTATTTTATCAATCTTGTTTACCTCCTCCATTGCTATCCCTCTTGCTGTTAGTTGGTCATCTATCTAGTTTCTAGTTAAATGGTCTCGCCCTTCCCTCTGTCTCCCACTTTTGCCTAAATCTGCACCAGGTTCCCCTGGCGAGCCTGCCTGCCTCACTCCCACCCCCACTTCCTGCACTTGACAAGTGAGCCCCACCCCCCAATCGAACACCCCTGTGGGCAAAGCTTGCTCAGCAGGACACTCACTACCACATGCCCGTAGGTTCCCTCCCTCGACCTACCAGCAGTAATCAGAGCTAACACTATCTATGGAGCATCCAGCACAAGTCAGGCCCTGAGCTGGGTCTTCATCTCCTGCTTACCACAACTTTTCAAGACAATTTCCCTGTATATTAGAGGAGGAAGCCGAGGCTCAGGGAGGCTCCCATAGTTAATATGTGGAATATTGACAACCCACTCTTAGTTATCTGCATGAGCAATAGCACAGATAATCTCCCCCTGCAGAAAAATATAGACCTCATTTCTAATAGGCGCTGGAATATTGCATTTGGGGCAGTAGATTTCCCTCCTGGTGCTTCTCTGCTGTGGCTGATAGTCAAAGTACAGTGCAGGAAAGGCCACGCTACGGAATGGTGCCCTGCCACAGAAATGATGTGCGCAGAGAGCATTGTTCCCTGTAATGGGGTGAGCCCGTGTGATTGATGACTGCCAGCCCCGGCCCCAGACCCTCGCTTCCAACACCTCCTCTCAGCCCCACAAGCCATTTCTCTTCCCTGAAGAGCTGCACTGACCCAGGGTTGTGCGAGGTGGTGTCAGACGCCAAATAAAAACCAAAGGAAATCCACCCGGGATTCCAATATGGCCTGGGCTCAATAATGGAGGGTAACTGAGTGTCCCCCGTGATTAGCAATGGGGGACCCCTGCAATGGAGCTACCATGGGATAGGATAGACACAAGTGAGTCCTCAGGTCACTTGATCAAGGAAAAAAAAAAAAAGCTACACTCCCAGATGGGGTGAACTTCTAAACCTGGAATCCCAAGGACAGAGAAAATCAACAAGGAAACAGAGCCCCTTAGGCAAAATGTCAGGGAAATTATTGAGCTCCCTTGAAAGTATTGGCCTCAAATTATTCCTGGGGTCCTCTTGCGTCTAGAGTTGAATCAAAACTTCCAAGCCTGATGTTCAAGGCCCCCTATAACCTACCTCTTGTTCATTGTCTACCGTTCCTCCTCTGCCAGATTAGAGTAACATAGGATCCCCCTGCACACCTTTCCCTGTGGGGAAGTGACCCCCAGGGGGCATGCGTGAGAAAGAATGGATGCCCTTTCTTAGGCTCATTATTAGGGGTTTATACTGGTCCTTCAGGATTTTAGAGTCCACATGCCCCTCATTTGCTACCTACAGAGTAGGAGGTGATCAGCACTGAACTAAAGGTAATCAATATGAATTGGGAGCACAGAGAAAAAAGGCAGAGCATGGAGGGGTCAGGACGTCTTCATGGAAAAGGTGCATCTAAACTGGGTCTTGAAACATAGGTAGGGTTTATGCAGACATTTGAAGTGGAAAATGATCATTAACAAAAGACAGGAAAGTGCATGGAGTATTTACACGCTTGGGGCGATGAGCTGGGATGGTGGTGGGGGTTGAGAAAGATGGCGCCTCTCTGTTGAGTATCTGACTTCACCCACTGTAAATTCCAGGGGGGCGGTGGCCGTGTCTTTGTAACTGCTGTGTCTAGCATGGTCACGGCTGGTGCTCAGGGAGGGTTTCTAATCCCCGGCAGTGTAATGATGCTGCTGGTGGTGTTTACCGATGCTGCTTTATGGGACTCCAGCCGCTGCCACCAGCACCATGAGACTGAGCATCAGGGACCAGACCCTGGGAAACTGAATGCATTTCTCCCTCCATTTTCCCCCTCTCCTGCTTCTTCCTCAAGCTCTCTCCATCTGACTTTGCATTTTTTTTTCGGGAAAATCAGGTGGGGTGTTGCCAATCTGCCTGGGACTCCCCGCCCAGCACGAGAGACCCTGTCATAGAAAAGTAATCTCTTTAAATTTCTACCAGGTGAAATCGTGCTGCAGAACACAGCAGGTCGGCCAGGCCAGCCCTGCCATCCTGCCTCCACCGCAGTGCTGAGGAATAAGGGGAAATGGTTAGCATTACATTTCATGTAAATCAGACTTTATTTGCTCTGGTGACAGGTTATTACCATCTGCAGGGAATGAGGGGGAAAAGCAGCTGCTGGCTGGAGAGGAGGCTCCCCAAACGAAGATGCCTCCAATAGTGGCCTACAGCAGCGTGCAGACAGGCAGCCTGACCCTCCTTCCTCTGTCCCCCGGCCCGGTCGCATTCCCCCCAACCCCTCCGTGTAGCAGCACCGTCTGGGCCGCTCAGTCCTCTCACTGCTCACGTGGGGCATCTCATACAAGGACTGCCCCCAGCCATGTCTCACACAGCCCTCCTGTGCACCGTGGTTCAGGCCCTCTTCTGACCAGAGCACTCTGCGCTTCCATCTACCTCGCTGAATTGCATCTAGCCCTCAAGACCAACTCAAGTCCAAAACCTTCATGAAGTCTTTCCTCACCACTCAACCTGTGGCTCTCCCTTTCTCCTTTGAGTTTTGTTTCTGCTTAACCTGTCTCATAAGCTAGTTTAACCTGACTGATATACTCCTTTCAGAAGCCAAAGTGATGGTTGGCTCCTACTAGGGTATCTACTATGTGCCAGGCCCACTGCTAGGCACTAGGGGGTCGATACTGACATGCATGGGGCACAGTCTCTACCCTCAGCTTCTCAAAGCCTGCTCGGGCAGCTAAGTTATGCACACGAAGAAGCCCACCATCACTTCAAGCACATAGTAGATTCTTAATAAATGTGTTGGTTGCTGGTAGGAGGGTATCAGCCAGGAGAGGCTAGGTTATGTATGCTAAAGCAATAAATAAATGACTCCTAAATCTCAGGGGCTGAACACAACAAACATTTGTTTCTTGTTTATGCTACATGTCCATTGTGGTCATCCAGCAGACTGCTCATTGTAGACACACAGAGACCCAGGCTGATGGAGCAGCCACCAACTTGAACATTGCTTGGGAAGACCTCTCACTGGCAGTGAAATAAAGCTTTCTCCCGACAGAGCTCACTTCTGCTTGCAAGCCACATGACCCACCAGACTAAAGGGGCCAGAAAGTGCAATCCTATCATGTGTCCAGAAGGCAGAGAGCGGGAATACCTGGTAAATAGCACTGATGTCTTCTCTAAAGTCTTAGCTACTAAATTGCATGAGAAAGGTGCTGTGTCTGTTTAGTCACCACTGAATCCCCAATGGCTGACGCAGTGCCTGGTACATAATAAAGGCTCAATAAATACTTAACTGGATAGCCAGCTTTGGCTCTGACCTTTAATCTTGATGCAGAACTGAGTGATGTGTTTTATTGGTCTCAAATCTGCTTCTGCGCCTCTGCAGACCACAAGCCCCTGGTAGGAGGCAGCCATGCCTTCACTGCCTTGGAGCCCTTCCACACGATCAGCGTCGCTTAGGCATATCGGCAGGAAAGGGGGACACCATTGTCTGTTGAGACTGTTTGCTATTATTTGGTGAGCAGACACTTTGAAAAGTGTATATATAAAGGTTCTTGTGTGCCTGAGTGTGTGTATCACAGGGAACACTGGAAGGAAGGAAGGAAGGCAGAAGGTGGCTCCCTATTTTATTGCTGCGTTCCTCCCAGTGGTAGT
Source organism: Halichoerus grypus (assembly GCF_964656455.1). NCBI lineage: Eukaryota > Metazoa > Chordata > Mammalia > Carnivora > Phocidae > Halichoerus > Halichoerus grypus. The sequence continues at coordinate 105,008,520 of NC_135718.1, read as the reverse complement.
TAATCAGTGCTGTGTTTGATGTAGGACTTGGTTTTGGGGGTTGCAGGAAAAGACCTGGGAGATGGTGGTTCGGTCTTTCTTTTGGCAGCTTCTTCGGCTTCCCTACTATGAGTGGCTCCTACTCCCATCTTTTCTTCCATTCCATCCTCTCTTCTCTTCCTTCCTTTCTTCCCCCCGCTCCTTGTCCCTTTCTCTAAAACCACAATGGCAGATAGGCAGAGAGGATGGGGTGAAGGAATGCCCTGAGTCAGGAGCGTGAGAACAGGACTGGGGTCTGGCTGCAGATTGCTAGCATTTGAGGCCACGGTCATGGCTTGAGTGTCCCTGTCATGGACACAGTTCTAGATATACTCGACCCAACGAGAGGCCTGGCAGAGGAAGCTGGGAGCAGAAATCATTCCAGGTCCTCTCTCCACCTTTCCCCCTCCATCCCTCATCTTCCTGGAAGACCAGGCTCGAGGAGAAAAACAACTGGGATCTGATCCCATGACTCCTGTCCAGGGCTGGGCTTCCTTGGCTGCTTCTCCCAGGAAAGGGAGGAAGGCTGGGGTCTTCCACCGATCACGTTCAAGCCCGTTTGGGCTTTTCCGGCACCTCTGATGGAGGACTGCAGCTCTGAGAAGGCAGAGCAGGTCCAGCAGCACTGCTGCTCCACAGCCTCCAGCCCTGGATGTCTGCCAAGCTCACCATCTGTACCCTCCGGCCAGGGGCAGGCCATTGCCAGCTTCTGCATTAAGCCCTCCCCCGGCCCACTGCCCCAGCCTGTGCTGGGGATCTGCCAGCGCCCCAGACTGCATCATGTAATCAGATAAGCTTTGCCAGGTTTATGGCTGGTAATTTACGGCTTCTTGAACAACATCTATCACGCTGTACAGTCATTAATCCCAGAGTCTTTGCCCACTTTGTAGAAAATAGCTTTTGTAATTCCTTACAATGTAGCATTTGCTAACTCACCTGTCGGGCTGTCAGGCTGGGTGGGTGTGACAAGCCACTTTCCAGTTATTTCTTTCCATCTTCCTTTAGGGGAGCCAGGCCTTCTTCCTCCAGAAAATCACAGCCAAGATCTTTATTACCCAGCTCTCTTTATAACGGCTCTCCACCTTACTCCTGCAGGGCAGCTCCATACTGTTGAAAGGCAGTCGCGGTGCTGATGGTGAGGTGGGCTCACAACTCCCGTAAAGGCAGAGCCTTTCACTGCAACAAAGAGAGAGCAGGTCCCAGGCAACACAAATTTACTCTTTCCTTATTCAGTGTCAGAGGGAGAGGGGGTGGAGTGTGACCTGAGGGCACATGGACACACTTGTACGCAAGCACAGGTTGTGTGAAATGCTTCTGTGGTCAACCCTGGCTTGGACGCTCTAATCACAGGATCAGTTTGGACCATTGAAAACTTCCAACAAAGGCAAACAAAATGATACATAACTGCATTTGGCTCCAGGATGAATCACACGGTCTTTCATAGCCAAATAAACTTAAGCTATTCCAGCATTAAAATGAAGTCTCCTTCTCTTAAGGCATGTCTCCCTGGCTGAAAGAGGAGGTAAATGGGAAATTCTAAGTTATGGTGAGTAAGGACAGACGGGTGGGCTGAAAAGATTTGGACTGTGATCTTATGACACCTAGAGTATATATTGATCAATTTAAAAGTTAAAAAAATTCTGGGGAAAGATGAAGTGAAACATACTGGAAGGTAGTATATCAAAATGATAAAAAGGTCAAATTCAGATGTTGGGACATATATATATATATATATATATATATATATAATATATATATCACATTTATTATATAATATATATGTACATATATATATATCTCCCAATTTATTAATCGCCTATGTTTTCTAACAACGAACATGCATTTTTATACTTGGAATAGATACAAATACCACAAATGAATGATAATGTTCATTATGATCGAGCAACTGATGAACGTGACTAACATCAAAGGTGTTTGTCCCCCTCCTATACATTCCTAGGACAGGATAATATCTAGAGGCGTGTTATCTGCCCATTTCCTCTCCTTGGACCCATTCTCTCTCTCTCTCTTTTTCAAAAATAATAGGTAATGTTTATTGAACACTTGCCTTATGCCGGCTTCTGTGCTAAGCACATTATAAGCATTATTTTATTCTATCTTTACAAGTTAGAGATAATAGTCTTTAATACTGGTGTACTTTTCCTCCAGGCTTTTTAAAAAAATGGACTTTGTTAGCACAGTTTTAAATTTACAGACAAATTGTGAAGATAATACAGAAAGTTCCTGTATAACTTGAAGCCAGCCTGTCCTATTATACCATCTTATACTAGCATGATACATTTGTTACAATTTTTTAAAAGATTTTATTTACATACTTGACAGAGAGAGAGCACAAGCAAGGGGAGCAACAGAGGGAGAGGGAGAAGCAGACTACCCTCTGAGCAGGGAGCCTGATGTGGGGCTCGATCCCAGGACCCTGAGATCATGACCTGAGCCGAAGGCAGACGCTTAACTGACTGAGCCACCCAGGCGCCCCGCGTTTGTTACAATTAATGAACCAATACTGATACTTTATGATTTACTAAGACCCACAGTTTATTTAGATTTCCTTAGTTTTTAGTAATGTCCTTTTTCTGTTCCCACCAAGCTACCACCTACTGAACAGCCATCTTGAAGCTCTCTCGAAGCTCCTCTTAGTTGCAATAGTTTCTCCGCCTTTCTTTGGTTTTGATGACCTTGACAATTTTAGGGATGCTCCTCAGAAATTGTTTGAGGTTTTCCTCTTGATAAGACTGGAGTAAGAATTGTTTTTTTTTAATTTAATTTTTTAAATTACTGAAGTATAAATGACATACAATGTCATGTTAGTTTCAAGTGTACAACATAGTGATTTGACAGTCATACACAGCATGCCACACTCCTTGGACCCATTCTCTATACCCAAACCTCTCTAGTTCCGCATTTGATTTTCTCATAGTAAATATAGGAAGAAATATACTGAAGAACTTAAATATTTCCCAATGCAAATGTTATATTCTTTATGGTACCCTCACTGCTTCACAGAGGGTGCTCAGGAAATATTTGTTGAATGGATGGATGGGTGCATGGATGGATGGATAGATGGATGGATGGACAGTGTCTGCTTTTCATTTCAAATAAGGCAACTGAGGTGCAAGCTGGTGTCATTATGCTGTCCCTGCTGTGGGCTCCTCGGCATCAGTGCCTTGGGCAGCCACCGCCACAGTGCTCGTTCTTGTGCAGTCAGGGTATGGACGGACAGTGCCAACACAGCACTAACTGTGGGGGTGGGGACACTTTCTATATTCGGACTGAAGGCATAGTCAGCTTTCCCACCGAATTCTGCTCAGGGCATTTGTTGGCTTGTTGGCTTGTCATTATTGGCGCTGTTCAGTGGAAGCATGGATGCTCCTGCAGGACGTACAAGCAGACACAATGCTATCTCTTGGACTCCATTGTCGTGGCAGGGTTGTCTTTCAGGGTCCATCTTCTGCTTGATATTCTGTCTGCAACTTGGCCTCTGAAGACACTCAGCTGACGTGGTGTTGACATTAGACTCTCTGATTTGGGTGTCGGGGGAGAGGGATCTTTAATGAGTCTTTGTAGCCCAGTCCTTTAGGGTATAGTATAGATATAGGTCAGCTACAGCATAGAATAAAGTCTTAAACTCACTCATTTCAGCGTGTCTATCCCCCCCCCCATGCACACACGCATGCACGCACACACGTATGCACGCACACTCTCTCCAAATGGCAATGGCAGCTCTCTCTTTCAGCCACATATGTACGGAACCCCTTCCTCTTTCTCCTCCCCATCCCAGCTGCCTGCAACCATCATTTTAATCGGAGTTTGAGGGGTAAGGAGGATGAGGAAAGTTGTGCAAAGAACCCTGACGAGTTTGGAAAGCTCATCCCGGGCCTCTGGATACCTTCACAAAGATCACAGATCAGCAGCTTGGTCTTCCCTACACAAGAGGGCCAAGGAAGAAAGAAGCCAGGGGATTCCTATTTCTAGTACTTGCAGGAGATCCTTTCTATCCATTACAGGAGGTGAGGCATGGGGTGGGGAGGATACAAAGGGTCAGTGGTCTGGCAAACACGTTGACTCGTAAGTTTGAAGGGTGGGCTGGTGCAGGGTCCACGATGATAGAGGAAGCTACAGCCTTGGGTCGTAGACTTAATAACCCAGGGGCTTCGGGGAAAATCCCTTAACCTTTCTGAGCCTCATTTTTCATTGTTCATCTCCTATAAACCAGCCTGCATCAAATGAGTCGGTGTTTGTGCAAGTGTTTTGCAAACTGCAAGGTTCTTTACAAATGCAAAACATGGCTAGATTAAGTGCATAATAAGCACTTGTTGAATGAGTGAATAAATGGAACTCCGTCGTGGTGTGCTATTAATTTTGATGACATATTGATATCACTAGCAAGCATTTTATCGATCGATGACAATCCTATGAGTACCGGTCAAAACAAAACTGCAAAAACCACAAATTTCATCGCTGAGTGATATACAGCTTTATAGTGGTTTTCTTTGTTTCATTTGTCTCTGTCTTGTCTCTGCAATTACATCGTAAGCTGCTTGATAGCAGAAATCAAGTCATACACAGATTGCCCGGCATCAGTGGGGCACAAAAGCTGACCTTAGTGAATATTTGAGGATTGGATCTTGGATCTTCCATGGGCAGGACTGGGGATGCTTTGAGGGTTGCACATGCATGGGACAGCCATCTGCTGGTTGGACTGGAGGGGTCGGGAAGAAGCAGGGCTAGTTGGAGGGTACTCTTGCAGACATGCCTGCAGACCCATTTATCTCTCATGTTCCACACAGTTTGCCTAGAAGGAAAGAAGAGAAGGATGGGACGTCTGAAGCAAGTGAAATTAAGCCGCAAATTTCTTCTGAGCCTTTTGGGTGATGTTCCACCAACTCCTGAGAGGGTTAACCAGGTTTCTGGCTATGACTTCTTCCACCACCCTTTTAAGTGCTGTGCTTCCTCTCCTTCTGACCAGCCTAAGAGCCCTTCTTGGCAGTCCGTGGCTAGGAAGTAACAGAAAATTACTGAGACTTGGTAGGGAAAAGGCTTTTACTCAAAAAAAAAGAAAGAAAGAAAGAAGAAAAGAAAGCAAATGAACAGAACAGCCAGCGCAAGAGAAAGGGAACCTTTCAAAGGAACTTCTATTTAGTGCTAGCATCAGAATGAAGGCAAGCTCTTTCTTCTCCACCAGGCCCACACTGAGGAAAGTGAAATTGCTCTCCCTCCATTTCATTACTGGGAAGCCTTTTCTGGTTTCTTTAAGAGTCTCAAGTCCCCAAGAAGAGTGTCGCTGTGAACTCTGGCGCCCGCACATTGCTCTTCTCTGCACTGTGCTTTGCACTAGAAATTGTGAACAGAAATGAGGTAATTTACAGGGCCCAGCAATTGACCCAGGCCTGGGCAGCTGGCAGAGGACTGATACAGCAGATGCCTGGGTCCGGACAGTCAGTGAAATGAAAGCCAAAGGCCTAATGGGAAGGAAGAGCAAATTGAGTACCACAAACTAGGCAGAGATAACGGGTAGCAACAAGGCTGATGGATGGAGAGAGATAGAGACCATTTCAAACCTGAGCACCTTTCCGAATATGAAGGAATCATCTCTATGGGAAGGGCCAGAGCTATTAAAAGGGTGAATTGATGGCTGAGCAATGCCCACCAAGCTTGTTCCATGGACCCAAAGCTCTTTAAACAATTAACACAAAACAGGTAGAAAGTAGCTATTAACAAGGAAAAGAAAACCCAGAGGTCAGGCTTGTTTGTTTAAGGAGAGAACAGCAGTAATTCATCATCATACTTCAGACGGCTAAGTAAATATTTACTGAATGAGGGCAATAGTACTCGAAAGGGAACCTGGGAGTGGTCTGTGAAGGTGCCTCTCTGCATCGGGGGTTTGGTGGGACGTGTCTCTGGGACCACAGGGGCTCGGCTTGGAAGGACATGCTGGGTGTAGGTTCTCGGGTCACCTTCAGCAAGTTTACATAAGCAACTTGAAAGTTTTTTGACAGGCTCGTGTTATTGCAAATATACCCGCTAACTTGTTAGTGTTCCTGGTTTCTGGGCATACAATTGAAATAAGGAAAATACCCAAACTTGCATTTAAATCATGAATTTCTCCAGTCACTGTATTCCGTTAGCATTCCTTGAAATTTTTTTTTTTTTCAGTTAAACTATAGGAATTTGGGGGACTGGAAGAAACCCAACAAGAGCATTCATCCCAGTCCATTTAGATGAAAGCATCAAAAGAGTCCTGGAATGGTCGGCTGGGAAGGACTTCGAAATCCCTAGTCCCACCACCATTTATAGCAGAGGCAAACAAGTCCCAGAGCGGTGAGGGGCTCGTCTAAGGCACACAGGGGTCTGGTCCCAGGGCCATGCCTCCCATAACTGTGCTCCCTACACTAGATCACACTTTCCATCCCCTAGGTGGAAGAGTTCTTGATGTCCTTTAAATATCACACAGAGTTGTTTTCAGATGGCTGTATTAGACCCATGGATGCCAACCACTGTTGGACTCTGAGCTGCTTTCTAAGGAGCATAGAACCTGGCAGCTTTGAGGGGCAGCACAGATTCCTCTGTAAGCAAACTATAGGAGGAGCTCCAGGGTGGGTGCCACAGTCCTTTGTGACCTCCCCAGTGGCGAAGTGGGACCTTGGCTGTGCTCACACAAGCTTGCGAGCTTGCAGTGTGGTCACCACCTGGCTGCCTGCTCCGTGGATCACACAGTGGACTCGGCTCCCCCAGGACACCTTTCCTTTTCCGGCCCACACATCCCAGTCTCTTCTTTCCTCTTAGGGAATTTCAGCTTAACTATTGTTCTAAACATACTTAAACATAACTACACCGACCCACGATCTCTGGGGGAGCTGAGGTTTTAAATTTTTCATGCTATTGCTTGAATAGGAAGAGTAACAAGAGGTGAACTGCCGAGGGTCTTGAAGATCTTGAAAGATCTTGAGAAGAATGCAACTTTAGCTGAGGGAAACAGGACAGAAAATAAAAACCGATATAACGGCTTTGTGGGAAAGAAAATAAGACTATTGGCTCTGAGAGTAGAGAAGATGTACCACGTTTCAAATAGGGGCAGTAGCTTGCAAACACGATTTCATGATGTGATGTGTGGTGTCTTCTTTTGTATTTTTATCCTCTAAAGAATACTTTAGAAAATAACAGTTTAGAGACCACAGTTATGAGTTGTTTTCTGCTTGTGAACAAAAAAAAAAATGTAGATTTATATTCAAATGGGTAAAGGGTTATGGAGAATGAAATAGACAGTAGGTACAGTGACAACTGAGTCTGGGGAAAGCAAACGTGAGTAGGGAGCATGATGAGTCAGGCTCTCTGGCCTTACATCAGGCTATTTGCCTGCAGCCTTAGTATCGCTCAAAGACCTCCCAGGGACAGGAGGGGTCACGTTTCTGAAGAAAAGTCTGGATTAAGTGGGTTAATAAAGAACCACTACTCACGAGATTTTCTAAGGCTCTTGATACGATGTTTCTCTCTGGTCCTGTAAACCACAGAAGGGCCCCAGGAAGTGTAAGAGCTGAATGCTAACAAGTGAGACTTTGAGGCCCAGGGTTGAACCCGGGGGCCCACTTCCCAGCCTCCCACCCCTGCCTGCAGTGGGAAGGTGAGCCGTGAACAGGGAGAACGGGCGGGAAGGAGGTCAAAGAGCCTCTGATGGGAAAGACACAAGTATATCTCAAGTAGAGGAAGATCCCCTTCTGGCCAAATTTTCTTTCTTATTGGAAATCCCAGGAAATCTGCAGTGCAGCACGTGGTTTGGGGGCCTATGGCTTTGAGGTCTAAGAGCAGATTCCCTCATTCAGGATCTATTCAGGGCTCATCACTACGGGCCTACTATGTGTCAGACACTGTTCCTGGGACCTCTACTCTAAGCCACCCCAACACCATGTTAGATCCTCCCTGCCTCTACCACCAGCCCCAGCCCGTCGTTAACAAGTAGCAAAACTGATTCATTTGGATTTTATCTCCTTTTTATTTCCCCTACTCGCCCCATCGTGGGGTTGCTAATAAACTACATCACAGGGTAAAAGGCTGGCAGCTGGGGGGGGGGCGGGATAAAGGAAAATGCAAGTGCTGAGCTAATGAATTAATTGGATTTTGATGTACTAAGAGTCCGTAATGAGCTCTCGATTATTCAGGGATATGTTCCCAACCTAATGTAGTCTTCTTTATTTTCCTCTTGCTCTGCTTGAGGCTGAGTAATTTGGAACTTGTATAAAACAACAAGGATTCTTGTGGAAACAAAACAAAATAACCAACCGTAGTCTAATTTTCTTTTCTTTTTAAAGACTTTTCAAGCCTTTTGCTTGTCACCCATTCCCTATTAAAATGCAAGCTTTTTTGAGGTCCAGGATCTAATTTATATTCACATCCTTCCTACCTCCACAACCCCACTAAACAATATTTATGAATATTTTTTCATGTTAACAAATACAATTCATTTTTAGTGGTTTTGTAGTATTCCATTTTATGATGCTTCATAATTTATTTAACCAGACTCATTATTGGACACTTAGATGGTTCTTTATTTTTCAGTATCCCTACAGTACCTTATAAATAAACCTTGTGCACTTTCTTAATAACTTTGTGAAGATAAAGTTCTGGAAAAAAAGTCTGGGTCAAAGTGGATGCGTGTTTTTAAGGGTTTTGACCCTTAACGTGTATGAGAGTTCTTATATCTCCATACCCTCATTCAGTGCTTCCTGGGCAGAAATTTCCAGGCATGAGAGATCAGTGAGAAATCATTCCTTTAGATGGGGTTGTTCCCGGTGGGTAGCATTATTATTCAATGCCTTTACCCTTGGCAACTGGCGTCCAAGTTTAAGCCCTTTCAAATCCAATAGTGTATATTTATAAAGGTCAGTCTGTTGTTTTCACCCTCCACTGGTTTGTCTGACCTCATTTGTAGACTCACCATTTCCACTCCTGGGTGGGTTTGGGGGTTGAGGAGTGAGAAGGGTAAGACTAAAAAGACAATACTCCAAAAAGAAGACTTGTGTCCTCGCTGTTCTTAGAAAGGCAGCACCCTCAGAAACAAAATGGCAGGCTCCACAGGATCCTCCTGTTTCTTCCTGTTTGTAAAATGAAAAAGAAATGAACACTTTTGTGATTCTCTTAAGATCCAGAATTCTTTATGGGCTGAACCATCTAAAGCAATGGTTCTCAAAATAGAAAAGTGAGCTCAGCTTTTAGCCTTGGATCTTATATCATAATTCTGGTTTTATGGCAGTCCCCTGGGTGTTCCTGCCTTCCAGCCAGTCATTACGACAATGAGATAAAAAAAAGACAGATTTTGAAACGAAGTTAGTGATGAGGGAACGGGCAAAGATAGAGGTGTAGAGCTGAAGGGGAAAAGCACTACATAAAGGAGGCAGGAGACAGGGGCAGAACAGGAGGTGGGGTGAGGGAGAGAAAAGTAGAGAGTGCAGTTGCGAAGCCACCTGGGTTTTCAGGGTCTGCTTCAGACCAGCAAGAATGCAAGAGGGCTCAAAGCTCAGCAGAGTTTAGGAGCAGCCCCTATCTCCTCCTACCCTCCCTCCAAAAAGCCACCCCAAATAAACATTTAATCTCAATTATGTTCCTTTAGCCTTCCTTCCAATCAAATTGCAGCCTTAAGCCCCTCCTCTATGGAAATTCTGCAGCTGTTACGGGGGAGTATCTAGAATCACCACCAAAACATGCAACCAATGCAAAATTCCTCTTAAATATTCTAGGACTCTAGGTACCATTTGATATATTAATTATGTAATTTACTGATTAAGTGGGTTAATAAAGAACCACTACTCACGAGATTTTCTAGGACTCTCGATGCAATGTTTCTCTCTGGTCCTGTAAACCACAGAAGGGCCCCAGGAAGTGTAAGAGCTGAATGCTAACAAGTGAGACTTTGAGGCCCAGGGTTGAACCTGGGGGCCCACTTGCCAGCCTCCCACCCCTGCCTGCAGTGGGAAGGTGAGCCGTGAACAGGGAGAACGGGCGGGAGGGAGGACAGAGAGCCTCTGATGGGAAAGACACAGGTATATCTTAAGTGTCATAAGCTGCTGAGTGCCTTGAAGAAGTCAGGGCTGTGGAGAGCAGAGTCAGATTTCTCCTATTTGGCTTATTTACAGGTCTCTTTGAGGGTATTTTTAATGGTAATAATTGTGCCTTTGCTAATCTCTGTCTAAATCAACGACTGTTTTTCGGGTTAGAAAGCCTTACTGTGACTCTCGTCTAAAGCACGATTCAGTACACACCAGCCTCTGAAATGACAGAGGAAAGTAAACAAGCCGAGTTCTTTGGGAGGGTTTTGTGAATTTTGCAAAAGGAGGCACGAGCATTAGAGAAAGCACTTTGCCTCAACACATGGATGTAAGAGAAAACCCTCTATCACTAGCCAAAATGTCAGATAGGGTACGCTCGCTCATAGTTGATTAGAAAATAACAGATCCCCTTCCTGTGACTCAGCAGGGCAGTGCCCTTGTGCGCACTCCCAGCACTCCCAGCTCTTCTTTCTCATGCATTCAGATAGCAATGCATTTTCCCAGCAGAAGCCTCCATGTTATTTCCTGCCAAAACTGAGCAATGAATTTGGAACTTGGGCCAAAAGAGCTTAGTATATATGTCAACACTGGATAGAGCTTTGTAAAGCTGCCCTCATTTAACTAATAGACACTCTCTTCATTAGGGACTGGGGGACTCTCAAAGTAGGCTTTGAGGAGGTTAGCAAAGCAGAAATTGTGCTCCTGTTGTCTCTTTTGTCCTCAAGACTAATAAATGGTGTGTTTTTTAATACCCTTTGATAGGCTACTGATGATCCTAAAATAGACAATCATGAGGTAAGGGCTGAAGGGCTTACATGGGGGACTACTAGAATGCTGTGTTAATGGACCTTGGCCAGAAAACCCAGCTAGTGATTTCTGTGTCCCAAGAAATTTGTTGACCAATTTGAAAACTTGTTTAATCCCACAATATATTATGCCATCCATGCTTTTTTACTGGCTTTCCCCATTCTGTCTTTCTTTTCTGGTGTGATCAGCCTAAAAGAGAGCAAGTCCCTACTCTTGTGTGAATTATAGGAAAACATACTTTAAAGGAAGGGAAAGGGGGAGCCATGTTGGATGTATTTGAGGTTCAAGCCAATGCCCTGGGCTCTTTGCAAGGAAAATTCACAGACACCCAAGAGAGCCCTTCATGCTTTAATACAATGTCTTATTTGGCTGAGGCTCTGTGGGACAATGGAACTGATCATGCTTCCTTATTGGACCTGTCCATTTGGTCAAAGGATTCTATCGATCTCTTTGTGGAAGTTGGCCAGACATTTGATTGAATTAACCAATCTGAGTGGCCGATTTTTCTAGTAGACACAACCAATGCCTCAGGTTATCATTAGACATTTTACTTCTGGCGTTTGGGGCCTGGCAGAGAAAAAGCAATATTGACCCTTCACAACAACAGCTAAAATCTGGCAGCTCCACATTTCTGGCCAAATTCCCCTATCCCTTGTCAGCCAGTCTGCTCCAGGAGGGAGATATCCCAGCATCAGCTTCCATGGAGCCCAACCAGCTCTCCTTTGGCTGTGCTGTTCTGTAGCATCCATTCTCTTCTCTGCAGGGTCCACCAGGGACTTGTATTTCTGCAAGAATTCCTTGGGTGTGTTGTGTGTTCTCCCCTGCTTAGTCATTCAGCCGTAACCTTTCCATTTAGAATCCTGCCCTGCTGATGGTTCAGCTCCCTAGTTCAATATTTTACATTTATCTCTATTGAATTCCAGTTGCCTTCTGTTACAAGAGGCACTTAAATTATCTTAGCCTTGCTCCACAGGCTCAGGCTCCAAGTCCAGGACAAATCTGTTTAGCACTTAGGGATCATTGGCTGTGTGAGGGACTTGGGCATATAAATGTATCTGAATTGGGCATCTCTTAATGATGGCAAAGGCAGCAGACTTGGGTCAAAAGCATAGGAGCCACTGGTATTAAAATCTCAATCAGGTTTCCTCAGGACTGGGGGAAAATGGACCAGAAATATTATTTGGAGAGTGGGGAAATAAATAACGATATGGCCTTGTAATAAAGGAGCAGCTAGCATATTGCAAGCACCTGTAGATATGAACACCGTTATGCACATCAAAAATGTGATGTAGGCTTTTCTTCATCAAGGACATTTACAATATATTATGCCATTAACTCTCTTGTTGCCCTCCCACTGATGATGGCAATCGTATGATTTTCCCCATATTTCAGGGTTGGAAGAGTGGTTCAGGAAGGGTAAAGAGCTTGTGATATGCTGGGAGTAGTCCCCAGCTTAGCTCATCTATTCTACTGTTCTTGCCAGTGGATTATGGCCATTGAAAAACAGAGAAGACAGGCACTCAGGATGAGGGTCCCCAGAGTGAAGGACTCTAGATTGTGCCACTCTGCATACCAAGCCATTACAGAAAAATCCCAGCTCTAACATGGGAGGAAATGGATAACTGGTAATTCCCACCAGCTTCTTTCCCTAGACACATCCCTAACATTTTGGAATCCAAGTTTTATTGACTCTCTAAGGTCTGAACGCAGAAGTTTGATGGCTTCTATCGTTTCTCCCTTTGGGATCCAGTGAGCACTTCTAGTCCTATAAAACCCTACAAACCATAAGGCCCAAGAGCTCAAGGAAGTTGAAAGTCCCTTGCATTCATGAATCCATGGTTTCCTTCTGATTCTTTAAGATCTTTTGCCTCAAATAAATAAAATCTTTAAAAAAAAAAAAAAGGGCGCCTGGGTGGCTCAGTTGGTTAAGCGACTGCCTTCGGCTCAGGTCATGGTCCTGGAGTCCCGGGATCGAGTCCCGCATCGGGCTCCCTGCTCAGCGGGGAGTCTGCTTCTCCCTCTGACCCTCCTCCCTCTCATGCTCTCTGTCTCTCGTTCTCTCTCTCTCAAATAAATAAATAAAATCTTTAAAAAAAAAAAAAAAAGATCTTTTGCCTCCATGAGGGATAAAGGAATAGAAAGGAAGAAGAAAAAACCAACCATAGAAAGTGGAACTGGTATGGAAGGAGATATATGGAAAATAATGACTATGCTGTTTCATAATGGCTTGTCTGTTGGGCCCCTTTTTCCTCTTTAGAAGTAGACAAGCAATAGCATTGTTTCTGAGGAGGGAGAGGGAGAGAATGAGGTGGTATCCTAAGCCAACAGTGAGGCTGCCTGGAAAGCTCTTGATTAACTCATATTTTAAAAGGTCATGTATGAAAGATGGAAGGAGAAACACACAACCAAGGACAAATACAAAAGAGTATCACAAGCCTGTAAGAATAGTGCCAGCAAGACGAAAGCTCAGAATGAGCAGAGGCTTCAGAAAAATGCCAGGGACAACACAAAAGCTTTTAGTAGCTAAGTTCAGAATTAAAAGGGACAGACTCACTACTTGGGGAACTGGAGCAAGGTTAAGGATGAGAAGAGAAAGAAAAAATCAAATATTTTGTTTCTTTACCAAAAGGCAAGATCTTTCAGCAGAAGAGAATAGAATCAATATTGTTCAAATAATCTTGAAACTCAAGCTGGACAAACAAAAAGTAAGTGGTCACCTGGAGGCTTTAAAAGTTTCCACACCTAACATTATTTCATGCCAGGATTTTGAAGAAACTTTTATAAATGTTTATAAAACTAAAGTTTGGAAATGATTGAGGGAAGAAACCAGAGATTAGAGATGAGAAAAATCTGGATTTTCATAGAAAGAACATGAGGTTCCAGATTGTACAGCCTGGTGTCTTTGATACTGATCACCATAGACATTCTAAAATTAATTAATATCCAAATTGCCTATGTACTCTTAGAAGAGAAGTAGTAATCACTAGAAGCTAGCATGGGTTCACTGAGAACAGGCATTTTAAGTGGACTCCTATATTCACTTTGTACCAGATTGCTAGATATATGAATAAGCTGAATACTCTAGATATGCCAAGGTCCTTGACAAAGTTTGCCTTGATATTCTTGTGGATTGAATGGGAAATTGAGGACTGCATAATACTGTTAGCTAGCATCACAGGTGGTTGGCCAGCCATGCCCAGGCATTGTATAACATCAATAGAGTGGGAACATCTTATATATTCAAGGGCTATATCTTTGGCTCTATTCTTTCTATTTTATCAAGGACTTAGATGGAAGATATAAGCAGAAAGCATGCTTATCAAATTTATGAATGGGATAGTAGAGCCAGGATTCAAAATATCTTTACATACTATAGGAATGACTAAAACTAACAAGGTAAATTTCGATGGGGATAGAATTAAGTTCTGCACTCAGGCTTAAGAAAAATCAGCGATGCACGTACAGACTGGGAATACCTGGTTCAAGAATAACTCATATGAAAAAATTACTTAGGGGTTATTATCTGACTAAAATGCAAGTAGCAATTATAGTATATAAGGCTTCTAAAACATTTCCTACAATCACAGACCACTGTAGAGGTAGTCTGTGTAAGACAAAGGAGGCAGCCATCTTATTGTCCTGGAGAAATGTCCCTGACAAATTAGAGCTGTTCCAGGGAGGGCTAACACAACAGTGAGGCATCTCACAACCTCGATGTGAGAGTAACTTGGCAATGGCTGGTGGAGCTTGGCAATGGCTGGTGGAGCTAAAGATACCGTAGATATATAACTTAGAAAAGTTCTTGCACCTATGCACAAAAGAATGTCTATCAGAATGTTTTTAGCAGCATTGATTGTGATTGCTAAGAACACAAATGACCTAAATGTCCATCACCGGGAGAATGGCTAAAGAAACCATGGTGTATTCACAGACATAATTAGAATGGAAAAAGGAAATTGAATAAGAATACATACATTATGAGAGCATTTATTTACATTTAAAAATGTGCACAATAATACTATTTCCTGTACAGTGATACATATATATGCAGTAAACAGGAAAGAAATACATGGGAGTGAGAATTACCAAATCCAGGATCATGCTTACTTCTCAGTGGAAAGGGAGGGCAAGGCAGTATGTAGTGGAAAAACAGGAGTCTTCTATTCACAATGTTTCCTTTTAAAGTTGGGTGGGTGATTCTATGTTGTTTTCATCATTATACCATTTTCTATGTTTAAAATATCCAAAATACTTTTTTGGACTCAAAAATATGTATTGAGGTGAATCTTAAAATTAACCATTTAAAAGTGAACAGTTTGGTGGTATTTAGTACATTCACAATGTTGTCTACCATCACCTCTATCTAATTCCAAAATATTTCCATCACTTCATGTAATACTCTGTACCCATTGAGTAGTTTCTCCCTACCCCCCCTTGAAAAGTTTTTTTTTTTGTGGTTTTTTTTTTGGATAGTGAGAACTTTTTAAAAAAAAAAAATTAAAAAGCTGTTGTAGGTTCACAGCAAAATTGAGAAGAAGGTACAAAGATTTTTCATATATCCCCTCCCCTCATACACAGATAGCCTCCCTCATCAACATCCCCCCACCAGAGTGATGCATTTGTTACAACTGATGAACCTACATTGACTCATCATTATCACCCAGAGTCCATAGTTTACTTTAGGATTCATTCTTGGTGTTGTACATTCTATGGTTTGGCACAAATGTGTAATGACCTGTATCTGCCATTATAGTATCATACTGTATTTTCATGCCACAAAAATCCCCTCTGCTCCACCTGTTTATCTCTCTCCATAATATGTTTTTAAGGAGTGTGCTTTAAAAAAAAAACTCATAAGAAAGAAGAAAAGGGGGATAATGATAACTGTCTTTAAACATTTAAAATTTTTTTCTGTGAAAGAGAAATTCAATCTTTTAAAGCTCCCAAGGGACCGGTGAGTGGGTATTAGAAGAAGGAAGAGTTTAGTTTAACATAAGGAAGAGCTTTCTAACAAGATTGGAGCAGTATTTCACAGTTGTTCAGAACATGGGCTTTGAGTTAGAGGCAGGTTAAAATCTCTGCCGCTTTATCAGTCCCAGGAAAGTTGCCTGATTTCTCTGAACCTTCATTTCATGTTTATGAAGTAGATAATAATAGTATCAACCTAATAGGATAATTGTAAGGAATAATTTAAATGAAGTATAGTGTAGTGAATAGCACAGAATAAGTGCTACATAAATACAAAAAATAAAGGAAGAGCTGTCCATAGATAGAATGACTATCTTGTAAGACACTGAGCTTCCTTCCCAGTGCTGTAAAATTTCAAGGCTGGATGAGGAACTGTCCAAGGTGCTGGAGAGGGAGACGTCTTTATCAAAGGGAGGCTATGTTCCCTATTGTTCTCCTCACACATTGTTTAATCTAAAAGTCTTTGCTTCAAGCACTGAAGAGACATGTTGTTGTGTGTGTCTACAAACAAAATGTATTAGTTCTCTATTTCTGTAATATTACTAAAAAATCAGTGACTTAAAACAGCACACATTTATTATTTCCATTTCTGAGGTCCAGGCTTAGTTGGACCATTTGGCTCAGGATTTCACCAGAAAATTGCAAGCAGAGTGCTGACCATGGCTCAATCTGCTCCCAGTTTCACATGCTTGTTAGCAGAGTTCAGCTCCTTTCAGAGTATTGCACTGGTGGCCCCAGTTTTATTCTAGCTGTCTCCTGGAAACTGCCCTCAATTCCTAGTGATTGCTGGTGGGGGGCTATCCCCAGTTCCTTGTCACATGAGCCTTCACAACATGGCTACCTGCTTCATCAAAACTAGCAAAGGATGGAGTCTGCCAACAAGAAGATGTTACAATCTATGAACGTAATAGTGGAAGTGACATCTCCTCGCTTTTTGCCATATTCTGTAGGTTGGAAGCAAGTCACAGATCCTGCCCATAGTCAAGGCAAGGGGATTACACACGGGTGTGATTTTGGGAGGCAACAATAAAAAATTTTTTTAAAAAAAGAGAAAAGACATGTGCAATGGTCTAGCTTGGTTTTGTAACAAGCATATGCCAGTCCTTTGCCCATTTGCATCCACTTTGTTCTCCTTGGGAATTATTTTGTGCCGGATGTGGTGAAGACTGCCTGCCACTGACCTGAGTGTGTTCAGCTTGATGCCGCAGATATTTGGCCTTCTGGTGGGGAGGATACAGCCCCAGTGGCCAAGGATTCTCCCTTCAGAATGCCCTGCATCTCATCCCATGCCAGCAAAGGAAATATATTTACAAAGGAGCCCAGAAACTCTAGTTACAGTCCTGGCTTAGCCCCCAGTTAGATACATAGAGTTTGACATTTTTTTTTTGTTGCTCTTTTACCATAAATGTCCAGTGGGGGTGCAGAGTGTCTGAGTCTATGTATCTGGCTTTGAACAGGGTCTGGAGAAACTTCAAATCAATGCATAATAGATGCATGCAAAGCCAGCAGCATGGTGGCTGGGGTGGTCTCAGAGCCACACTACCTCAGGGCTGGAAGAAACCTTCTGGTTGAATCCTCCCATGCACGGCTGAAATCAGGGAAGACTTGGCTCAGCTACTTCAGAATCTTCATGATTTTATGCCTCTGGTTTTTGGATGAGAATAAATCAAGGAGAATTTTTAAATCTCTGGAAAAATTAGAGCCCTAGTCTGAGTTTGGGAAATGGGTACAGAAGCTTGAGTTCCAGGTCAAATTGCTTTGACAGTGTGTTCCCCAGACAACCAGCCCACAGTGTGTTTCAATGATCCTTTCCTCAGAGGAGCTGATGTCTGCATCTTGCAAGTGTCTCCATCTCTGGCCAAGACCTGAGGTGGTGGCTTTTTCTGCTGTGTAGGTGTCAGGAGTCAGTACTAATACGTCTGTGAGTCAGACCAGTGTGGGTGAGCCACGCGTTCATCCAATACCCTGGAATAAAGGGGCATCAAGGGGCAGCGGATGTCTTACTAGAATACAGGGGGATTCTTCTAGGCCTGGACCTGGCCTTCTAGGTTTTATTCTGGAACTAGAAAATGGGATTTTGAAGAAGTGGCAGGAGTTCCTGTTACTCAGCTCCCTCCTGACTGTTACTGTTATTTGTCCCTCTGCTCCTCTCCTGACACCTGCAAAAACTTAACTAATTCAGGTATCTGAGCTGTTTCCCCCTTTTAGATATATTGGTGGGGGAAGGAGAGGGCAATGGGAATGAGAGCTGGGGCCAGTGGAATGCCTTCCCTGGGCACTGTTTAAGGTTCCCTCTGACATGGGTTCCTTTGACATCTACTGTGCCCTCTACTTTGTGGCTTCTTTGAACTTGCAGCACTTAGCAGGGTGCTTAACGCATACAAAGAATTCAGTAATAGTTGCTGAATTTAAAAGAATTAATAACACAAGGAGGAGGATGGAGCCCTGGCTTGCAAGTAAAGAGACCTGTGTTCTAGCCCTAGCTGTGCCCTGCTGCCAGACGACCTTGGGATAACTATCCACTCCGAGCCTCAGAGTCTTTATTCGTAAAACGAGAAGGTTGAATAAGATGATCCCTAAGGCCCAATCAACTCTAACCCCCCCTGGCTTTATGATTTGACAGGCATAGGAATGGGAAAATCCTGGACTTCACTATGAAAGGAAAACAGCCAATACCATTAGAGGTGTCCTGCACACCAGCCCAGCCTTCCCAGAAATGAACATGCTTAGGGTGGGGACTGGAGGTGTCATGGAGCCAGGAGCCTGTCCTCAGCAGGGTCAACAGCCCCCACGGATAAGCACACAGCCTTAGTTGTCAAAGCACGCAAAGCTCCGCCTCTTAGCAAACCCAATTCTGCTTGAGGAGGCATGTAGTAACTAGTCACGGGAGAAATAATTACCAAATTGCCTGAAATAATTATAGTTTCCAAACAAATAAAGCCCTATGCTATGTGTCAATTCCTTGAAACACACACACACACACACACACACACACACACACACACAATTACAAGAGATCTTGGCCTGAACTCTGAGGAGTACCAGCCTCAAAATATGCCTTGCTTTTAAAAAATCATAAGTGCAGACAGGGTATCTTTTTCGTTATTATTTTTTGAGATGTAGAACACCTTTTTGTTAATCCCTTAAGAGTACACATAAACATGTATTTGTGCATGCAGGCACACACCCAGAGTTTAGAGACAGGAGTACCATCTCTAAAATGAAAATTATAGCACTGCTAACTCCCTGGGCTCAGCCTACAGCATTAGATTTTGTTCGGCAATGTGGAGTTTTGACTCCCCTCCCTACCAAGCAAGAGCAAAAGTTAATGCAGGGTGAGCATAGGCAGGAGGCCTTTGAAGAGTCTTGAAAATGCCAGATCCCTGGGTGTTTGACCAGAGAGGAAATGTGCCCATCTGCAGCCATCCAGTGAGGGAAAGGAGGTGGTCACTCCCTGGGCATCTTTTATCAGCACTCAGTTTACTGAGATCCTTCATTTTGTGGGATGTCCAGGGTTTAAGATGATGCATTTGTTCTGTTCACAGAATGACAATATTTCCATTAGTGTAGTTTGGGTCTCGTTTCTTTCAGAAATGGGTGACTATTCTTGTGTGTGTGTGTGTGTGTGTGTATGCATGAGTGTGCATGTGTGCACAAAAAATGTACTGTATGTGTGTGCACAAGCATGTATGTGTGTGCATGTATAGATACATATGTGTGTGCATACATGAATGTGCACGAACATGCACTGTATGTGTGTACAAGCATGTATATGTATGTATGTAGTAAACATGTATGTATGTGAGCACTAAAGTGCTGAGATTATTTAAAACACAGCCAAGCCAGCTGACAGAGTCATTCTTAGACCCAATTCATGTGATTGTTGTATTTTTCTTTCTCTCTGAATCAAAAATGCTGCAGAACTGTGGAGCAGCTCTCGTCTTAATTACCACAGAAATATTGCTAATTAGAAACAAGGGAAGAAGTGTTAGGGATTTGCCTCCAAATCAAAGATGGCATTATTTTCCAATGGATATTAAAAGACTTGAAAAGAGGCTAAGATGGTGTGGTAGATAGAGTTGTGAAGTGTGCTTAGGGCCCCAGTGGTAAAACAGCTAGAAGGGGAAATTAAATATGTGGGAGGAAAATGTTCTCAGATGTTGGAATTATGCCTGCAGCCATAACACTGGATGCTATGATCCTATCTACCTCAAACACAAAACAGGATCAAGAGATCTCCAAGGAACCTGAGGGTGGGAAAGGTGTTGGTGGCTTGAATGGGGGCCCCTCTAACCACCTTAGCCCAGCAGACACGATGCTGGACACTTCTGCAAATATTTTGAATGTAGGGTGCCTGGGTGGCTCAGTTGGTTAAGCGACTGCCTTCGGCTCAGGTCATGATCCTGGAGTCCCGGGATCGAGTCCCGCATCGGGCTCTCTGCTCGGCAGGGAGTCTGCTTCTCCCTCTGACCCTCCTCCCTCTCATGCTCTCTGTCTCCCATTCTCTCTCTCTCAAATAAATAAATAAAATCTTTAAAAAAAAATATTTTGAATGTAGCATCTTCTTTCTGCCCTGTTTTTCCCATCTCCTTGTTTTCCCACCAATTCTTTAGACTCAAACTGAGTGTGTGCTTGAGGAATGAGTCAAAAGATTAAAATGCAACGAGAAGCTCACTTTGGGGGGCTATTCCATGTGGCAAACCCCCTGTGTTTTTGGAAGTCGGAACTTCTAGATGAGCAGAGAGCTTGTGGTTTTGTTTGAGTGGCCTCCAGGCCGATCCAGATTCCAAGACTGAGACAAGATGGTGCTTTCCTTAACCACAGAGATAGCATTGTGATCACGATTGATCTGATCACTCTCAATGTTTCAAAAGCTTCAATTCTCTAAGCCGACAGCAAAGTCTGGAGGCATGAGGAAAGGGGCAGGGAGGAGAACCAAGCAGTCCCATGAGAGTAATTAGGAATGGGAAGGAAAAAGGTAGGCACCGGCATTGTGGAAAGACAAGGAAGATGAATAGAATGACTCAAGTCCTCAAATTAAGAATCCCAAAATAGACGATGTACCAGAGATAGAGAAATGACTTGTTCCAAATCTAGGCCTTATTTCCCTTTGCTTTAGATAGATGGCTTCAGTAGGTTCATAAAGCAGCAGAGGGTTTGGAGTTGAGGCTGTGTGACCATGGATCAGTCACCCAACCTTTCTGAATTCCAGATTCCTTGTCTGTATGTTTTTCCCTGCCCTGACTACCTCACAAGGTTGCTACAAGGATCAAAGAAGGGAATGTGTGTGCAGGGGCTTTGTAAATTGAACAACACTGAATGCATGTAGGCATGATCATACTTGTGTCTTAGCACTAGACAGAAGGGCTTTGCCACCCCAAACTCAGGATTAGTAGAGAGAACCGGGGGTATATGCTCACATGCAAAAACTTGGCTTTCAAGCCATGGTAAAGTCATCAGAAATCATCTTTTTCCACCAGCCACCCCAACCACAGGATAAGAGGAGAGCATTCTTATTGTCAACGTGCTATGTAAATTAAAGATAGTTTTCTATGGCCTCTTGATTGCTGACAAAGAGTTTAAAAAGCCAAACAATACTATAAGGCTCATCATGAAAAAAAAAAGCAATTCCCTGGCTCATCCCTTCCAGCTCTGAGGGCTGTTCTTCAGAGGCAACTACTTTTAGCCATTTATTTTAGTATTTGCCTAAATAAATATAGATAATATATTTAGACTACTATTTCTTGAGGTTATTTTTTTCTTTCAAATTTTAGAAATCCTATGTCGATTTACTCCTGTGGAAGGTACAGATTTAGTTCTCTTACAACCCTGGCTTGACTCCCCCTACCCCCCCCCACACACACATATGCACACATGCACACATGAATGCTCACACACGCACACAGACAATTCCCCTACCCATCCTTTCAGTATAGTTGATCACAACCATTGTTTAAGTCAATATTTAGGATTTACATCCTTTCCCCTTTGTAAATATCATTCCCAGCAAAGCTGTGTGTGGCACAATGGTCAGGACTGATCTCTCGTGTAACTTCTATAATTTTCCCTAGAGTCCAACTTTGCATCTTCTTATTCTTCTTTGTGACTAATTCCAATTTGTAGCAAACTCTTTGACAGACCCACAAAACCTAAGAACAACGAGGCCCATCAAGCCAAGTGTCACTTCTGTGTTTTCCTGGGAGATCACCCCCAGAGGCTTCAGTCTTCCTGCCCCAGGTGCTGGTGATGCTCTGGGAGCTTCCTCCACTTGCATCTTAGGAATTCCCTTTCCTTCTCTCCTTGATAAAACCCTGTCTCCTGCACCCCATGCCCTCTTCCTCTCTGGCAGACATCCTTTTCCAGCTTCCTGAAAAGGGATGCCTCAGAGGTACATTTTTTAAGGCTGAGAACTTAGACATCTGGAGATGCAATTAATCTTCCCTCACTCTTGATTGGTATTGTGGGTACAAAATCGTGGATGGAAAATTCCTTTCACTCAGAACTTGGAAAGAAGGGCTCTATGTCTTTTGGAATCCCGTGTTGCCCTGAGAAAGCTGATGCAGTTCTGATTTCTGATATTCTGCAGGTTACCTGCCTTTTCCCTCTGGTAGCTTTTCAAAGAGATCGTAAGACCTCTCTATCACGGATCTGAAATTTTATGATGGCATGCCTTGATGTGATTCTTATTTTCATTTATTTTGCTGGGCGTTTACTAAGCCCATTCATTCTGGAAAGTCATATCTTTCAATAGAAGAAAAAGTTATTATGTCTTTCTTTAATAATTTTTCCTCCTTGCTTTTCTTTGTTCTCTTCTGACTCTTGTTAGTTGAAAGTTGGATCTCCAGGGATGAATCACCTAATTTTCTTATCTCTTCATTGTTATTTTCTATCTTTGTATACTATTTCCTGGGAGATTGCCTCACTTTTATCTTCTACACATTCTGTCGATTTTTACATTTTTTTCTGTTATCCTAATCTTTACTATCCAAGAGATTTTTCTTGTTTTCTGAATGTTCCTTTGTAAATAGAATCCTATTTTGTTGTTTCATGGATGAAATATTGCTTTCTCAAGTTTTTTCTGTTCCCCGAATCTTCTGTTCCATCTGACTCTCATTTCCTCCTTTGTTTTTATCCTTTCTATAGTAGAGATTTTCTTCAAATGCCTGGTAATTCTTTTCTGTCTATTCATATCTTAAATACAAATGAGCCACTAAGAAAGCTAATTAGATGCTGTATGCATACACATAGACGTGGGCACACACACTGTCAGAGTGGGGTGCTTGTACAACTATGGAGTAATTAGTAGGGTAATCATTTGCGGTCCAAGTCACTTAATTAGGAGACATTTCATTTCTTCAGAGACATTTTTCCAGTCTCCTTCCCAGGGGGTGTGAATAATACATGCCTAACTGAGAGGGAGAAAGAAGGAGGGAGCAGGGCATTCTCATGGTCCAGGATCTACATTTCATTCATTCAAGCAGTACCCCTGCTTTCATCTGCTTTCAGCTGTGACTTGTGTCAAGTCCACAGCCTATCTGACTCAGTGTCTCTAGAGAGTAAACTTGCCTTCTGCAGAGGTGAGGGTAGGAAAGTTGTTTCACTGGGTGGGGGAGAGTAGAGAATCCAGGGGGATCTAGCAGTTCCTCAGGTGGACCTTTACCCAGTCTTCCTGTTTGCAGTGCCACCTGCGCCCCAGTCTTCTGAGGTACCCGTATATCTAGTTCCAGAGTCTTTCCTGAGTTCCAAGTCAGATTACTAATTTTTTTAAAAAAGATTTTATTTATTTATTTGGGATAGAGAGAGAGAGAGAGAGAGCACGGGGTGGGGAGGGTAAAGGGAGAGGGAAGAAGCAGACTCTCCACTAAGCAGGGAGCCCAATGCAGAGCTCGATCCCAGGACCCGGGGATCATGACCTGAGCTGAAGACAGACGCTTCACCAACTGAGCCCCCCAGGCGCCCCCAGATTACTACCTTTGGCTTCTCTTTTTGCAGGTACCTTCTCTGCTCTTTTAAATTGGTGACCTATGTTCATTTGCTTCCCATCTTTCAAAATTTTGTTGCCACTCCTCCTCTGTGCCTCCTTTATGGATTTAAATCTTTACTCCTTTTAAAGAGCATATTAGTTTTCTATTGCTGCATAACAAATTACCACACATGTAGCAACTAAAAACAACACAAAGTGATTATCTCATAGTTTTTGTGGGTCAGAAATCCAGCATGTTTTAGTTGGGTCCTTGGCTCAGGATCCCTGAAGTAGTGATGTTGGCCAGATGCGTCCTCATCTGGAAACTTAACTAGGGAAAGACCCACTTCCAAGCAACTTCAGGTTCATTTCCTTGCAAAGTGGTCCCCATTTTCTTGCTGGCTGTTGACCCGTCTCAGGACCTGGCCACAGGCCTCTTCTACCTCAGCAACAGAAAATCTCATGCGCCTTGAATCCTTCTCATGCCTCAGAGATCTGACTTGCCTTTCTGCAATCAGCCAAAACAAATCTCTACTTTTAAAGGGCTCATGTGACTATGACAGGCTCACCTGGATAATTTCCCCAACTTAAGGTCAAATGTGCCATATCACATATCTTGTTATAGGAATAAAATCTCATATTCACATCCCAGGGATTATGCAAGGCATGTATACCTAGGGGTGGGAAATCTTGGGGGCCATCCCAGAATTCTGCCTACCATGGTGAGATTTTTTAGGAGGGAGCAGAAATAAGCACATGTGGTTTAATCTGACATCTTAATTAGAAGTCTCTCATGCCCTCATTAACACATGTTACTGTTATAGGGCATTTTAGTTAATATCAGTGCTCTAGACATAACAGCAAACTTGACCTTCAACTCTTCACATGTGAATGCCGCTCTCTTTAGTTATGGCTCAGGAAGAACAAGTCTTCCACCTCTCCCATCCAAATGAATGAGCCTTATGTGCCTAAGAATCCAAAGGAGACTCTGAGTGGACTCCCACATTCCTCTCTGGAACATGAATCTGTTAGGAGCCTGGAGACCTGTCTGAAGAGCTGTGGTTCTGATCCACTCTTAGTGGTCCAGACACACAATCAGGTGAGGCTGCTGTTCTGACACACGCATGGATATTGTGTACCAGCAGTACCCAGCTGCATGAAGACAGTACCGACAAGAGACAGCACCTTGGCAAAGGGACATGCTGATTTTTCCTGGCTTGGCAGATCCCAATGGTAGTTGTTGTATCCAGTGATGAATCACTAATTTCTAGAAACCTTGACTGGAACCTGAAGGGGGAGATAAATGGGAGTGGGGTGTTGCTCGGAGCATTCCAGCAGACAAATGACCAGTCATGACTAAAAGATGGTTTTACATTTTCTGAGTGTAATCAAGTGAGATGTAACCAATATTCCCTAGTTCATTAGCCTCATGTCTCCTAACCTTCAATGTCAGGTGCTCCCTTGTGGAGAAGCTCTCTGTCGATCTCACATTTGCTATTGTTGTTGTTAAATTTTAGCTTAGAATAGAACTGGTGGGAGAGCCACTGACAGGTAACCAGCGGAAGGAGGGCACCAAAGGGAGGAAAACTTTGCACACAGTAAGGTCTTAGACTAAAAGGTAGAGAAGAGAGAAAGCAGGGAGGCAGGAGTAAGGAGAAAGATTGACAAGGGGGAAAAACAGGCTGATTCAATATCTTTCTGATGTGGGTGCTTTTCTCATTAGAGTCAACTGGGCATCAGCAAACCAAGATGATATGTGCAATATTGGAAGAAATTCACAGAGGAGCCTCTTCCTGCTGCTACGGGCTGGAGTGGCCATGGTATATATACCTTACTCTGTACATGTGCAGCCTTCATTCCTAGCAAGCGTCTCTGGGTTTGTTTTTCAGATAATCGACTTTATCCTGTGAAAAGAGGTGGGGAGACAGGGTTCTGAGACAATCCCCCAGGAGGATATGAGAATCGTCCCTACAGCAGGGCTGGGAGCCCCTGTGTGAGAGCCTGCCCTGCCTGAGCCCATTTCACGGTCTGCCTGCTGTGTCCCCTGTGGAAAGCAGTGTCAAGGGCCTGGCTGTGGTCTTGCCTGGGTGGGATTTTAGTGGCCTCTCTGCCTCCGGTCTTTGCCCACCAGCTCTACTTTTCATGCAGCCACATTTAGATTTCTAAAACCCAAATCTGGGGCGCCTGGGTGGCTCAGCCGGTTAAGCGGCTTCCTTTTGGCTCAGGTCAAAATCCCAGGGTCCTGGGATGGTCCCTGCTGAACAGGGAGCCTATTTCTCCTTCTCCCATTCAATCTCCCTGCTTGTGCTCTCTCTCTCAAATAAATAAATAAAATCTTAAAAAAAATAAAATTCAAATCTAATCGTATTTGATTCTCAACTTAAAAACCCTTAGTAGGGGCGCCTGGGTGGCTCAGTCAGTTAAGCAGCTGCCTTCAGCTCAGGTCATGATCCCAGGTTCCTGGGATCCAGTCCCGCGTCGGGCTCCCTGCTCAGCAGAGAGCCTGCTTCTCCCTCTCCCTCTGCCTGCCTCTCTGTCTACTTGTGCTCTCTGTCAAATAAATAAATAAAATCTTTATTTTTTTTTATTTTTTTTATTTTTTATTTATTCATTTGAGACACAGAGATACAGAGAGAGAGAGAGAATATGAGCAGGGGGAGAAGCAGGCCCCCTGCCGAGCAGGGAGCCCGATGCGGGGCTCGATCCCAGGACCCTGGGATCATGACCCGAGCCGAAGGCAGACGCTTAACCAACTGAGCCACCCAGGCGCCCCTAAATAAAATCTTTAAAAAAAAAAAAAAACCCTTAGTGGACCTCATCTGTCTACAGAGCCACACCCAAGCCTAAATTTCTGATCATGGTATTCAGTGCTCTTCACATGACTTCAAAGGTCTCGTTTGTAACAGCCATGCTCCATACATAGGTGTATGCTTTAACCCCACTAGGCTGCACCTTTCCCTGAATTCACTCCATCCTGTCATACCTTGGTGCCTTTGCATATGCTGTTCCTTCTACCTACAGCACTCTTCCTTTCTTTGTCTATATGTCAGAAAGTATGGTACATCCTTCAAGTACCAGTCCCAATTTCACTTTTTTCTGAAGTTCTTTCCTTACCACTAACTTCTACTTCGTCTTTTCCACTTTAAGGCACCCAGGGATTAGCATAGTGGGCTAGCTGCTAATTAAAGAGAAGGCTACATAGGCTCAAGGTTGCAGGTAAGGCATTGACATGGTTATGGACTCTCCCAAAGAGAATGGCTACAGACAAGCACAAAATAAATCCAGGGACACATGACTTTAATGTGATGCAGGTGGGAAATATCAGTCTGACGTGGAGGGCATTGGGGTAGGAGGTGCTGGGATCAGAGATGCTCGCAAGAGCTGTATCCGGTGCTTTGAGGTCAGGACGCTGTGAAGCAGATTTGCAGGAGGCAGGCCAGGCTACCTGGGAGACAGAGGTCCCTTGGAACACATAAGCCAGTTAATATTTGTGGTGTGTTTGTTTGGACAGTTGTTGCTCTTAAATAGAGAGTCAGGGGATGAACTAGGAAGACAAAGTAAAGTGCAGAGGAAGGAAGAGAGAGAGAGAGACAAGCACTTTGCAGAGCAGCCCCAGTTGTTCATTTCACTCTAGCTCAACAACAAGCCTTATCTGGGAATAAAACAGACTGACCGACTTGAGGCGAGCCTCTGACCATTCACTCTCACTGCCATCTTGGGAAATTCACTTCTTCCTGGTTGTACACATGTTTACCTACGATAGAGAGAAGTCTTCGGACTTCCCAAGAGTCCAGAGGAATTCTTCCCTGTTCAGAGCATCCGCCACACACGGAGGTGACACGGAGAGACCTGACAACGCACAGTGGGTCCCGCAGACTCAGTAGTGATGAAAGGCCACTCACACTTTGAAATGCCTCCTAAAAGGCATGCCGAGATTGGGTACTTAGATGTGTGGTATCAGTTTAGATTTCTCCAACTTTGAACTCTGAAAAGCAACTCTGCCCTCATGGTTTCTCTACCTTTAGTACAGGTTGGAGGGGAGTTCCACATCCCATTTACTGTGTCCCGATCTTCGCAAAGCAAGTGAAAAGAAGGGGCATCCATAAGATGAGGGATGATAACAACCTGCTTCTTGCTCGGTGGAATCTGCACCGGCAGATTCTCTCTCTGGGCCCACTTTTCACTAGCCTTTTGTACACACCACACATACCCTCCCCCCACAGTCAAAGCAGCCTCTTATATTTGTCTTCCCATTATCCTGGGGAGCTCCTCCAAGAAAGTGCTGGGTCTTCCTCACGGAGGCTGCCGCCCCGCACGGCACTTGGCACCTAGTGAGTAGTGAGTGCACCTCAGAAGTGAGCCTGGCTTCCTCCCTTCTCCTCCCCTTGGATTATCCTGCTTATTTTCCTCTCCTTTTCCTTTTCATCTTTGCTCACCTCCCAATCCCAGTCAGACTGACAGAGGCTGAGGGGAGACTAAAAAATCCAGGCGGGTCCCCCAAATGGAAGGCTCAGTGCTCATAACTTTCCAGCTCCACTCTCAAAGCAACCAGAACTTTGTCCTTCTTGGGCACTTCCCCTTTATACTCATCTGCCACATCTCTCATTCGTGATGCATATGACCCTCTCGGGCACATCGTCTTCCCAGGCAGTACTTATGACTCAAAATCTTTCTGTACCTCCAGGAGAGACCATATGCCATGGTTGATAGGGACCCGCTCCCTGGAGCTCCCTGAAGCTGGCCTTCGTTTAAATCCTGGCTCTGCCACTTATTAGTTGTGTGATCTTGGATGAGCTAATTAAACTCCCTAAGCCTCAGTTTACTCATCTAAGTAATGGGAATGATGATAATGGTATTTATCTCACAGAGTTGCTTTGAAGATTAAATTAATACACACAAGGCAATCAAAGCTGAGCCGGGAGCTTAGTGAACACTATAGGAGTGTTTGCTATTATTATTGTTAATATTATGAGGGAATCACAGATCCACATATTTTCAGGCATTTAACCTCAATACTTACAACTTCAATCTCTCCATTTCCAGCAAATCTTCCTCCTCAGTCTGCAAACAGTTGCAAGTCTCTTCTCTCCTAAATAAAATTCCCTCCTACTCCATCTCCACCTTAAGCTGTTTCTCTCTCTCTCTCTTTCCTTGTCTGCAGTCAACACCATTAACTGAGAAATCTACACTTACAATCTCCACCTTCTCACCTCCCATTCGCGTCGCCAGCCATAGCAATCTGGCTTTAGCCTCTACCACGCCACTAAAGCTATTCCCCCCTCGGATCACCACTAACTTCCCCATGGCCCCATCTAATTACCTCGCTGTCCCTTGTGACCTTATTGACCACTCACTTTTGCTTGAAGTGTTTCCTGTATTTCTGAGACATTATTCTTTTCTGGTTGTAACAGTCAGCTTTTGCAGTTACGCTAAAGTGATAATCCCCAAATGTCAGTGGCTTACAACAATAAAGGTTTTCCTTTATGTACCATTCCACGTCCGCTGAGGTTTGGATGTTGCTCGGCTCCTTGTATGTTCTTCATCTGGGAATTCGGGAGGAAGGAACAGAGGCTCTTCCAGCCGAACTGCACAGTGAGTCCTGACTTCTGCTTGGATGTAGTGCGCATCACCTGTGCTCACATTCCATTGGCCAGAGCAAGGCACAGGGCCCAAGCCTGCTAATAAGAGATCAAAGAATTACACTCCTCCCACTTGCAATGAGCAGGGACATACAGTGATCTTCCAGGAAAGATAGCAAATAATAGGAAATAATAATACAGTCTACCACACTGATTCTCCTTCTATCTTTCCAATAGCTCATCCTTAGCCTCTTTCACGAGATCACGTTCATCCACCCACTTCCTAAATATTTGTGCTCTCCAGAACTTCTTGCTCTACAGACCCTCTGCTGGTAATCCTACCCATGCCCTTAACTTATCTATATTCTTATGACTTCCAAATTTGTAGCACAAATCATCACTGGGCATATTTAGGGACCCTTGAACTTAACATGTCCAAAATGCTACTCATTTTCTTATCTTCCTATTCCCTCATTCTCCATCCTGGCTAATGGCAATGCTGTCAATCCAAATGTCTAACTCAGAAACCTGGGAAGGTTTAATTGTTCCTCTCCCTCATTGCATCCAATGAGCCAACTACAATCCACTCTACCTTTAAGATAAATCCCTGGTCTCTTCCCCACTTCCTGTTTACTCTGCTATCACCTGGCTTTGGGCTTTTTCTATCCCTTGCTTGAATTTTAGTGATCACTTCTCCCCCAGCTGGACTGCCTGCTTCTGTCACTCTTCACGTGAATCTGTCTCTGCATTGCAGCAAAAGATACCTTCCCCTCCTTCTCTCCCAAATCTGACCTTCTCTGCTTAAGAAACTTCAAAGGTTCTCCTGTTAACCAGACGTAAAATTCAGGCTCCATATTATGGCATTCAAGGCTGTGCACAACCAGAATTCTGCTGGGCTTTTCATCACCCTATCCTGCTACTCACCATCTTGCACCCTCAGCTTTGGTTATTTTTAACTTCTCATTAGTATCAAATGCCCCATGATATTATGATGTTTCTCCACCCCATGTATCTCCTCACACTGTCCCATTTGTGCAAATGTCTTTGTTTGCTAAACTCCTACTGACCCTTTGAAATCTAGTCGTAACACCTTGCATAAAACCTTCCCTGACGTTGCCCATTCCCCTAGCCCCTGCTCTACAAGAGGTAACACCAACCTTTGTTGTAACATTAATCGTATCACATGATCATTCACATGACTTTCTCTTCTATAGAGATTAGGAGTACCCCAGACCAGGGACTGAATTATTGTTGTCTTTAAAATTGCTCACGAACTAACGCAGTACATGCACATCAGATACTCAGTAAGCGTTGGTTAAGGGAATAAATAACAAATGAATGGCATACTCCAGTCTGTGTCACATTAGCACAATGGTCAGATTTTTCCAGTTATTGGTTTTACTCTCCGGCTTCTTGCTGGCTTTAGGCGACACAGTTTCCTTCCTATGTTGGAGGACTAACTTCTTGCCTTCATGTTACAGTGGTCTCTGGAGTCCCGAGAGCCTGATAGTTCTAGCCTCGTAGGATTCCTTAGCAAACCTCCTTTTTCTAGAGTCCTTCTCTCACGGAGCAAGGCTCTTCTGAGGCTGCACTCCCTATTCTCACCTTTCTAGAAGGTGCCCTGCTGGCCAGCTTAGGCCCTCCTCAGACCCTGAAGCCCTCTGCTCCTGGATTATACCTCTCCATCTTTGCCAACCCTGGCTTTATGCTTTGCAGGGCTCAGTGCAATATGAAAATGTGGGGTCCAAACATTACTATGAATTTCAAGACGGCCACAGCAAAGCAATAAGCCAAGCATGGGTCCCTGCTGAGCATGTCCCTGTGGGAGCACATGCTTCTCCACCCGTAAAGCTGGCCCTCAGCTCTGTCTCCCAGTTCCAGGACGAAGCCACATGAGGGGCCGGCATGGGGGTGGGGGGAGCAGGGGTGGGGATTAAAACAGGCATAGATCAGTTATTCAGGAAAACGAGTTAGCTAAGGTGGAGAGAGGATGCATTTTTGCTGGATGAGGACAAAAGCACTGGAGAGAATGTGGTGGAATAAATTAAATCTGAATAAGGCCTTTAATGCAGATGGAAAAGGAGCTTAAAAATTATGTGTGTGTGTTATATAGATGGTTAATATATAGGAGTATTTGGTAAGTAAAGGGTTTGGACCAATGCCATGTAGAAATTATTTTAAAAGTAAGAATAAGCAGTCTCATTAGAAGCATTTTGTGATTATGAGGAAATTGCTTGCCATCTTTTGCATCAAATCAGGAAATGTAGAGAGATGCTAATTCCATGGCTTGGGGGTGTGGGCATAGAGGACTTTTATCCTCTATCAGGGCTCTGTCAGATGGCAAAAGGACAGGCCACAGGCTGAGTAGGGTTTGAGAGCTCATTCATCCCATCTTCCATTTATTCCACTAAACACATTTCTTGAGCACTCATTTCCATGCCAGTGACTCAGACTCTGAGGTTTTTGCACAGCAAGGGTAGCGAGAGATCAGATTTGGGGGTGGCCCCAGAGCCAGAGATGGGTAAAGCCTATCTGATACCAGACAGCCTCCCTCATCCCCAAATCGACTGTAAATTCATAGTGAAATAGCTTCGTTTATAGTTCTTAAAAAAATTCACAGTGAAATAAAGCTCACACCTACAAATAAAATGCTAGCAGGGGTGGCACACAGGGTCCTGGTGGAGACAGGGCTGAGAAAGGGAGGGCCTGTCTTGGAAGCTGGAAGAATTCTTTTACCTCTTCTGGTCTTTCTCTTTTATCCCTCCTCCAACCTCACATTAATTAATGCAAACGACGGAATCTCTTGGTTCCTGGGATTTGCCCCAAGCCGAGCACCATGCTGCAGCCACTTGTCACAGCATTGCTCTTGCTGTAATGCTGAGAGGGACTTCCCACCAGCCTTGCGTTTACAGAGTATCTTCCAAGTTACAATCATTATCTCATTTTGATCCCCACAGTAGCCCTGTTTGGTAACTATTAGGTCGAACCATATGAAATTGCCATTTCCGTAGGTCCAATATAGCCAAATGTCGGCGATTTCTTATACTGTTCAATCTAACAGTGGTGGTGCTATTCTCCCCATTCATATTTTCTCAGACACAGGTAGGGAAGGTTAGAGAAGCATCCCCAATCTCACAGAGCCAGGCACGAGGTTTGGACCCCAAGCCGAACTTGTACTCTGATTCATGCCCTTTCCGCCGTCCGGTGCCCCATTGGTGTAAAATGGCAAATCAGTGCAGCCCCTCGTGCATAGGTTGGGAGTCTCATGTTAATGTGCTTTAACTGTCTTTTTTTTTTTTTTTCCAGCCCTAGATTCAGTAATAGTTCTCTGTACAAACTCATTAATTTTTAATCAGTTGACTGTAATGATTTCTTACAAATGATCTTTAATTCTCAGCTGCGGTTAATCAGTACTGAAAGGCACTTTTCCTGTTATTTTATTTGGATAGGACTCTTAGTGAAATACTTGCCTGCCATTACTTAATCACTTGTTTGTTTTGCCTCTGCACATAGTTTCGAGCAGCACACAGCAGTATAGAATGTGCGTATTTTCCCTTGACCGATGGAGTTGAGTTCTCCAAGCCACAGTGGGGACCGCAGAGGGTCATGTCTTGCTGGCGTTTGAGGCTAACTGACCTTCTGCAAGCCAAGCACAGAGCTGGGTGCTGAGAACATGCCGTTTATATATAGGCAACGGCAGCCCCACTTGGAAGGTTGCTGTGAGGATAGAGGGGAGAGATGGTGGAGGGGATGGCACTGAACCCATCATCCCTGGAGGGTCAGGAAGTCTTCCTGGAGAAGCCAGAGCCTGGACAATCAATCTTGAGCAGGCAGAAGTTTCTAGGCAGATGGAACTGCAGATGCAAAGGCCCAGACAGCAAGAGAAAGGGAATGGGCACTGAGCAAGGCTGGAGGGCAGAGAGGAGGCAGGGGAGGCTCGCACCGCATGGGTCCAGGGCAGTGAGAGGGACTGGGTCACAAAGGACCTGGGTTGCATCTTAAGCTTTGAGAGGTTTCAGAGGGGGAAAAAAAACCTGAGTTTTTTTCAGTAATGGTTCTAGATTTACTTTAGAAACATCCATCTGGGGGCAGCGTGGAGAACGCCTGGAAGGGACTGAGAGGGGGCAGGAAGCCCAGAGAGGAGGAGGGGGAGGAGGAGGAGGAGGAAGGCAGGAGATGCCGGGGCTGGAGCCGAGTGAATGGCTGTGGGGTGCGGAGGAATGGGTGGCGGGAAGTGAAGGCTGGCCTGGAAGGAAGTTAGTGAAGGAGGAAGGGTGCAGAAGAGGAATTTCTAGTCTTAGTCTTTCAGGGCCAGGCGGGGGCACTTGTTTGCTGTCTGAGAGACCAGAGTTTCCAGGTCCAGGCCAGGGTTACCTGTCGGCAGGAGTGGGTGGCCATGCAGGCAGAGCAAGAGCAACGGCTCAGGGACACCTGCACCGCCAGCTCTCTTGAAGCAGTGAGGTCCGCCTTGTGTCATCTCACAGCGAGGTTGACCAATGAAGGGAAACTGAAAATCTTTCCTTTCCCCTCACCACCCCCAGGTTCTGGTGTTTCTGGACCTCCTGGGAGTCCAGCATGACCATTCAAAGATTCGAGTCAAACCTGGAGCAGAACGATCTAGAAGGCTACCTTTCAGATTCATTTTGTCCGGAGATGTGATCAGGGATACCTCCGGAGGGCGAGTCCCATGCTCAGCTGCAGGGAGACGTGAAGCCTGACTGGGACTTCTTCCACAGCCTGTCTGTGGACAGGCCCGCAGCTCCGGAGTGCGGGGACTCCCATGAAGCTTCTGTTGTCAGAATGGTGCTTGTCGCCATGACGAGGGAAGGGCTAGATGATGCGGGGATCACTGTGGTACTACTGGGGTCTGAGTACAAAAGCAAAGAACACAAACCAAAGATGGTACCAGCTCCCTCCCTCCTCTACATGGAAGACCCATTTGCCAGCTGGTGCCTCCTTTGCTCTTTTTTATCAAAGCACAGAAAGTATGAGGTAGATTTCATTTGTCTTCATTATCTCCATTTTTGATGGCCTTGTCATACTCCCTTTATCCTTTTGATGTCCATTATGGTCATCATTAAGTACCCCTTTCCTCTTGGTGTCCCAGACCAATAGCTGAGGAGACTAATTCATGCTATAGTGTGAGTGACTTATGCTTTGGTTTAAAATGCAAATCTCGGGGCACCGGGGTGGCTCATTTGGTTAAGCGTCGGGCTCTCTGCTCAGCAGGGAGTCTGCTTCTCCCTCTCCCTCTGCTTGCCTCTCTCTCTCTCTCAAATAAATATATTTTAAAAAAATCTTTATAGAGGCGCCTGGGTGGCTCAGTCATTAAGCGTCTGCCTTCGGCTCAGGTCATGATCCCAGCGTCCTGGGATCGAGCCCCTGCTCTGTGGGAAGCCTGCTTCTCCCTCTCCTACTCCCCCTGCTTGTGTTCCCTCTCTCACTGTGTCTCTCTCTGTCAGATAAATAAATAAAATCTTCAAAAAAAATTAAAAAAATCTTTATAAAAATAAATAAAATGCAAATCTCTCTGGAAAGGGCAAATAGTAAGACAAAGGTATAAATCTAATAGTAGAAATTCGGGTTTCAGAACAGGGACTTGGAGGGTATATGAAATATGAAGACCTTGCAATCACACTGTATAAGCAATTGCCTGGCCTAAGGATGGGGCTTCTTGGTTCTGACCCATCCCCAGAAGGTTTCTTTAGAATGTCAATGACGCAAATCAGGAAGGATCTCACTTGTAACCTCACTGCAAGGAAATGGATTTTAAAGATTCAGGATTCACCAGGTCTCTGCTCAACTGGCTCTCTCGGCCTGGAATGTTCTGTCCCATTTCTGAGCCTTGGCACTTCTCTCTTCATCAAATTCCTCTCTGCTGTGAGCCCTCTCAGGGCTCATACCTTCATTAAACTCTTGACACAGAAGCCCCACAAATAGATCTTCCCATACACACGACTGTGTCTTCCCCAAGGACTGTGATCTTCTTTTTCAAGAGGCAGAATCATTTCTTATTCATCTCTTTATCTCAGTTCTGGCAGAAAATAAGTGATCAGTAAGTGGTTTTCGTTTTTATTGTTTCTTTTGGTTTTCTTTTCCTTTCCTTTTCCCTGGGGAGGGGTGCAGATGGATGAGTGTAACACGGAAAGCAGGGTGGGATTTTGTTTGGGAGCCTCCCTCCACAGTATTCTCAAGGCTATACTGTCTATATTGACCAGGACCTCCCTGGTGGAGATGAGATGAAAAAGTCACTATTTGTGCCTTCGAGGAACTCACAACGTCAGTTCAAACGTAGATGTGAGAGAGTGAAAAAGTTGAAATCATGGTTTTCCTCTTAGCCCATGCTGGAAGTTCTGACTTCCTTCCTCCCTCTTACCTTAGGAGTATTTGGAAATGTGTGTATGGTAGTCAAAATGTGTGTGGTGGTCAAAATGCTTGGAAATATGTGTGTGGTGGGCCAACTGCCAACATAGGGTGAATTGAGGTGAGACATGAAGATCGTCCTGCAATCCCATGGACGGTATCTCCCAAAAAGAATCAATCCCCGCAAAATGGCGCTAGTGTAATCTCTAAAACACAAGGCTAGACAACCTTGGCTCATACTGGGACACTAAGAATTTAAGGTTTTAGATCAAATATTAATTTTTGAACACTTAGAACAATTAAAGAAAGTAAACCTTCATTTTCTAGGACTTACTTTATGTTACCCCACCATCAATACTCCTCTGCACTGGCTTGAACTCCTCCACCTCCTCAGGTCATGCTAAGACTGAGATTCTACTCAAGCCACTGTAGCCCCAGGAACAATGGCCAGGTCATCACACTGCCAGTGGCATACTGCTTCAATCCTATACTTCCTTTGCCCAATTCCCCCAAGGCCAGCATCTGAGCAGAGCAAGTTTGGACACGCCAGCCCTGATTGTGGTCCCAAGGGCCCATTTGCCTTGTTCTGGCCTTGTCCCCAGCTTCCTGGTCTGCTCCTACATGTGCTAAGCTCTTGACCTCTGGCTTTGCCTCCCCTATTTTGCCTTGGCTCAGATATCTTAAATATTTACTACTTTTCCAGATTTTGATCTTAGACAATGTCACCCAAAAAAAAGAGCCATCCCACTCAAAATGACAATGGTTCTCCCACTGGATTTATAGCAGGCCATTGTTTTAATCCATTTCCTGTTTGACTTGGTGACTCCCCACCTGCTTCCCCAGGTCACAGGCCCCAAGAGCAGGCCCTGGTCCACAGAAGTGCCTGACTTGCCCCTGACAAAAGAGAAGGACTCGGGTGCTGCTGTGTCTTCTGCTCAGAGTTCGAATCCTGTGTCCTCCACGCTCATGTTGACCGATGGGGAAGCCACAGAGCTTTGGCTCACAACCCAACTGAAACCACAGGAGAGATCTTCCTCAAATGCCTGGGAGGTTGACCTTGTGTCCCTCTAACAATGGATCCTCCCTAAATTGTGGATCCAGTGATATGTAACAAATTAAAACCAAACTTGTTCCAAGGAGACAGGATATCCTGGGCCAGTTGTATAGTTGTGGGTCAGGTCCTTTGAAGAGAAATTGGCTATCTTTGAGGAAGACCAGAGAGCTGCCATCAGAGAAAATATACTCAGCCTCTGGCCCTGAGGGTGACACCTTTGCCAGCAAAGTCCTGCCTTAGCCAATTAGCTGTCCACAGTATCCATTTAAGGGAAAGAAGACATATTCCCCTCTGTCCACACCAGGCAAGGCAGGGCTGAATATCAGATGAAGAGAGGGCCAGGGCTTACCTTAGATCCAAAGCTTTCTCTTTCCCTTTTTTGGACTCATTTTCAGCTCCTTTCACTGAGGCGAGCACACATACTTAAGCAGGAAATTACCCTGGTGATGGATGTCTAGCAAATGCAATTTGGCCCTGGTTTAGTGTTCTCCAAGGGGTGCCCTTCCAGGGTGGTGTGCAGAGTTTGGCAGACTTGAGCACTGTGCACCCGAGTCCTCCTGGTAATGAAGCATTTGTCTGTGTCAGGCTTTGGCCCTCAGAACTTTCCACTCCCTTTGGATGCAGGGAGGCTGTGGGAAAAGAGGTAGGAAGGGCAGAAGGGGCAGGGAAAGGGCAGAGTAGGTGCTGGGAATAGGGACTTTCAGAATAAGAACAGACAGGTTGGCCAAAGAGACATGATGCCTCCCTAGGTGAGGCCGGAACATAAGTTGGGGGGGCAGGGAGACCTTCAATGGCTGAAATTCTATAATATTTGCTAGTCAACCTTGTGCTCAAAATATAATCCCTTAATTCTACTACCTTGGGGACTTCAGAGGGATCAATAAAGAAAAATGGCCCAGACACTGTCTTTGCGGTATTTGCATTCCAGTTGGAAAGGTCAAGCACGCACCATCAAACTTCCAGGCAACACACTTCCATCCGGCATGGCCACACACAAGCAAATGAAATAGCACATGTGATATTGACCCATCTGTGGAGCAAAGGGAAGGACAAAGGAGGCCATCTGCATTCCACCTGCCTGAGCTCTTCATCAGCTCTGCCACTTAGAAGCTGAATGACCTTGGGCGAGTTACTTAACCTCTTTATGTCTCCATTTCCTGACTCTAAAATGGGGAGAGTAATAATAGCACTTTTCTCGTAGGCTTTTAGGGAGGATTCAGCAGGGCAAGGCACAGAAAGCCTAGGACCTGGATCGGGGCTGTGTCAACACATGCTAGTGTCCCCCTCCCCTCTTAAGCCAAGGCAACTGAACCCTTGTCATGTCGTGGACCCTTTTGGCCTGCTGATGCATCTGAATCCCTTCTCAGAATAATGGTATAAATGCATAAAATAAAATATATAGGAATTACAAAAGAAATTGCATTTTTATTGATATGCAGTTATCAAAATACTAAAAAACCAAATTTGCTGTATGGTAATATATGTGCTTCTTTATTAACACAGTAAATAACCAGATCTGCTGGCAGCTCTAATAAGTACTGTAATTTTGAGATAGTAATAAGCTTAAACAATATTTCAACCTATCTGCAACAACTGTAATGAGACATAAAAATATCTGTGACTTCTATTGGTGACAAAATTACAGCTACTGCTAAGGCTATTGTGACTTGTTGCCCACATTTAAAATTAGAGGGACTTCTAAATTTTTGTTAGAGGTCAGTGAAAAGACAGATAATAATTTTTTTTCCATCTAAATTCACGGACTCTCCACGCTAAGCACCATTGATATAAGACCTGATAAAATAAGTTACAACCATATTCTTTAAATTTTTAAAATCACACTTACTTTCACACTATTAAAGCAAAATAGAAACATAATAGGAAAGGTAAGAAATTTAGATTAAATGGGAAAAGACAAAGGAAATTAAAAAAAAAAAAACCCACATGACCCTGCTAGAACCACTGCTAACAGTTTGATTTTTAAGACATGGAGCTCATTGTTAATCCTTTTTCCAGGTACTCAATCTCCTCCTCCCATTATTAAATTGCAGTGTCACTCAGAGGAATGTCAAGGAACGGGGAACGCTCAGTAAAGAACCAACTCAAAGCACCACGAATATAGGCCAGAAACTACATGCAGCCTGGTCATAGAAAAGGAGTCTTGCCCTTTACAGCCCAATCACCCAGAGGCAGGACCAAGCGTCAAGAAACAGAGCTAGGGGGACACACCGGAATCTTCCAGCCCCACAAATGGGAGCTATCCCACAGATCTCAAGTCTCGCATCAGACCTGATGAATGATCTTAAGTTGGAGCTATGAATTGTGAATAATGAAAATTACCCACTTAGTGAGGGATATTGACAAGATTCCAAGCCTGCCAGATGCTCAGATCAGATCCCTGATACATGTAGGCAGAGCGGGAGGGCTCATCCAAAAAATCCACTTGGGTATAATGATAAAGAGGTAGCACGGCACCTAGGAGGTCTTGCACAATCTATACAGATACCCAGACACATGTGGACAGAGAAGGACCCTTGTGTCACCCCGAATGATCCCCTGTGGCAACAGTGTGCAGCTGTCTCTGGGGTGAAAACCTCGTCTGACAAAGATTCAGCTGTCATAGGTCACCTCTGGAAGACTGAAGGCTTGGAGCGGCTTGTCTGGTCCCTGTGAGCGCCCGCAGAGGACCCCCTGTGTGTGAGTTCAGAATAGGGTGGACACCAAGCCCCAGCTTACTTTCCCCGAGTCATCGGAGTGGTGGCCAGGTTCTGCACTCTCGGCTTGCCGTACTTCCTATGGGAACGTGAGGTTGTGAAGCTGCTAACCATCAGCTTAGGGTCTTACTGCACCGCCCAGAAGGAACTCGCGTGAGACTGGGGCCACCATCACCAGAGCAACGTTAGAAAAGCACCTCCCTTCCCTTCTCCAGCTCAGATCTTAGAGCAATGTCCTCT
This sequence comes from Halichoerus grypus, assembly GCF_964656455.1. Lineage (NCBI taxonomy): Eukaryota > Metazoa > Chordata > Mammalia > Carnivora > Phocidae > Halichoerus > Halichoerus grypus. The sequence continues at coordinate 104,968,756 of NC_135718.1, read as the reverse complement.
TCTGACCTCTAAACAGAGACCTCTCCTGGGGATGGGCGGGAGGAGGGTGTTGATGCTGTCAGCATAGTCCTCACAATGTGAGCGTGTGCTTTCCTGGAAGGACCCGGCCACCCCGAGGTGACGCACCCCACTTCCTCTATGCCTAGCTAAAGACCACAGTCCAGGATAACAGGCCAGGAAAACTCCTGGGTGCAAGGCACCGCCAAATTTCAAAATGTTTTTAATAAAACAATGTGGAAAGGGCAGACTGCTCATTTTCATTCTCCACTGGGTCATTCAATTAAAGCTGAAATTCTGGGGCATCTTGAACCACCCTGACCATATTTTCCATTAGTAATAATGATAAAAGATAATTATTGAGCCTGTCTGTCAGATATTCTAGACACCCGCACCTCCACTTAATTAATTGCTAATTAAGATATGAAAGAACTGCAGTGTCTCTCACACATCCTGACTTTATTAAACCTCAGCAAATCTTCCTCAGGGAAAACAAACCTAAACCACCAAGGCTGAATCCCTTCTTTGGATTTGGAAACCACGGCTGGAGGGGGGAGGTGAGGCAGGAGGGAAGGCCCAGTCTGAGTTAGGGTCATTTAACCATCATTCTGATGGCGCACCATGACCCCGAGGGGAAACAATGAGGGAGAATGAAAGAGCAGCTAACAAGTGTTGAGCTCCTACCTTCTGCCATACATCAAGCTAAGCCTTTTCCTTTTATTGTCTAAATTAATCCTCACAGCAAAATTCCAGCCTCTTCCATTTCTTGTTCCATGGAGATACAAGACACAGAGATGCTTTTATTCCAGGTCTTTGCCATTACTGATAAAGGCAAAAAGGCTTCATGGTAGCTAGCTTTCAAGATGACCCCCAATTAGTCCTTGCATTCTAGTATTCATACCCTTGTGTTGTCTCTTCCCACATTAAATAGCATTAACCTATGTAACCAATAGGATGTTGCAGAAATGATAAGGTGGGTCATACAAGATGTGCTAGCTTCCCCTGGCTCTCTCTTAGATCCATCACTCTGGCGGGAGACAGCCATGCTGTGAGGACACACAAATAGCCCTATGGAGGCCCACGTGGGGACACCTCCCATGACAACCAGCACCATCTAAGTGAGTCCTCGAGGAACCAGGGCCTCCAGCCCTAGCAAGTCTTCAGATGATTACAACCTTCACTGACATCTTACCTGAAACTTCATGAGACCTTGAGCCTGAACCACCCAGATAAACCACTTTGGAATTCCTGACCCACAGAAACCATGAGATAATAAATGTTCATTGTTTTAAGCCAGTGAGTTTGGGAGTAATCTTTATACAGCAATGGATAATGCATTCATTAACTTTTCACATCCTTCTGAATTGTAATGTCTTGCCAATACCAATGGGTAGGAGAAATCTTTCTAATTAACCTTCAAACGTGTAGGCTGAAAATAGGAGCCCAAATAGTAGTCATTCAAGGTACCTTCTTAAAGGAGACTGTGAGTTTAGGAGTTGAAAATGGGTCAGATCACCAATAGTTGCCTCAATTTCCCATTTTCTCATTAAGATGACTAAGTACAATTTGTTGGCTGTTGTACTGAACATCTGATCCACTTTCAGCAACCAACAACTGTAAGAGAAAAAATATGAATTGACAATACTTTAGCATATTGGATGGTCTTGTCTAGAACTGACTGGCATCCTTGCAATCACATGGCTACTTCTGGGACATCTTCAGCAATTTGCAGTAAACAAACCCAAACCACCCAAGTACCAAGGTTTATGCTGAATATCAAAATGAACTGTTTTTGTGAAATCTGAAACCTCTGCAGGTTTTGGTTGCAGTGTCCCACCTGGCCTGGCAGTGTTGTTCTTCTGCCCACAATTTACCTAGGCTGAAGGGGAAAAAGACCCAAGGCTTTGGAGGAAATCTGTGCTTGGGATCAATAGGGCATCATGGGTGGCACTCTCTGGAACACCCAATTCCCCAGATCCTGCCTGGGCAGTCACGGGCAGGGAGCCCAAGCAACAAAGTCCAGGTCCAGCCCCTCAGGTTGCTGGACTCACATTCAGTATAAAAGGGGTCAGCACTTGATGTGGAGAGAAAATATAATGCACATTTTCTAGACATATTTCATAGGAAAACTATATTTTTCAAAGATGAGCTTTTATAAGCTGACCCCAGAAAATGGCTTTCAAGGCAATGTTGGGCATAAAGGGCAGAGGTGCAGGTATTTGAGTGGGTTGAGAGAATGAACAAAAGAACACATCAATTTGCTGAAGCTGCTGGGGAGTCAGGTCGCCATGCTCCTTGGTTGTGTGTACATCTCCTGGGGTTCCATTTCCCCTCTCCCTTGGTCCCCCACGCATTGTGTAGGCTGAAAGGACATGGGAGTTAGAGTGCTGCACTAGGTATTTATCCAACAGCTTTGCCTTGGAACTCCTTACACGGAATACTTGCTCACGTTTTGACCCACCAGCATCGATTTCTGTTATAATAATCATTTGCCTTGTTGCCGATTATATGAAAATCTACTCCAAGATGGTGCCTTTGTGTGGTCTCTTCAGGGCTGTCTGGCTTGTTCATCAACTCCAACGTGTCTATGAGTGAGGTTACGCACATTGTATCTGAGGGCTGGTATATCGGGTTCAATATGAGCTTCTAGAACACAGCGAGTATGGTCATGACTTCAGGAAGACTGGCACACACTTGCTCTAATTCAATGTGGCCATTGTTCAGCCTACAGTTTGAAACCTGTTAAAAAAAAAAAAAAGCTAGTTAAAAAATAAAATACGTAGATAAGTAAATAAATAAATAAAAGCTAGTTAAATGGGAAGGACTAGAATGCAGGGGCCCCGAGTTCTAGTTCTAATTCTCAAAATAACTGTGTGTTTGGCGCCTACCCCCACGAGTGAACCTCCACTGTTGTAACTCCTGTCCAGTGTCTCTCTCCCCTATGGGCAGGAGCTCCTTGAGGGCAGAGGCTGTGTCCCCAGTGCCTGCCACAGACCCAGCTACTCAGAAGGCTCTTAATACGTGGGTGCTGCCAATGACCAAAACACCAAATCAGAGCATCTACCCATAATCACAGAGGAATATATGTGGTTAGATGAGCATGAAGGAAAGGACGGAAGTCTACATCCCATGCTGTTAACATGGGAGCTGAGGGGAATGTGGATGGTGCAGGAGAGAGAGTGGGTGGAGAGAGGCAAGTAATAGAGGAAAAAAAATAAGGACATGGCACTAAAAAAGCCTCGATGTATAATACCATCCATTTTGTGAAAGTATGTGTATGTATGCATAAGTAAATTAGGGAAAAAAGGATGATGCTCATATGTTAAGTCGAAACAAGTTGCAGAGAATTTCGGTTAAAAACTATAAACAAAAACATCATATATCTGTGTATATGTGCCTGATTGGGTTTCAATGAGCATGAGGAAGGTTGTGTGTTGTAGGTGCTGTGAGGTACCACCTCACGGAGGCACTCACCCACCAGGTGCTGGGAGTGTGGGCAGCTCACAACTCACAGCTGGCTTCCTGTCCAGGAGCTGCTTTGCTCAACTGTGACAGCCAAAGACAGGTGGGGGCCAAAGGCCTGTCCCTCCTCAATGCAGGACAGCTCCAGAGCTCCCTCTGCTTCCTGTACTCCCCCACAAGAGTGTGCCCCAGTGACCCTTCAGTGCACATAATCTATTTCAGTCTGCTTCCCTGGAACTTGACTCATGACAGTGTGGAAAAATATAGGCTGGACTATTAAAATATGACATCAAGGGGCTGAGGTTGGGGGGGGAATGATTAGCTTTTTCCATATGCATCTTCATATTGTTTTATATGGTACGTGAACATGTCACTTTTATAATTTTGAGGCTATCAAACAAAGACATTTAAACTATTGTAAATGAATATACATTACTTAAAAGAGTGAATGACTATGCTTATACCTAGCTAGAGAAATAGATAATAAAATAGCACATCGAAGGAATTGGTTTTTAATCGAGGAAATTGAAGGGGATTTTGCTAACATGTTTGATGACTTTTGACTTAATTGGCTAAAAAGAGATTGGGCCAGCTTTTCGAGGGTGAAGTCATCACCTCTTAGAGTGAGAAATAAAAGGATCAATGGGTAGAAGCAAAAAGTAGAGGGAGTTTTAATTCCCTGGAAGAAGAAAATCTCTAGTATCAGAGTTATATGCTGGAAAAATGGGCTGCAAATTTGGGCAGCCACTGTGCAAATTACACTGACCAGAGGAAGTGTAATTATTCTATTTGGTGAGCAGTCAGATTAGGACAGGAGGAGGGAAACACCTTACATTTATGTCACCATCAATGCTTCCCCTTCCTGGGCAAGTCTACCGATAAACACTCTCCTTCCCAGTGATGCAGCCTCAGAATCTTTCCCAACCCCATGCTCCAAGCAGCCACTACTGATACACTGGAGGGAGGATTCACCAGAGATGAAACCTATTTGCCCTTCCAGAACTGAATGATCTTTCTGTTTCTTCCAATTCTCAGGTTCCAGGGGGGTCTTCCTTGGGAAGTTCAATTTATTCAGGAAGAACTTAGATGAGCAAGCCTACACTGTAGCCAAAGCCTTGCTCTTTCCTCCTTCCAGAGCTAACTGATTTTTGCAAATACATATGAGATCCTTAAGGCTCAGTGTCCCCATGGGAGAAGGCTCCAAGGATTTGTGGGAAGCAAGCCCAAGAAGGCATAATCATCCTGTAATGGATGGTGTCGATGGTCCCTGGGAATTGTGCAAAGGGGAGCACTGGTCCAAGTTCTGCATGGGAGCCATGCTTAGACAGACTGGCAAACTGCTGACACAGACGCTCCCCACTCGCAGTAGATGCCACTGCTTTTGTAGGGGGTGGTTCTAGCCTGAGAGGATTGCCCTCTGCACCGCTGCATCCATTTCCTCAATGAGTATTTGGTGAACTTCTCTGTGCTGCATTGTGCATGGGACGAGAGCCAAAGTAGGGAGTGGGACAGAGAGTCCAGAGGGAGAACAGCACAGACGAGGAGGTTTACAATAAGTGGTGACTTTTATGACACGGGAATGTATGAGTGATGTGGACATTATGCACAGAAGAGGGGCCCCAGTTTAGGGGCAATGGGCGGCTTCCTGGAGGAAGTGCCGGACATCTGTCATCATCAGATCACTGAAGCATGTTATTATAGCCACCTGCAAAGATCTCAGAACAGTTTTGTCACCCAAAACACATTTCTGGATTTATAATCATTCTGTAGAGCTTTTTCCTTAAATACTTATGGCTTTATGGCAAAGCTATGAGAGTGAACGAAAGAAAAATTAATAAAATAAATAGAACTCTCTGGAGAGGAAACAAAATAACTTAATATACCAGTTTTCTTTGTTTTCAACAACTACGTGGTGTATCTCCAAGTTTACTGAAAAGGAGATATGGTGGCTGGGATGGAAAGGGAAACTGAGGGAAACTGAGGTTCCTTATTTTGAAACCATCAACATCCTTCTTCCCTCCCTATTCCTGTTTCAGGTGGACGTATCATCACACCTGCACAGAGACGTATCATCACAGACCTGCATCCAGGTCTCTTGGAGTTAGGATTGAAGAGCGTGTGGGAAAGAGAAGACATCGAAGACCCCGTCACTAAAGGTATTTCCTGTGAAACTTTTACCGTCCATCACAGAGATGGCCAGTTTGAGGCTTTCCCTTGTGACCACAGGGACTGAGGCTTCTTGTCACTGCAACAACAGCCTCAGGATAGCCTCCCTGAAATGAGGTGCTCAAGAGCATTAGCTCCCCTGGGCTTCATGCCATCTCGGCAAAAGCTGGGGAAACCGGGCACCAAGGTTTGGGCTTTTCATGAAATATTTCTGAAATGCATTTCATGATGTGGTCAGTAATAAAAGTGTATTACTGCTCTCAGTCCCTCCAAGAGACGAGGCTTGATTCCCAGCCCAACCGCGCCTGCACTGGGCCTGCAGGGATCGGTGCTAAATTATTCACCAGCCCGACTCAAATTTCTGGAGTTCCAAAACCTCTAATAAAGTATTATGAAAAAATATCCATCTCTTTATCTCTATCCATAACCATTTATATGGCTAGAGGAAAAACCTGTCGTTTTATTTCTTTTAATTTAAAAGCTTTCCTAATTCCTTTTCCACACCACATATATATGTCTAAAGAATTTTCAGGTTGAAATAATAACCTTCTGAAAAATGGTCCATGGGAGAAGGCTCTCAGGATTCAGAGTTGATGGGCACAGTGAAAATTGTGCTCCCTTAATAACTTTCCCTGACACTCAAATTTGACACACGGAATTCGGAACGTTTCAAATAGGTGTGGCCCTTTTTTATTGTACAAAGCAATGATAATAGACCCACCAGCCTTTTCTATTTGTTTATACGGTTGCTAAAATGTGTTCAGGAAAAACTCATTTCCAACCTCAGACTCATAATGCACTCATTATCTATCACAGCACTCTGCAGCAAGAGACAAGTCTATTCTGAAGCCCCAAGTTTGAATCAGCCCAGGCCACTCACAGCAACACCCTGCCTCACTTGGGGACATTGGCTACAAAGTATCCCAGGCTGTTTAAGACAACTTTGAGCCTAGAAACTCACAAGAGACTTTAGAGCATTAAGCTGGCTATCAGCCATTCACAATTTAGAGCAATTTGGTTAATTTGGTGCTTTTATGTGAACAGCTGGTTGAGATCAAGTTCTCTGCAACCAAGCAGAGCTGGAACGGGGTGGACCGTCTGGGCGGCAGCTAAGGGTAGCTGTCAGGACAGCGTCCCTGGAAATGTATTAAGATGAAGACATTTGTACTTACTAGCACTCTACTGAGAGAACATACTGTGTAGCTAAAAGAATATTTGACAAACCACTTGCATTACAAGATTAATATCCCCCCCACCCCTCACCCTGGCCAAAGAAACTTGTTCAAATAAACATGGTCGGTTTCTGAGCTGAGTTCTGAATGAGGTGGGTTCAACAGGGGTATGAGATCCAGGGTGCCCGTCATTGTCATCTTCTTCTAAACTGATGTTGAATAAATATTTAAAGAATGTTGGTTTAAATGTAAAACAACTCATTGGCCTGACAAGAGCACCCACCTATTTTCATCAGCTCTGAAATCTGAAGTTTCTGATGGAGGGAGTGGGGGGATGAAAGAGGGAGCCCAGGACCCTGCCAGCCAGAATGAGAGTCTGTGAGGGACCTGAGAAGCCAGTGTGCAGACACAGTGGGAGAGGGATGAGCCCTGAGGACAAGCATCTCATCCCATCTGGAGCTAGTCTTACTCCAGCAACGAGAACCCTGCCCTGGTCTGACCTGGGCAGACTGAATCAGAGAAGGCTCATGAAAAGCAAGGATGAGCCTAATGATTAAAGCAGGCCCTGGGGATTATCCTTGTGATTTTGTTATTTATAATAAGAAATATATATTTGGTCTTCATCCAGTTTCCGGCACAGAGCTCCTAAAACCCTTGCTTAAAATGTCCTAAGTGATGATGATGTAGTTTTGAATGTAGGTAAGGTTCGGTGGGGTGAGGTCTGGAGCTGACAGCCAAGAAAGAATTCTTGAGACGTGTTTGGTGCAAAATGGTGGTTTTGTTAAATCACGGGGACAGGACCCGTGGGCAGAAAGAGCTGCTGCACGGGGATTGTGGGGGGTGAATGACTATATACTTGGGAGTTGTGGGAGGTAAGGAAAGAGGAGGTTTTCAAAAGAACTTTCATATGCTTAAGAGGACGTACAAGATTCTGGAGGCCTTGCCATAGTCAAGTAAAGGTTGCTTTTCCCTCTAGTAAAGCATTAACATTAAGACAGTTGGGAGCTTCCCAGAGGAATGTGATACTCTGCCTATCTCAGGTCCTTGCCAATGAGCTGTAGTTTATAAGGAAATTTTATTTTATTTACATTCCCTTCTACCTTTGTTTCCTACATCACTATGGATGGGTGGGTGATGTTAGGGCTCCAGGAAATTGAGTCTATGGGTCTCTAGAAGTTAGGCTATTAATAAGAATGCTTTTTTCTTGTAAATCACTAAGATATTTGTAAACTGAGGGAGACTCCTCTCTTTCTGGACTGTGATCTCTATTAGTTAACCATTTGTTTTTCCCTTCCCTTAGCTTTAGGGCAGCCAGGAGTGCCTGAGGAATGTCACACATGTCCCACTTGGGAGTGTGTGTGTGTGTGTGCGTGTGTGATGGGGGTGTTGTGGGGTGTCAGCTTGTGCTTTGTCCTCAGCTTGGCTTCTGCTCCCTCATCAATAAGAGCTATAAAGGTGTCCTTATATTCATAACAAACCCCTTTCAACCACACCCAAGTTTATGTCAATGTGGGGACTTTGGGAATGCACCTAAGAATGGGGGCTGGAAACCAACATTGAGACTTGAGTGTTGGAACTTCAGTCCTCTGGGGAGGGGAGAGGGTTTGGAGATTGAGTTCAATAACCAATGGTTAATGATTTAACACATCATACCTGTGTAATGAAGCCTCCATAAACCCCAGAAGGACAGGGTTCAGAGAGCTTCCAGGGTGGGGAGCCAGAACGTTTCCACGTGCCACCATGCTGGGCCCCAAACTCCATAGAGGCAGAAGCTCCTTTGTTTAGGACCTCGCCCTGTGTATCTCTTCATCTGGCTGTTGATTTGTGTCCTTTAATATCCTTGGTAATAAACTGGCAATCTAGTGAGTAAACTGTTTTCCTGAGTTCTGTGAGCTGCTCTAGCAAATTAATTGAGCCCGAGGAGGGGGGCGTGGGGAACTGATTTAGAGCCAGTTGGAAGCACAGGTAAAGGGGACTTGCAATTGGCATCTGATGTGGGTCGGAGGCCTCAGCCTGTCTCCAGGTAAGCGGTGTCAGAACTGAGTTGAATTGTAGCACACACAGCTGGTATCAAAAAATTGCTTGGTGTGGGGGAAAAAAAACCCACACATTGGAATTGGTGTCAGAATCAGAATCATAATTCCAAAAATTCCAAACCACATCAGAGCTGTAAACACATCAGGCTTAAGCTCCATTTCAGGAGAGGGCTGACAAAAGGTTTTGGGACCAGGGATAGTCAAACCACTGCTGGATGTGAGGGGCCTACCTTGAAGCCGGTGAACAACTATCCAGGCAGGGTTGTTGGATCCTGCTGACCCTCCCAAGGGTGGAAACTCTCAGAAGTCACCAGGATGCAGTATTCAGAGGTAGTTCTCAGAAGCACCAGCTGCTCTGTTGATTAAATCTCAAAGCCACCTCCTGGCTCCGAGGCCAGTCCATCTTTCCCTGCCAAGACTTGTCACATGTGTACGATTGACCTCACAGGAGAGCATGGATTGTCCAGAGTAGCCCTCTCCCCCCATGTACTTACAAAGAGCTCTCCACTGGCATGGGTTGGTGTTAGAATTGCAGATGTCTCACCTGCAGGTCGCCTCATGGCTCCTTGGCAATTCAAACAGAGATGCGTTCACCAGGCTGATCTGAACAGCCTCACTTGGCCTGCTTCTATCCTACCTTCATTCCCCATGCATTTGAAAGCAGCTTATTTTAAAAGCTGATTAGATGAGCCTTTAATAACATTAGAATTTAAATGGCCCCAGATAGGCTTTCAGCCTCTTGCCAAATTGAGATGAATGTGATATTTGGGGAGCTGAGCTCCCAGCTTCATGGCTGCTCTGGACTGCAGACAGGTTTTGAAGCACGACTTCTCCCATGCCTTTCTGCAGCCTGAGACTGGGCTTGTGTGCATCTGTCAGGTCCCTTTTATCTCGAAAGGTCTGGGATCCTGTGTGTACATGTGTCTCCATGATCATGCATTATTAAGGAAAAGTCAGGTGGGGACAGGGGCACAGGACCAAGGTATAATCTGTGTGTGAAACTCTGTGGGGAAACTTCTCTCTGTGATCCCACACCCTCCGATAACTTTCAGTTCCAGGCAACAAACCTTGATTGAAAAGCTACTGTTTAGTTATTTAATTCAGTATTACTATTGCTAATACCTGACTTTGGTGGGGAATAATATAAAATGGTCAGAATGTTTCATCTTGGTTAATATGGTCAGCTCCCTCTGTAACTCTTACAGGTGGCTTTAAGGCCAGGAAGGGGACACATACTTAGGAAGCCATCTAGGTGTGACTGCCTCACAATGTAATACTCTTCTGTACACTTTAGAAAAAGTCAAAAATGGAATGGGGCGGGAGGTAGGGTGGGAACCCAACCAAAGGTGAATATAAACAGATAGTTCAAAGTTGAGGTCATGTTTTCTCTCCACATCTTGCAGTTTACATGGGAAAGGTGTACTCATATTGGATGTTTGCCTCTCCCTGTGCTAAGCCTGGGACCACGCAGAAAGAGCATTGCTTGGTTTTGCTCCTCTTCTCAGAAAGCCCCTGCAAGGTCATCCTCCCCAACTTGCTGTATTTACCTTGTCTCTCTGGAGAGGAAGTGTCCCTCCTCCTTCTAAGGCTCACTCCTCCTCTGAGCTCTCAGTCCCTTCCCTGTCACCTCCTCCAGGGCTGACACCCAGCCATTACCCCTTTTCTCACTCACATCTCCTCTCACTTTCTGTCAGTTCCTCCCCTTCTGCTTACGAACAAACCTTGGTTTCCATTAAAACGAGCAAACAAAAACAGCTTTCCCTTGATTTTGTGACTCTCTCCTCTTATCCCAAATTCAGTGGAGGAATAGTCTAGATTCACTTCTCACTATATAGCCACTCTTTGATCCATGCATAACAGTGCATCCCACCCACCCAAACAACAGATTCAACTTAATTCTGCAAGCGTGCATGGAGTATATACTATGTGCCGGGTGCAGTCTGGATCCTGACCGCAAGGAGGATGCTCTTACACGGCAGGCAAGCCTGCCTGTTCCTCCCCAAATTACAGAACAAAGGGCAAGTGAGCTGATGGGGTCACGCACTGTAGAGAAGCAGAATGGGAATCATCAGCCCTGTCTTCGGGGCAGGGGGCAGCAAGGAACGTGTTATAAGAGTTCTCCAGACAAATGGAGAACCCAGGAAGGGAGAATAGAAAGGACGGGAGGCAGTCCAGGTAGAAGGAGCAGCGTGGCCAAGGTCACTGAAGTCACCAAGGCAGCACAATGTGTAGACGGCACTATGTACATGACGAGACGAGGGGTATGGAGACCATGGAAGATGACAGTTAGTCTTCAAGAGTAAGATCCCAAGAAACTTCAACTCTTTCTTGCAGACAGTGGAGAAGTCCAAGCCAGGGAAGGACATGATCAGATTGCCTTTTATAAAGACCCCTGGGAAGTATCGATTAGAGGGGGAGCTCCGTTAAGAAGCTGCTCTCATCATCCAGATAAGAGGTGATAGAGGGCTGAGCTAAGAGGGGCCGGGGGGCAGGGCACCTGGGTGGCTCAGTCTTTAAGCGTCTGCCTTCAGCTCAGGTCATGATCCCAGGGTCCTGGGATCGAGCCCCATATTAGGCTCCCTGCTCAGCGGGAAGCCTGCTTCTCTCTCTCCCACTCCCTCTGCTTGTGTTCCCTCTCTTGCTGTGTCTCTCTCTGTCAAATAAATAAATTTTTTTTAAAAAAAAAGAGGGGCCTGGGGGTGAGCTGAAGGGGTGCTAACACAATCTCCCCTGTCCCGCATGTATCTCATTTTGGGTCCACCTGTGCAGAAGTTCTCTTCCTGCTCTAAACCCAGAGTGTCTGCGATGCCTTTCTTCTTGTACTTCTTGTATTATAGTCATTTGTGTATTTCTCTGGTTTTCCTTATCAAATTGTATTTTTGTCTCTCCTTCCTCAAATTACAGCACCTTGCTCATAATAAGAGCTGAAGAAAAGGTTATTTAGTTGAATTGAATTTTCAAGAGCTTCAAACCATGAATAATTGAGGAATCAGCCATGTATAAGTGCTTATCATTTACATAATTGTGTAAACAAGCTGATAAGAATTTTTTTCTCCATTATTTTTATTATCCCAGAATGCCCCACTGTCTTCTTAGTTCTCTAGACTTTAAGGAAGTAGTAAACAAGTATTCTGTAACACACATAAGTGGCAGAGGCTCTGCCTGGTTCTCACCTCCCCAGGCAAGGAAAGCGGTCTTAAGCAAGGAAGAGATGATGGCATTGATTGAAAATGAAATCCATGTATAAATATTGAGAAATATGCTGTCTGAAGAGACAGAGAATTGCGGAGCACACTGCATGATGGGACCCGTGGGCCAAGTCCCGAAGGTCAATGTGCAGATACAAATTGATTAAGCTAAGTACTTACTGAAATTGCTTTCCAGCACACTGATGAGAATTGATCATAAGCAGGACCCATATTTACAGTGAAAATGCTTATGTAAAGTTACCCTTTGGTATGTCACCAAAGCAAATTTAAATTGTCCAGATTGGGGCGCCTGGGTGGTTCAGTCATTAAGCATCTGCCTTTGGCTCAGGTCATGATCCCGGGGTCCTGGGATCGAGCCCCACGTCGGGCTCCCTGCTCAGCAGGAAGCCTGCTTCTCCCTCTCCCACTCCCCCTGCTTGTGTTCCCTCTCTTGCTGTGTCTCTCTCTGTCAAATAAATTTTTTTAAAAATCTTAAAAAAAATCATAAATAAATTGTCCGGATTTTTTTTCCCCAAGTGAAAGTACCTGCAGTGTAGTTAACGAATGTGTTATAAGGAGTTCAGAAGCACTTACAGTTTCATGATTGAGTATCTTGACGTGTGGGGCTGATCAGCCCCCTGAACAGCTTTATGGTGGTATCTTTTTATAACCTGAGGTTGGCCTCCCTCTCCTTCTCTTCAATTACAAACCAAAGGACCCTGATGGGCCAGGAGTCAGTCCTACCTGATGTGGTACCCGAGCGACCACTCTTAAACACAACCCCCAGCTCCTAGAAACCGGGAGGCAGAAATCTCCTCCCCTGGACCGCATCCGGCATGCTTAAGCAGTGCTGTGAGTGCCACTAGCCACAAGCGCTTGAGCAGCAGGGAAGAGAAGGAAAGTGAGCAGGTGGTCAGAAGGAAAGACAAGGCAGAGATGGGGGAAAATGAGAGCAGGGTGCAGAAGGCCCAGTTAGCGAGCCTTTACTGAGTAATTTTTATGTGTCAAATACAAAAGTAATGAGCCATGGGCCACACAAAAGCAGTACATATCATGCTCCCTGAACCCAAGGAGCTTAGGATTTAGTCAAGAGGGCAATTCTATACCCAGAAAGTAAATAATATACCAGTGCATGACAATATAATGACGTACTAAAGTATATCTATCTATCTATCTATCTATCTATCTATCTATCTATCTATCTACCTATCTATCATCTATCTATATACAGTGATGTACTAATACCACACCCCGGTGTTGGCTGTGCTATTACTGAAAACTGAAATAGAGTGAGTGTCATGGGTTCCGGGAGGTGGAGATGAACAGAGAAGACATCCTGGCAGAGGTCACGGGCATCGAGCCGAGCCTGGAAAGGAGAGGTGGTACAAAGCCAGCAAGACAAAAGGAACATGACAACTCAGACTTAAGGAAAACAGTAAGAATAAAAGGAGAGGAAGACAGAGAACTGGAGAAGGAAAAAGTTGCTGATGATGGTGAAGTTAGAAGGGCCTCACATCTTTCGGGCACCTGTGCCAACCCTTGGATTGCCTTGGCCAAAGACCAACAATTTAGAGGCAGAAAATACTTTTGTGGTCCCAGTAATCTCTGTAGACTTGGACTAGTGCCAGCCAGTTTTTGTTGTCTATGCAATCACAAAGTGAAGCATATTTTTCCTCATGTTTGCTCGGGAGGAATGTTGTTTACACTGAAAGCCTCACACACTTCAGACTGATCTTTGACAACTGAATTCTCTTACTACTAACAATTGAGTGTTAAGAACCCACAGAAACTCCATAACAGATGAGATGGCTTCATTAGCTGAAGGTTCCAGTGGCCTCTGAGAAATGGAGAGATTGGTAAATTAAGGATAATTTATTAGATGCATTTCAAGTGGGTTTTATAAAGACAGTGGGACATTGCCCACAAAATATATTTTGATTGGCACAGGGAAATTTCCCTGCCCCCACAATTACTCCCGCACCCCACCCTCACTCCCTTTCAAATTTTAAGAAAATAAAATTAAACAAAATACCTGGTTCTGCCGCACTGTCTGAAATTCTGCCATTTGAGTCACATTCTTGCTGAGGTGTTGCCTCTCCCAGATGTCTCTTTTGAAAGGCAGGTGTCCCCAGAGAGACCCGTTTATCCATGCTAGAATGCTCATGATTTTATTACATGATTTTCTGTCTAAAGGCCACTGGAAGAAAATGCTTAGAAGAGGAGGAAAAAAATGATGGTTTTTTAGAACATAGGGGTCTGCTAGAGATGGCAGGATTGAGGAGGGTATCCAGTGCAAGTGATGGATGGTCTGGATAGCTAAAGAGCAGAAGGAGGGGTAGAAAATAGAACCAGAAGAGGGGAGGGGAAGGAGAGAGAGAGAGAGAGAGAGAGAGAGAGAATGAATCATGATGTAACAAAGCTGGAATCAAACTTTGTCTCCTCTGTAGTATGGCCTGGAGCAGCCCTGACTGGTGGGATAGATATCTCCCACATCAAACCTGGGCATATTCAGGTGCCACCCGTGAACTCAGCATTGCCTAAGAGAGCAGAAAGAGGAGGGACAAGGACAAGACCAGCAGCGGGGGGCCACTTGGGAGGCTTTGCCAGGTATAGGATAGATGTATTCGTCTGCAGCTAAGTCAAGTCCAGCCAAAGCAAAACTACAGTGCATCTTTCATGAGGTGCAGAGAAGAAATGCCTAGAGCTCACCCCAGTGCAGGACAATGGTGGCCATGGGCCAAGGGAGTGCCACGATTCCCAGCTGAGTCAGCAGATGACAATAAGCTGGGAAATGATTTAAGAACTTCGGTGATGAAACTGCAAGAACTATGATAATCTGATACCAGAAACACACACCCACCAAATGTTCAGTCTAGGACTTTAGAGTTTAGTCTAGTCCAACGCTCATCTTCTAGCTTAGGGAAGGGGAGCCCAAGAAGAATTGACATTTGTTGAGTGCTTTCTATCTGCTAAGTGCTGTTTCAATTGCTTTTTATGTATCAACTCCTCCCAACAACCAATAAAAATCAGTATTGTTATTACCTCCATTCTACAGGGAAGGAAACTGAGGTAGAGAAAAACTGAACAATGTGCCCCCAGTCAAATGACCTAGTGAGTGGCAGAGCCGGGATTTGAACCCAGGCAGTGTGAGTCCAGAAGTCCTCCACATAAGCTATGCCCTGAAAGATTTGTCTGAGAGCACAGTCAGACACCAGCAAGGAAAAGCTGCCTCTTATAATGTGAAGCCTGACACAGTGAAGTAAGAGTGTAAGAATCACTTGTGCCACAGTGATGGCCAGTCTGGGATAGGCTACAACCCACCTGGTGATTCCTTGTGGGAGCTGAAGCCCATTCTGGAAGGGAAGCAAGGCATGGTGGTAAGTTGGCTATCTCTCCATCAAAGAGAGGTAATGGATTTGTAATGGAGCCACTGCAATTGAAGCTATGATAATTATTGAGAGAATCATCCAGAAATGGAGTGGTAGATGTCTCTTTCCTCGAAGAGGAGGAGCTTGAAGCAATGAAATTGTAAAGAGAGTATTGATGAGGTTTTTTTTTTTTTTTAAATTTATTTTTTATTTTTATTTATTTATTTGACAGAGAGAGACACAGCGAGAGAGGGAACACAAGCGGGGGAGTGGGAGAGGGAGAAGCAGGTTTCCCGCCGGGTGGGGAGCCTGATGTGGGGCTCGATCCCAGGACCCTGAGATCATGACCTGAGCCGAAGGCAGACGCTTAACGACTAAGCCACCCAGGCGCCCCTGATGAGGTTTTGATAGTGATCAATGCCACAGCAATAGGCTGTGAGGGTGAAGATAAGGGAAGGGTGGTGATCCATCTAGTCACTCAAACACACTTCCTAAATGCTGACTTGGGCCAGCTGCTTAGTGCATTGGAAAGGGAACAAGGTCTAGTCCACCATGAGCTTACCATCGGATGGATAAAAGAGAGTGATGGTAAACAGCTCGCCTCCCGGGACACATACACACTGAAATATGAGAAATACATGTATGCATCACCAGTTATATGAATAGGGCCTCAAACTGCTTTGAGGAAGAAATTGGTAGTTAGGATTCTCGGAGTCAGGGAGACAACCAAACAGAGAGCCATGCAGATGAGATGTCAGCATCTTCGGATGAGGATTATCACTGCCTGGTTTTCATGCAGTGAGACATAAGGATGGAGTGGTGAGTTGTAAATAGGTGACAATGGCCATAGAAAGGTCGCCTTGGTGAGTGGCAGATCTTTTGTAGTCACCTTGATCATGGGCAGTTTGATAAAGGAGAAGGGGGGGAATCTAACACTAATGGAGATGTTGAGTACATGTTGAGTGTGGAACAGGGATGCCTGTAGCTTTATCAAAGCCGAGCAGGGTCTTGTTTCACAGAGGGGTGGATAAAGATGCTGAAATTGTTATAGGAACAATTATGACTGTAACCGAGGTAATGATGAAGATAATGGACCTGTAATGAAAAGCCGGTGGCCATAAAGGGGAAGGTGAGGGCAACTGGAATGTGGAGGGGCTGATAAGTGAGGTAATGGTGGTGATACCAAACCTAATGGACTTATAATGTAGATGACGTGAAAGGTAATGGAGTTATAATGAGGTGATGCCTACAGAGTGGGGTGGAGGAAGATGATCACCTTAATGGAAGCAGGAGGGACTGTGTGATACAGGTGAGAATGGTATGCAGAGCATGCGTCACAATGGCCGCAGCTGTGGGTGACTGGGAATGTAATGAACAGCTGCACCCAAACTTCTCATTACAGCAGGAGTTCTAATGGACCCTGGAATAAGATAATTATGTTAATGGAAAAGATGATGACCTCTGTGAAAACCAGGAGCTTTGATGGTATTTAGAAGTACCTATTTAGTGGGAGAGATGAGAGGAGAAATGGGAGTAGGATGGAGGGTGGACCGGTGTGGACATATTTGTATATTCCAGGGATGACTTTCCTGAGGGCTGTTCACTAGAGTCATCCCTGTGGGTTACTTGGCTTAGTGCAGCTGCTCCTGCTTGTACAAGGCATTTGTCATGCATGAAGCAAGTCTGAGATGAACAGACATGGCGCGGCAACAATTCAAGCTTACAATCTAAATTTTGTTCTTAAATTAGGCATGACAACACACTAGCTCAGATATAGTACTTCTGTGAGCAGATATGTAAACAAAATGTCTGGGAAATGCATGAGTTGCAGCAGAAATAAATGTATACAGAGGATTATTTATTTTTTTATATTTTTTAAACCATTAGTGCCTCTTCCAAATAAAGAAGTGGGAACTTAATCCTCCATGGTTCTCTGATTATCTTCTAAGAGCTTTAGATTGGAAAAGTGTTTGTGGCAGCTTGTGCTCCTGGCCTGGCCAGGAAGACCCTGATGTGGGCTCTGCAAAGGGATCTGGGGAATTGACATTCACAAGTGTCCCCATTGCTGCTGTATTTCTGCATCAAGCAACCTAGAGATGTATGCAGAGTGTAGACCATAGACCCAAGAACAAACAGATGATCCCAGACCCACATCAGGCATCCAGGAAACACAGAAAAATGTATAGCCTATAAGGGGAACAGAGACAGCCAAATAGACTTATTGTCTGTATACAAGGAATTCCTGAGCATGGAACACAGGTGTTCTCTGCCTCCATCCTGTACCTAGATGCCACCCCTCAGACCAACTATATCCAAACCACTGGAAAAGCTTCTACAAAAAATGCAGATTCCTAGGTCCCACCTCGTGGACAGTCTGATTCTGTTGATTAGGAGCATGGCCTGTGAATCTATATTTTCAACCCCCCTGCCCCGGAAATGTTCCCATGTACTCTAGTGTGAGAACTACTGTCTAAGTGTCAACCTGTGGCTCTTATAAGGAGCATGTTAGGCAAGAGGTGTGGAAAGCACATTTCATAGGCGTAAGCCAAACCAACCTTTTGAGTAGATTTGTCCTACCAGTGGGAGTTGAGCACCACTCAGAAGCTTCTCGTTCTCAGTAGAAAATTACCTTCCATCTGCCTGCCCCTCCACTGCACATGGAGTGTACCTTTCCCTCGATGAAGACTAGCACAATTGACTGAAGCAGTCTCCCAGCAAGGGACTCCAGAATGCCACTATGGCAATAGGCAGCACTGGGCAACTGGACCCTACTTCCTCTAGAATAGAAGGAATGAAGCAGTATAGGAACTGAAATACGTGTGTGTATGTGTGATGGGGTGCCTGGGTGGCTCGGTTGGGTAAGGGTCTGATGACTCTTGGTTTCAGCTCAGGTCATGATCTCAGGGTCGTGAGATCCAGCCCCAAATCAGGCTCCACCCTGGGTGTGCAGCCTGCTTAGGATTCTCTCTCTCCCTCTACCCCTCCCACCCCGCACCACTCATGCATGTGCTCGCTCTCTCACTCTCTCTCAAATAAAAAAGAAGAAAGAAAGAAAGAAAGAAAGAAAAAGAAAGAAAGAAAGAAGATGGGTACAAATACCAAACAATTCAGTTACAAAGAAAATGTATTCTTTCAACTGCTGAACAAAATGATAGAATATTTCTCAGTACCCTGTGTCTTAATTCTTCCTGCCCCTTCAACTTGAACTCTTAAAGAGACCATCAATGTCCTGAAAGATTGCAGTACAAAGTCACTGTCATGGTCTTCTTTTCTTTGGAAGAAAAACTTAGGTCCATTAGCACCAGCTTGCCCAGATCTGTCTCAGGGACAGAGACCCAGAGCATTTACTCATGTTCCCTTAGAGGAATCATGAAGTTCAAGCCCTACTTGATCCACCTGGGACTGATTAATAAGCAATCAGAGTGAGGCTGTGATGGAAAGTGAGTTCATGGGCACAGTGTAGGCCTCCTCCTCAGCTGGTCACTTCTCCCACTCTCCCTGGTCACCACCCTTTTGAGAAAATGCACCCCACAGTCCTTTCAGAACTATGCCTCATGTTCCTGGGGATGCTGACCCACCACTTGAGAAATGCCACCTTCCTCCCGAGCCATGTTGTCATTTGTTAGCTGCTAATCATTCATTAACCTCCCAGATACCTCCTGGAAGCCAGGACCTCACCTTCATTTGCAAAGGTGGTTCACTGGGTCCCCCTCTAATAAAATTACAACTTCAGGAAACATATCATTTGTATCAAATACAACCCCATGGCTTCCTCTTATGTTAATCATTTCAGGCAGGTGCTATTAGGTAATTCAATCACTGGGCTACAGAAAGCAGCCACTGAATTAATGAGGAATGAACTCAAATTCTGAATAGGAGATTTTCTGTATAAATGGCTCTGAATGAAAAACCAGGAGCCAAGCCTATAATCACAGCAGATGACAACAATACAAAATTGCATGTTAAACACAGTCCCCACTTCCATCTATTCTCAGTCCACAAACTCTTTTGGAGCCAAAAGAACATATTGCAACTGCCACCAGCAACCTTCCACATTTGCCGCTTTTCTAATATTTCCTTAACGCTTTTTCAGGTGAACGGAATAAATTCTGTAGTTCTCATCCCAATTTAAAATAAGCCTTAGTTTATCCCCAACCCTACACTTTCATTCAAAAGAGCATCTTTGTCCACAGCCCCATTCAGACTTGAAACTTCTCTGGCCTCCCATCTGGCTTGCCTGCATCCGGCCTCCCTCCCCTCTGGGATGCTCTCCCCACAGCCACCAGGATGATCTTTCCCAAACTCAGATCTCACCACTTTGCATCCCTGCTTAACACCCTCCCTTCACTTTCACTGTCCTCATAGTTTTAGCGTGTCACACGAAACTCCTGGTGACAGGACACCAGCTTGTCTTTCTAGCTCTTCTCTGGTCTGTTGCCCTTACAGGAATACATCCTGAATTCCAGCCACGCCCAGACTCTTGACATCTCTGCACCTTCTGTGCTCTTTCAGAGTGCCACATGTTTCTTCCCCTGGAGTGCCTATGCCAACCTAATTCTCATCTTTTAAAATTCCTCTTGAATGATGCCTACCCTGATCCCCTCAGTACCTGCATTCCTCCACTGAGCCAGGTGCCCTTTCTCCATGCTTTCTTAGCACCCGAAGGCAGAGCTCAATTCCTGAACCTAGCACTCAATACTATAACACCTGGAGCATCAGTTTCTCTCTTCAACTGAACTGCCATCAACCTGAGAATAAGACTCTATAGTGTTTAACCTGGTATTTTCAATGCTGGGCATATGGTTGATACATCATAAATATTTGATGAATGAATGAACCAGTAATAGAATAAATGAAATCATGGTTGAATAAATGAATGAACCCAATGACATGGTTTATGCCAATTCTAGCAGCCCCCCTTCCATTTCCCAACTCTGGGCAGCAGCATTTGAAAAGTTTACTTTCATACTCTGAAATTTGGTCAGGGAAGACCTGGTACAGAATGAGTGAATTTCCCTATAGCTCATTATGTCACCACCACGTCTTCATCCTCCCACTCTTTAGTAAATATCTGACAAACTAGACTCTGCAGCAGGGACAGGATGCTCCCCTGTGGCTGGTAACCACTGATGGGACAAACCGCATGGTGACCCTGTCATCTTCCTGGGGCCCAGGCTTCCAGCTCCACAGGAAATCTCCCCAGCTCTGCACACGGCATTTGGTTCTCACAGACTGTGGTCGCCTGGCATTTATCATGCTGTGCTTCATCAGAGATTTAATCAGGTTTGAGTTTTTAACAACGTGCTCGTCATGCTCACTTAACTTAAAATCAAGCCTGTTCGGGCAGTAGTTGGTCCTATTCATCCAGTCTGGTAGTTTTGGCATTTAAAACTCTAGAATATTTCATCAAGGAGCACAGTACATTTTTACAAAGAACCCCTTACACGCAAACCTCGCAGACTGGCTCCCTGGTTGAAACATTCCAGCCTTAGGGATCATACTGCAATGAAAGAAGTATTTGTATCATAATTTCCTATTGATGCTGTAACAAATGACCACAAACTTAGTGTCTTAAAGCAATACATGTTATTATCTTAGAGTTCTATAGGTCAGAAGTCTGACATAGGTCTCACGGGGCTAAAATCAAGATGAGGGCAGGGCTGCATTCTGTTTACAGGTTCTAGGGAAGAACCCATTTTCTCACCTTCTCCACCTTCTGGAGGCCACCCACATTCCTTGTTTTGTGCCCCCTTCCTCCAGTTGCAAAGCCCGCAGTGGCTGATGGAGTCCTTCTCGTGTCTTATAGCTCTAGCCTCCTCTTCTGTCTCCCTCTTCCACTTCTAAGGACCCTTGTGATCATATTGGACCCATATGGGTAATCCAGAATAATCTCTCCATTTTAAGGCCAGCGAATTAGCAACCTTCACTCCATCTGCAATCTGAACTTCCCTTTGCCATGTAATGAAACATAGTCACAGGTTCCAGGGATTAAGTCATAGACATCTTTGGGGGGTTATTATACAGCCTGCCATACTTGTGTGTCTCTGGACCTCTGGAAGGCATCCTTTGCATGACCCTGTGCGTCCAGCATGGACTTCCCATCAACAGCATAGGTGCCACCTGAAAGCTTGATAAAAAAACAAACTTACAGACCCCACCCCAGACCTTCAGAATCAAAATCTACATTTTTCGCCAACTCCCAGGGGATTGGGTGTCTGCATAGTGAGTACGAGAAGCACCACTCTAGAAGCTCCCTGCCTGACGGAGGAAAGAGCTGGCACTTGGTGTTGGACAGACAGTGGTATTATCTGAGAACATGTTAAAATGGACAGATCTTGAGGAGCTCAATCAACAGACACCCCCTCCCCCTTCCCCTTCTCTGTAAGAGCTCTGAGCAAATAGAGACATAAGACAAAGAAGTGGGTCAGGTGGGACCAAGATAATATCTTGATCAGCTGATACCTGGTAAGGTAGCTTTACTGCAGATATAACATTGACCCAAAGAGGAGAACTCTGCACCAGGCTGGGGATGGTTTCCCCAAATGCAGCACCCTACCAGAAGGGACAGACCCTTCATAGGAGGATTTCAGGCAATGACTAGTGCATCTGGGAGCACATGCTGTCTGCAGGCAGACCAGCTCACAAGAGGAAGAGGCTGGACTACAAATGCCCAGTTTCTCTTTCCAAACTCAGCAACCAGATAGGTCAGTAGTGAGTAAGAGGATAATAAGACAGAACTGTTACAGCTAATAGAGCTGCCTCCACATGGAAGGAAACATCCGAAGAGAGAATCAGCATTTCCCCTAATAAATAGTGTCTATGTCACAGGGTCATTGTGAGGAAAGTGATACAAGTGTGTGGTGGCACTTGGTACATCACAGTTCAACACCAAGGACTTTTGGGTTATCCAACAGTACTAAAACCTGGCAACCCATTAGAATAACCTAATGACTTTGTTACAAACTGTGAATTCCTGGAACCCCACTCTAGGGGATTCGGACTCAGCAGGTCTGGGGTGATGGGGCTTGGGAATCAAACAGCCCTGAAATCCTGATCACACACAAGTAAGAAAACAGCTTATATTATGGTCCCTTCAGTCATTTAGACAGAACTTTACCTCAACCAGAGAGAATGAGTATAGACAAGATTCTTTTGGTTGCAAGCTACAGAAACCAAGTTGAGCTGGTTTACCCAAAAGAGGGAATGTGTTGCAGGACACATGGTGTCTTACAGAGTGCAAGGGCCAAAAGCATGTGTGGGGAAGGGACTGGCCCCAGGAACTAGGTGCGTTTGGGAAGCCAGCAGTGCTCTCTCTCTGTCTTTCGTGTCTGCTTCTCTCTATGACCAATGTCATCTTCTCTCTGTGGTGTCGTGGGTGTGGTGAGCAGAAGATCCACTACACACCTCTTGAAGGTGCTTTGTTTCTAGACACTACAGACAGATGAGCTCTCCTTTAGTTCCAATTCTGAATTCCCAGGACAGAGAATCTGATTGATCTAAGTCAGGTCAGCTATCCCCACCAGGTTCAGGGCCTTGAGGTCATAGGACCCATCCCTCCATCTTTATGGGGCTATGTTGGAGGGAGGGCAATTCTTGGAGAAAAGAAATTATTGCAAACTTAGTGGATACTCAGTAGAATATCTATTAGAAGCTGCTGTCTCATGTCTATATTTTGAAAATTGCTTTCCCCCAATAATAAAAAAATTTTAAAAGGAAAACCTTGTAACTTTGAGTGTCCGACAAAATTTTTTAAAGATTTCTAATTTATACTTAGAATCAATCTCACTAAAATATCAGTTCTAGTGAAATCTTTAAGATTATGCCTACTTACACTTGAAATAGAGATCTCAACTTCTTTGGAGAGGATGCTCTTACTTCTAAGTGGGTTCACTTTCCCAGATCATTCAGGGCCCTTCTACAAGCTTCTTCCTGGTGTGAAGAGGGTTCTTTTCCATGAAGACATTTTCTAAGAGTGACTGCCAAATCCACATGCTGTAATTATTTTTTATGAATGTGTCCACCTACAAGACAATAGGTTCTTTCAAGGTCAAGATCTCACTGATCCTATATCTACAGTGCTTATTATAGTAGCTAGCTTTAGAGTGGCTATTCAATATGGGTTTATTGACTTTAGGGATGAATGAGTTATTGTCCCTTAAAAAGTGATAGAGGGTGGAGCAAGATGGTGGAGGAGTAGGAGACCTGGATTTCGTCTCCTCTCAGGAATTCAGCTGGATAGGGATCAAACCATTCTGAACACCTACAAACTCAACAGGAGATCGAAGAAAAGAAGAGCAACAACTCTCTGAACAGAAAAGCGACCACTTTCTGGAAGGTAGGACGTGCGGAGAAGTGAATCCGAGGCGATATTCGGGAGGATAGACGGCGGGGGAGGGGCCTCCGTCGGCGGCTTCTGGCAAGTGATAGAACCAGGGAGCACAAAATCGGAACTTTTAGAAGTCTGCTCCGCTGAGGGACGTCACTCCAGTGGCTAAGTGGGGGGTGGAACCCTCGTAGGACAGTGTGGTCTCAGGACCCTCGGGGTCACAGAAAGACCGGGGGTGCCTGAGTGCGGCAGAGGTCCCAGGTATTGGAGCAGGGAAGCCGGCTGCAGAGACGGAGCCGAGGCGCAGGCTCTCAGCGCGGGGTTGCCATAGACCGTGATCCGCGGCACAGTAGGGCCACTGCTCCTCCAGCAGGGACCCAACAAGCGGCAGATCCGGGGAGACTCACTTCCTCCCCCAGGAGGAGCGGCGCGGGAGCGCACCGCAGGGATCAGCTGGGTTTGGAGACTCCACACTGGGTCGGGTGCCAGAGATAGAAACGCGTGGTCACAGGCCGGGTGAGCACGGAGTATGGCCGGAGACCGGGAAGACGGGAGTGACTGACGGCTTTTCTCTGGGGGCGCACTGAGGAGCGGGCCCGAGTTCTCGGCTCCTCCGGGGCGGAGATTGGGAGGCCGCCATTTTCACTCTCCACCTCCAAAGCTGCATGGAAAGCTTGCAGGGAACAAAAGCTCCCGAGAGCAAACCCGAGCAAATTATTTAGCCTGGGCAGGCAAGGGCGGGGCAATTCCACCTCCGGCAAAGACATTTGGGAACCACGGCAACAAGCCCCTCCCCCAGAAGATCAGCGAGAACAGCCAGCCAAGACCAAGTTTACCGATCAATGAGAAGGGCAGAACTCCAGTGCTAGGGGAATACAGCACATAGAATTCATGGCTTTTTTTATCATGATTCTTTAGTCTTTCAAAGTTAATTATTTTTTTTAACTGTCTTTTTTTCTTTTTTCTTTCTTTTTTTTTTTTGAATTTTTCTTTTTCCCTTTTTCAACCAACATCTTATCAATCCCTTTTTTAAAAAACATTTTTATTTTTCATTTTTAGAGTCATATTCTATCCCTTCATAGTAGTTACCCGTATTTTTGGCATATATATATATAAGTTGTTCTCTCTTTAAAATTTTGAGATAGTTTCTTCTAACAGATCAAATATACTCTAAATCTCTAGTGTATGGTTTTTTTCTACTCCCCTGCCTGATCACATTCTCTCCCTTTTTTTTCTTTCTTTCTTTTTTTTTAAATCTTCTTCTTTCTTTTTTCAACAACTTATCAATTCCTTTTATAAAATTTTTATAATTTCCATCTTTACAGTCATATTCCATCCCTTCATCATATCAACCCTTATTTTTGTACATATATAAGTTTTTCTTTCTTTAAAATTTTGGGAGGCACTTCTTTTAACAGACCAAAATACACCCAAAATCTAGTTTGTGGCACTGATCTATAAACCAGCCTGATCATATTTGATCACATTCTGTTTTTGTTTTGTTTTGTTCTGTTTTTGTTTATTTTTATCTTTATCTTTTTCTTTTTCTTTTTCTTTTTTCTCTCTTTCCCTTTCTTTTCCCACTGCTTCAGGTCTTTTCTGATTTGTTTAGAGTATATTTTCTGGGTACGTTGTTACCCTGCTAGCATTTTGTTCTCTCATTAATCTATTCTCCTCTGCACAAAATGACAAGACGGAAAAAAACACCTCAACAAAAAGAACAAGAGGTAGTACCGACTGCCAGGGACCTACTCAATATGGACATTAGTACGATGTCAGATCTAGAGTTCAGAATCATCACTTTAAAGATACTAGCTGGGCTTGAAAAAAGCATGGAAGTTATTAGAGAAACCCTTTCTGGAGAAGTAAAAGAACTAAAATCTAACCAAGTAGAAATCAAAAAGGCTATTAATGAGGTGCAATCAAATATGGGGGCGCTAACTGCTAGGATAAATGAGGCAGAAGAGAGAATCAGTGATATAGAAGACCAAAGGATGGAAAATAAAGAAGCTGAGAAAAAGAGAGATAAACAACTACTAGATCACGAGGGCAGAATTCGAGAGATAAACGATACCATAAGATGAAACAACATTAGAATAATTGGGATCCCAGAAGAAGAAGAAAGAGAGAGAGGGGCAGAAGGTATAATGGAGCAAATTATAGCAGAGAACTTCCCTAATTTGGGGAAGGAAACAGGCATCAAAATCCAGGAAGCACAGAGAACCCCTCTCAAAATCCATAAAAATAGGTCAACACCCTGACATCTAATAGTAAAACTTATGAGTCTCAGAGACAAAGAGAAAATCCTGAAAGCAGCTCAGGAGAAGAGATGTGTAACCTACAATGGTAGAAACATTAGACTGGCAACAGACCTATCCACAGAGACCTGGCAGGCCAGAAAGGACTGGCAGGACATATTCAGAGCACTAAAGGAGAAAAATATGCAGCCAAGAATACTATATCCAGCTAGGCTGTCACTGAAAATAGAAGGAGAGATAAAATCTTCCAGGACAAACAAAAACTAAAGGAATTTGCAAACACAAAACCAGCCCTACAAGAAATCTTGAAAGGGGTCCTCTAAGCAAAGAGAGAGCCTAAAAGCAACATAGACCAGAAAGGAACACAGACAATATACAGTAACAGTCACCTGACAGGCAATACAATGGCACTAAATTCCTATCTTTCAATAGTTACCCTGAATGTAAATGGGCTAAATGCCCCAATCAAAAGACACAGGCTATCAGATTGGATTAAAAAACAAGACCCATCGATACGCTGTCTGCAAAAGACTCATTTTAGACCCAAAGACACCCCCAGATTGAAAGTGAGGGGGTGGAAAACCATTTACCATGCTAATGGACACCAAAAGAAAGCTGGGGTGGCAATCCTTCTATCAGACAAATTAGATTTTAAACCAAAGACTGTAATAAGAGATGAGGAAGGACACTATATCCTACTTAAAGGGTCTATCCAACAAGAAGATCTAACGATTGTAAATATCTATGCCCCTAACATGGGAGCAGCCAATTATATAAGGCAATTAATAACAAAAGCAAAGAAACACATCGACAACAATACAATAATAGTGGGGGACTTTAACAACCCCCTCACTGAAATGGACAGATCGTCTAAGCAAAAGATCAACAAGGAAATAAAGACTTTAAATGACACACTGGACCAAACGGACTTCACAGACATATTCAGAACATTCCATCCCAAAGCAATGGAATACACATTCTTCTCTAGTGCCCATGGAACATTCTCCAGAATCGATCACATCCTAGGTCATAAATCAGGTCTCAACCGGTACCAAAAGATTGGGATCATTCCCTGCCTATTTTCAGACCACAATGCTTTGAAACTAGAACTCAATCACAAGAGGAAAGTCGGAAAGAACTCAAATACATGGAGGCTAAAGAGCATTCTACTGAAGAATGAATGGGTCAACCAGGAAATTAAAGAAGAATTAAAAAAATTCATGGAAACCAATGAAAATGAAAACACAACTATTCAAAATCTTTGGGATGCAGCAAAGGCAGTCCTAAGAGGAAAGTATATAGCAATACAAGTCTTTCTCAAGAAACAAGAAAGG
Organism: Halichoerus grypus; assembly: GCF_964656455.1. Classification (NCBI taxonomy): domain Eukaryota; kingdom Metazoa; phylum Chordata; class Mammalia; order Carnivora; family Phocidae; genus Halichoerus; species Halichoerus grypus. Next base: position 104,941,449 of record NC_135718.1, on the reverse strand, counting down.
TCTCAAGTACACAAACTAACCCTACACCTAAAGGAGCTGGAGAAAGCAGCAAATAAAGCCTAAACCCAGCAGGAGAAGAGAAATAATAAAGATCAGAGCAGAAATCAATGAAATAGAAACTAAAAGAACAGTAGAACAGATCAACGAAACTAGGAGCTGGTTCTTTGAAAGAATTAACAAGATTGATAAGCCCCTGGCCAGACTTATCAAAAAGAAAAGAGAAATGACCCAAATCAACAAAATCAGGAATGAAAGAGGATAGATCACAACCAACACCAAAGAAATACAAACAATTATAAGAACATATTATACGCAACTCTATGCCAGCAAATTAGATAACCTGGAAGAAATGGATGCATTCCTAGAGATGTATCAACTACCAAAACTGAACCAGGAAGAAATAGAAAACCTGAACAGACCTATAACCACTAAGGAAATTGAAGCAGTCATCAAAAATCTCCCAAAACACAAAAGCCCAGGGCCAGATGGCTTCCCAGGGGAATTCTACCAAACATTTCAAGAAGAATTAATACCTATTCTTCTGAAACTGTTCGAAAAAATAGAAATGGAAGGAAAACTTCCAAACTCATTTTATGAGGCCAGCATTACCTTGATCCCAAAACCAGACAAAGACCCCATCAAAAAGGAGAATTACAGACCAATATCCCTGATGAACATGGATGCAAAAATTCTCACCAAAATCCTAGCCAATAGGATCCAACAGTACATTAAAAGGATTATTCACCACGACCAAGTGGGATTTATCCCTGGGCTGCAAGGTTGGTTCAACATCCGCAAATCAATCAACATGATACAATACATTAACAAAAGAAAGAACAAGAATCATATGATCCTCTCAATAGATGCAGAAAAAGCATTTGACAAAGTACAGCATCCTTTCTTGATTAAAACTCTTCAGAGTATAGGCATAGAGGGTACATACCTCAATATCATAAAAGCCATCTATGAAAAACTTACAGCGAATATTATTCTCAATGGGGAAAAACTGAGAGCTTTCCCCCTAAGGTCAGGAACGCGGCAGGGATGTCCACTATCACCACTGCTATTCAACATAGTATTGGAAGTCCTAGCCACAGCAATCAGACAACAAAAAGAAATCAAAGGCATCCAAATCGGCAAAGAAGAAGTCAAACTTCCACTCTTTGCAGATGATATGATACTTTATGTGGAAAATCCCAAAGACTCCACCCCAAAACTGCTAGAACTCATACAGGAATTCAGTAAAGTGGCAGGATATAAAATCAATGCACAGAAGTCAGTGGCATTCCTATACACCAACAACAAGACAGAAGAAAGAGAAATTAAGGAGTCGATCCCATTTACAATTGCACCCAAAACCATAAGATACCTAGGAATAAATCTAAACAAAGAGGCAAAGGATCTGTACTCAGAAAACTATAAAATACTCATGAAAGAAATTGAGGAAGACACAAAGAAATGGGAAAACGTTCCATGCTCATGGATTGGAAGAACAAATATTGTGAAGATGTCAATGCTACCTAGAGCAATCTACACATTCAATGCAATCCCCATCAAAATACCATCCACTTTTTTCAAAGAAATGGAACAAATAATCCTAAAATTTGTATGGAACCAGAAAAGACCCCACATAGCCAGAGGAATGTTGAAAAAGAAAAGCAAAGCTGGCGGCATCACAATTCCGGACTTCAAGCTCTATTACAAAGCTGTCATCATCAAGACAGTATGGTACTGGCACAAAAACAGGCCCATAGATCAATGGAACAGAATAGAGAACCCAGAAATGGACCCTCAACTCTATGGTCAACTAATCTTTGACAAAACAGGAAAGAATGTCCAATGGAAAAAAGACAGTGTCTTCAACAAATGGTGTTGGGAAAATTGGACAGCCACATGCAGAAGAATGAAACTGGACCATTTCCTTACACCACACACAAAAATAGACTCCAAATGGTTGAAAGACCTCAATGTGAGACAGGAGTCCATCAAAATCCTAAAGGAGAACACAGGCAGCAACCTCTTCGACCTCAGCCGCAGCAACTTCTTCCTAGAAATATCGCCAAAGGCAAGGGAAGCAAGGGCAAAAATGAACTATTCGGACTTCATCAAGATAAAAAGCTTTTGCAAAGCAAAGGAAACAGTCAACAAAACCAAAAGACAACTGACAGAATGGAAGAAGATATTTGCAAATAACATACCAGATAAAGGGCTAGTATCCAAAATCTATAAAGAACTCATCAAACTCAACACCCAAAGAACAAAGAATCCAATCAAGAAATGGGCAGAAGACATGAACAGACATTTTTCCAAAGAAGACATCCAAATGGCCAACAGACACATGAAAAAGTGCTCAACATCGCTCAGCATCAGGGAAATCCAAATCAAAACCTCAATGAGATACCACCTCACACCAGTCAGAATGGCTAAAATTAACAAGTCAGGAAACGACAGATGTTGGCGGAGATGTGGAGAAAGGGGAACCCTCCTACACTGTTGGTGGGAATGCAAGCTGGTGCAGCCACTCTGGAAAATAGTATGGAGGTTCCTCAAAAAGTTGAAAATAGAGCTACCATACGATCCAGCAATTGCACTACTGGGTATTTACCCCAAAGATACAAAAGTAGGGATCCGAAAGGGTACGTGCACCCCGATGTTTATAGCAGCAATGTCCACAATAGCCAAACCGTGGAAAGAGCCAAGATGTCCATCGACAGATGAATGGATAAAGAAGAGGTGGTATATATATACAATGGAATATTATGCAGCCATCAAAAGGAATGAGATCTTGCCATTTGCAATGACGTGGATGGAACTGGAGGGTATTATGCTGAGCGAAATAAGTCAAACAGAGAAAGACATGTATCATATGACCTCACTGATATGAGGAATTCTTAATCTCAGGAAACAAACTGAGGGTTGCTGGAGTGGGGGATGGGGTGGGAGGGATGGGGTGACTGGGTGATGGACACTGGGGAGGGTATGTGCTCTGATAAGCGCTGTGAATTGTGCAAGACTGTTGAATCTCAGATCTGTACCTCTGAAACAAATAATGCAATATATGTTAAGAAAGAAAAAAAAAAAAAGAAGAATGTAGCAGGAGGGGAAGAATGAAGGGGAGAAATCGGAGGGGTAGACGAACCATGAGAGACGATGGACTCTGAAAAACAAACTGAGAGTTCTAGAGGGGAGGGGCGTGGGAGGATGGGTTAGCCTGGTGATGGGTATTGAGGAGGGCACGTTCTGCATGGAGTACTGGGTGTTATGCACAAACAATGAATCATGGAACACTATATCTAAAACTAATGATGTAATGTATGGGGATTAACATAACAATAAAAAAATTTTAAATAAATAAATAAATAAATAAAATATCATGGAGAATGATAAGATGAAAAAAGAAAACAAGTTGACACATATCCAATTTTTAGAAATGGAGATTAAAAGTTAGTTCCTTGTCCAGTTATAGCACAGAATTTTATAGATATTTTGTCATTTAAATAAGAAATGGTTAAGTCACAACCAATTGCTTTTATTACCATTATAATGACAGTAATTTATATCAAGGACTTCTTATGGAAATATTTTGAGCAAATCAATAACAACAATAATAAATTGATTTATAATTAGAAAAAAAAAGTGATAGAATAATGTCATGCTTGGTGAGACATCTACATGTACCAGGAAATGATACTGCAAAAAAGTTCCAAAATTCAGGTTTGCTGTGCCATTCTAAGAGGAGAGTCCGTGATCACCTCACTGGGGGTCTAGAGAAGGAAAGGGGAGCTTCCAGAGATTTGGCTGTATGAGAGTAGTCTGTATAAATCCCTACACTTCATGCCAAGGTGTGCTAAAAACCAGAAATGTTACTTTTCAGAGATGCCAAATGGCAGCTGTCACAGGTCATCATGGGGAGAGGGGGTATAGATATTCTTTATGAATGTTTATTTTAATTACAGTAAAAAAAAAACCCTTAGACTTTATAATCCATCATTCTGCTATAAAATCAATATTACAGGGTTCAAATATCTTTATCATGACAGTGTTTTATTCTAAAAATGTATTTTTCTACATGTTCTAACTTATAAAATAATAAAAAAATAGTTTGGCATGACATAAATGAAAACACAATTTAGTGAAATGGCATTTTGTGAATTTAAACCGAAGCAAATATTTGACATGCTTTATTTAAATTAATTTACTGTGCATACTCTGCCGTTTTGCTAGCAGGCAAGCTCTATGTTATCATACATTTGCTGCACTGGGCTCTGAAATTCGTAGTGAAGAAGTAGAAGCTGAGGGACCCAAGCAGACCCAATTCTGAGGGTCCCACAGGCCCACACTCAGGTTCGACTGGCAGTAAAAATTGGCTAGATGTGGGCAGGAAGTTGTTTAACAAAATGATTACATCTACTCTTGCAAGGCAAAAGTGCGATATTCACTTCCATGTTGGTAGCACTTTTGCCATATAAATATTAATTTGCTTTTAGTAATCCTAAACCAGTCCTAATGTGCATTCTGTGTAAATTGTAAGCAAAACAGTTTTTTGCGTGTGTGCATCATAAATACCATGTTTTCCTAAACTTTCTAGAAAAACAATCTGCCAGTGCTAGTATGCTCATGCTATCAGTTAGGGGGAGAAAATAAGGTGTATGTTTAGTAAGTTACTATCTGGCCCTTTATGAAAAAGTGTGCCATCCCCTGGATTTATAGAATAAACTTGATTTGCAATGACTGAATAATACTTGTTTTGATTTGGAATCCCAGATACTAATCCAATTTCCTCTAGCCTCCCAGTGGATCAGATTAAGAGTTTTCTAATAGTTTATAGTTATAGAAACTGTATTTGACTATGGTTATTATTTTTTTTCCATACCCACTAACCTGGCACAATGACCTCTATCCCAAAAGGGGGTCTGAAACAATAATAATGGTGCTGGCGAGCACCAAGGACAGATCATGATCATTACAGGATGGATGCTATGAACTGGCTTGGGTCATGACAAAAATAACATATAATTTTCCTACATGTGGATAACAACTTGTGGTGTCTTCTTGACTTATGTGCAAGGGTCTTCACAGCTCTTAGGACCAAGTGCACTTTGAAGATGAAAGATATAATTCACAGACCAAATAAAGAATTCAGCCTTATGGGAGGAAACTGAAATACATTTTCAAGAGATTACACACACACACACACACACACACACACACACACACACACCATAAAGCCTATCTCTGCCATTTGGAAAACTTTACCTCCATTTTTTCATCCACAGGAAAAGAAGAAAATTTTAAAAATGCAGGACAATATGGCCCCTGATCCAGAAATTTCTACATTTAACAAAGCATCATTCTTCACTGGTCAGAAAGAGTTTAGATACAGTCCTTACAAACCAAAATCAAACAGGGTGCATTTTTAGCTCTTTAGGGATACTGTTGGGCCACACCATTGGGTCAACTGGAAAAGGTCTCCTTCTAAAAGCCTGTCCTCTGTACCCACAGTTTTACCACTCCCAGAGCCAATCATTAGAAGCAAGGCAGTTTGGAGTTGCCATGAACAAACTCTTGAAAATGGGAGTGAAGAGAGGAGTTCTTTAGGTACCCAGGCAACCGTGAAATAACAAAAAGGAGATAAGAACCAACAAAATCAAGAGGCAGGAGAAAAACTGGAAGCAACAGAATATAGTGGATTACATTTTTTTCTCAAAGATAACCCAGGAACAGCCTTTATCATCCAAAGGCTCTTTTCTCTCTCATCTAGGAATTCAAAAAGAAGAGTGAAAAGAATCAGTTCTACAGCAAAGTTTGGCTTAAGTAACCTTAGCAGGTAATTGAAAAAAGGTTTCAGGTGTTCGGTTATTTTTTTTATTTTAATTTTTTCAGATAAAAACTCAACTAGTAAGAGAAACCATAGTTCCTATGTAGTCTCAGAAAAAATAAAAGACATTGGTGAAAAGAAACATTTGCCCCAGCTCAATTATGGCTCCTAATTTTCCAATAAGAAACCCAAACCAAACCAAACCAAAACAACAACAACAAAAAACCCATCTTCTTGGTTAATTCAGAAAATACTCAGTGAAGAATGTCTATTTACTTTATGAGATATGGTCCCTATATCTTCAGAGTCTGTAACTACTGGAGATAGGACTGACCCACATCATTAGAGAACAGTGTGAGATGGTTTCTGCTCATGCACTCACTCTAACAGTGCTATAGAAGTCAGAGGGAGAGATACAAGGGAGTAGTCTGGGGGCATGTAACTGTATTAATCATCTAGTAAGTCAAAACAATAATCAGTTATTATCTCCCAGTTTCTGTGAGTAGAGACTCTGGAAGCAACTTAGTTGCTTGTTTCAGGTTCAGGGTCTCTTGTGAGGTTGCAATCCAGCTGTCAACTGGAGCTGCAGTCATCAAAGGGATGACTGGAGGGGGCTGTGCTTCCAAGCCTATTCACATGGTTGTTGGAAGTCCCCAGCTCCTCACCATGTGGGCCTTTCCACAGTGTGCGTAACAACATGGCGGCTGACTTCTGCCGGAGCTAGCAATCTGAGAAAGAGAGAGAAAGGGAGAGTGGCCCAAAAAGGAAGCCGCAGTCTTTTTATAACCTAACCTTGGAAGTGACCTCCCATTATTTCTGCCATATTCTATTTGTTAGAAATGAGTCAAGAAATCCAACGCACACTCCAGCAGAGGGAATTACACAAGAGTGTGAGTACCAAGAGGAGGGGTCATGGGGGGCCACCCTAAAGGCTTTCCATTATAGTAACCAAAAGTGTTGAATTCGAGGAAGGTGTCAGCAAATTATAGGTAGAGGGCCTGACACCTGACTTTTGAAATTAAGGTATATTGGCCCAGAACTACACCCATTTGTTTGCTTGCTATCTGTGGCTGCTTTTGTGCTAACAACTGCAGAGTTAAATAGTTGTGACAAAGACCCTATGGTCCTCAAAGCTTAAAGTATTTACTGTCTGAACCTTTACAGGAAAGTTTTGCTGAGCCCTGCTCTAGAGCAGTATTTCTCAAAATTTATATGCATATGAATCACCTGGAGCTCTTTAAAATGTGGTTTCTGATTCAGTAGGTCTGAATGAGGACTGAAACTCTGCATTTCTAATAAGCTCTCAGGTGATGTTGATGCTGCTGGAGCACAGACCACACTTTGAGGAGCAAAGCTTGTAGACCTTGAGGGATGAGAAGGTCTTGGGTAGGCAGGAAAGGGCCTCCCAAGTAGGGAGAAATGGCATGAGAAAAGACCAGAAAGGGAACAGGCATGGATTTTGGGGAGAAAATAAGAAGATCAGGCTGTCTGGAACAGAATAGAGGACCTAACCATATCCTCCCCATAAAGAACAATTGCAAAGAGAAATACTAAGCTTTGAGGCGATTGAGAAGACAATGGAGAAAACAGTATAGTTTTGGTTCTTCTTATTTCAAGATACACAGTCTCAAAAAAAAAAATTATCAGAATATGGTCGATTGTTTAACCTAACAAAACACCAGAATCAAAAAAGAAAAAATAAATAAAAAAAGGAAGGAAAGAAAGAAGGAAAGAGAGAAAAGAAGGAAGGATCTACACAGACATGGTTTAGTGTCCACTTTGCATTGCTGATATGCTAGGCCGACAGACAAAGATGATAGTCTCTTCTTACCTCTCAGGCTGGTGGTGGACAGAGACATATTAATACACTGGAGGCCATGCATTGTGATAGGTATTTTAATAGAAGTATCTGCCTGGTACTGCAGGAAGACAATGAGAAGGAACAGGGTCTTGAAGGATTGGTAGGAGTTTGTTATGCTGGATAGGTGAAGAAAGTGTTGGAGGTTGTGGAATATTATAGAGACAAGAGGGCAGGGACTGGGTAGAGGTTGTACAGGCCTGAGTCATGGGGTGTGTGTCAGGTAGGGGAACACAAGGGGCTCAGGAAGGGAAGAAGGTAGAGACCAGACATGAGATTGGACAGACAACTAAACAAAGGCTGCCACTGGCCTCAGATACTGCAGGAAGACTTTCAGACTCGGTCAGGTGATGATAATCAGGTAACCCATGTGATGATCCTGGCACAGAGGAATGCTCAGCTACCACTGGTTGTGGTTCTAGTTTAGAAACTCTGATGGTCATGTGGAGGATTTCATAGCTGGGAAAGCAGAAGAGGGAGGACCATCATTCACTTGGCCTGCAGGTGAACTAATTTTCAGAATCCTTGAGATCAAGATTCCCAAGCAACCTGCTGGAGTTCATGTGACGTATGGGTTGTGTCATAGTATCTCCACCTTCATTGGCTTGTATCTCCCCACACTGGCCCTACTCACTTCCAGGGGGGCACCAAGGAAGAGGCAGCTGCTCAGCTAGCCTGGCTATCCCTAGCCACGGAGCAATGGCAAGGTCTTTGCCCCCAAAGGAGTGGACCTACAGGGAGAACTTCCATGTATTCCATTCAGACTTGGCTCCATTACCCTTGGCACCATCATGGTCCCATGGAGCCCACATTCCCCACCATGTCACACACCTCTGCTACACTGTTACGGTTTATTGACTCTCCTGTCTCCGTCACAGACAAGTTCTCCTGTCTTTAAGCTCTGCAAAGTCAGAGGCTGGGTCTAGTTCACCAATACATTCTTGGCACTTAACCCAGGCCTGGGCTCAGAGTGGGCACCTAGCAAATCTACATCAGATGAGTCAATGAACAGCAATGGGGCTAATAATATTTCCTACCTCACTGTTCATTGTGAGCACTGTTTTTAGTTTGCTAGGGCTTCCATAACAAGTGACTACACCCTGGGTGGTTTAAACAACAGGTACTATTTCCTCACCGTCCTGGAGGCTGGAAGTCCAAGGTGAAGGTGTTGACAGGATTAATTTCCTCTGAGGCCTCTCTTCTTGGCTTGCAGAGGGCCCAGCTAGCTTCTCACTGTCTCTTCACATGCTCTTTTCTCTGTCTGCGTGTACTCCTGGGGTCTCTCTGTGTGTCCTAATCTTCTTTTCTCCTAAGGACAGGCAGATTGGATTAGAACCCATACTAATAGCCAATTTTAACGTAATTACCTCTTTAAAGAGCTTACCTTCAAATACAGTCACATGCTGAGGTAATGGGGGTTAGAACTTCAACATAAGCATTTGGGGGGACACAATTCAGCCCATAACAAGAATTAAATGAGCTAATATAAGTGTCTAGAATGTTGTCTGGGATATGGTGCCACAACAGTGCTCATGATTACCATGAGCAATTTGGAAGGAACACATAGAGAACACCTTGTCTCCGAACCATTATTACAGAGGGACACTCTAGACTCAGCTCCTTTTTAAAGAGTGTTTGGAGTTTTGAGGTTTATTCAGAAAGTCAGAAGAAGAGTTCTATAACTTTGTATTCCTTCATAGGCTCATCCTTGCAGGGCGGCATGGCCCCAGTAAGGGTGGCTCCCAATCCCTCTCCTCTTCCCATTGTACCCCGTGGACAGTTACTGTACCCATTGTTTACAGGCTATAATCCACCTATTGCTTCTTACATGCTCGTCACAAAAATCCTGTTAGGTAGGAATTATAATTTTACAGATGGGAAAAACTGAGTCCAGAGAGGTTAAGGAACTTGCCTAAACCGACACAGCCAACTCATGGCAGAATCAGATTCAAACTCAGGCATTTTCACCATAGCACTCTGCCTGCTGAGGAGGCATGGGCCCAGGTGTGGGCACTATCGTCACTGGATCTAAACTTCTGCTTTAGCCCATGAACGTGACATCCCTGTGACATCTCTAGCCTCTGACACTGAGGTACTAAGGCAGAGGTCTTGACTGCTGCCCTGCTGTGGAAATGGCCCCAGCATATCCCAGGGTGAAAGGGAGAAGTGATGAGAACACACACTTAGTGGGATCTGTTCCCCCACCTGCTCTGAAAACCCTTTGGTATTGCTCCGCTCCTCTCGGCCAGTCAGTCATTCTGCCTGGGGAGCCAGAGATGACTCTGGAGCAGGGAGTCTTCCTGTTACACTGTGGAGCACGGAACTGCTCTTTCTGCAGAGTAATCTATTAACATATAATGTATTATTTGTTTCAGGGGTACAGGTCTGTGATTCATCAGTCTTGCACAATTCACAGCGCTCACCATACCCTCCTCAATGTCCATCATCTAACCACATCCCTCCCACCCCCCACCACTCCAGAAACCCTCAGTTTGTTTCCTGAGATTAAGAGTCTCTTATGGTTTGTCTCCCTCTCTGGTTTCGTCTTGTTTCATTTTTCCCTCCGTTCCCCTACGCATTCCCACCAACAATGTAGGAGGGTTCCCCTTTCTCCACATCCTCGCCAACATCTGTCGTTTCCTGACTTGTTAATTTTAGCCATTTTGACTGGTGTGAGGTGGTATCTCATTGAGGTTTTGATTTGGATTTCCCTGATGCCGAGCGATGTTGAGCACTTTTTCATGAGTCTGTTTGCCATTTGGATGTCTTCTTTGCAGAAATTTCTGTTCATGTTTTCTGCCCATTTCTTGATTGGATTATTTGTTCTTTGGGTGTTGAGTTTGATAAGTTCTTTAGATTTTGGATACTAGCCCTTTATCTGATATGTCATTTGCAAATATCTTCTCCCTTTCTGTCGGTTGTCTTTTGGTTTTGTTGACTGTGTCCTTTGCTGTCCGCAGAGACATCAAAATGGACAGCAAGCAGCTGCAGAGGAGCAGGGGTGGATGTGCAGACACTAAGCCGACCTGGGGGCCAGCAGCCCAGGCCAGAGTCGGTGCTCAAACTCCAGAGTGAGAGGTGCGTGAGGACCTGGGTCAGGGCGCAGGCAGGTTAGCGTGTAGGACACAGCAAAAGGGGTTCCTAGGAGATACAAGATGGTGGCAGGCACACAAAGTATGGATTCCAGCAAGCCGTTTAACTGCTGACCTGCCTCTTCCTCTGGGGCAGAGACATTATCAACCCTTTCGAAGCCTCAGTATCCATATCTATAAATCAGATCTTCATAGTACCTACCTTGTAGTAGTGTGAGGAGTAAAGAGATAATGCATGTAAAGTGCCTAGCACCAGCCTTGTAAAAAGCAGCCATCCTTCAACACTGGTTGATTGCAAAGTGACAGCTATAAGCAAAGTAACATGAAATATTAAGACACCAGTGGAGCTACCCAACCCAAGGGATAGTTTTCACCCTAGAAAATGAAACTCCCTTCAAAGACCAGTTTCCTCTAGGAACAGCCTCATCATGGGTGAAGCAGTGTGAAATGTGTGAAGTATTTCAGACATGGGCCCTCTTGGTACACCCCACTGTCAAGACCCTCACAGCATCCACCATTAGGGTTACACCTTATGATAAGCCTTTTGAGACTAGAAACTCCATGTTAACATGGAACCCTGCCATCCCTTCCAGAAGGGCATTCCACACATGCATGGTTTTGCCTAGTTCTGATTCCCAGCACACTTTTCATCATGCAACAGACTATAGCAAAAAAAAAAAAAGCTAAAAATTTCTGCCTGCCTCCTCCTTCTTCCTCCTCACCTCCTCCCTCCTCCCAGGATCTGTTACAGGAATTTTATTCCCCTTAATTTACTCTGCAAATTGCTCAGCTTGACTAGTGTTATTCCACAGCTCTGTGAATGGAGCGTTGTGAGATTTCAGCCCACCGGCTCTGAGCGCAGTGCTCATTCTGCTGGGAGAGAGCTGCCCTTGCAGAATGGGAGCCAGGACCCACTCGCCCCAGGCTTTGGGTACCTTGTGAAATACCTAATCATGTAGCTTCTCATTTGTACAGGGATTTATAGTTTCCAGAACTCAGCTATCTCCACTGGCTCATTTACATAAATACCATAGAAGAAGACGTAATACCTTTCATCTATACAGCTCTTTTTCCATTTACCAAGTACTCTCATATATATTACCTAATTTATAGATAACATATAATAAATGTATTGATTCCTTCCATATGAATAGTGCTATTATAACCCATTACAGAAGAAGAGCATGGGCTGTCAGGTTCTGGAGCTCCAGGGCATAAGCCCTGACCCTCCATTAGTGCTTATACTGCTGGAACGCAGCCTCCTAGAAGCCTCTTGAGCTTGACCTTCTCATCTCAGAGAGCCTTCCATTCCTTCAGCCATGGGGGCCCAGGGTCTCTGTCCAAGGCTCTGGTCTCCCAGTCATCCTGAGCAATGCCACTGAGCCTGTCCATACGAACCCTTCGTGCACCCATGCACGGCTGCGACAGGGCATCCTGCTCTCTCTCACGCTCATGTGTGGCCACCCCAGGGAGCTGCACGAACAGGTGTTGGTTGCGTTTCAAGACTCTGTGACTGGCACTTAAGCCGTGGTCTAATATTTAGGGGATGATTGTAGAACTCCTCAAAAATCTTGAAGAATATCCTTGATTTGTCCAATAGGTCGAATCCATCCTGCAGTCTTGATTATTTTTACCAAGGGTATATCTGATCGTGCCCTCCACGCCACCCTCAAACCCTCCACATCTTCACCAGCATTTGTTGTCTTGTCTTTTTTATAATACTTAGTAGCTGTAAGGTGAGATTTCAGTGTGGTTTTGATGTTTAATTCCTGGATGATTAGTGACATTGAGCTCCTGTCTTGATAACTGTTATTCATTGCTTTAGATTGGATTTCCTGGAAACAGACTTTGAGCCAGAGAGTTGCATGCACGAGTTTTATCATAGAGAACTCTTGGCAGGGGGCGGGGGGGGGTAGATCTTTACAGAGGTGAGGAAGGCAGGACTGAGTGAGGAGAAGAGGTGACAATGTGGTTTTTGGTGAAGCTTCAGTCAACTCTGCAGGGCACCATGGAGTTGGGATGACCCATTGAATTATTCCAAATTGAGGCAAGGGGACAGGCCTTTATATCCCTGCAAAGGGCTGGAAAGGGGAGCCTGGGTGGGGAAATGCCCTGTGACCCAGGGCAATGGTCAGGGAAGGACATAGCTGTGAGCCTTCAGCGGCCAATATTCCAGCATGGGGGTTGGATGTGTCTGAACAGAGTACCCCTAACATTCACTCCACCAGAGTTCCCAAACTTTGCTGCACCAGGAAATGGGAACGTTGGAGGCCATCTTGGAATCCTGGTTAACCCCGGACACAAGCCCATTGCCCTTCCGCCTGGCTCTGCTTTCTTCTTTGCCCATCAGGACTGGATGAATATATCTTTGCCAAGACCCCATTTAGCTGGCAGCACTAGCTAAAAGGGGAAAGCCAGGCAAAGGGTGAGACAGCCTTCTGCTCCACACCTCTTCTGTCCAGACGCTTTGAATTGGGCAACTCCCCTTCTGTGCATGGTCTTAATCAGGCTTTTCTAGGGCATGCTGCATTCCTTGCCCTGCTGCCTCCCTGTATGGAACCTTCTTTTCCTAATTTATTTTCAGCCCTGAAGCTGATCTCAGAGGCAGCATCTGGTTCTGCTTTTAAAACAAAGCTGTGGCTGAGTCGGGCAGAGAGGCACAGAAGTCAAATGCACGCTTGTCCCCAAGGTCGCCCAGCAAAAGCGCAGCCTTGGTTCTTCTTTGCCCACAGTGTCTCCTCCCAGCATCCTTTGTTGTCAACACACAACTTTTATTCACCTGGGCTTATTACAGGGTCCTGGGGTTATGGAATCCGCAGTGAGGTCAGAGCTGCTGGGTTTCGGAGGCCCTCCCAAGCGCCAAGGCACTCAGAAATTCTACATCCATACGAGGAAAATAGAAGCTGAGGAGGCCTGAGCTTCATGTTTTAGCTTTCCCTTTGGCAAATGAAGAGCCTGCCTACAACTCCCTGGGCTCGACATTCAATATCCCAAAACCAAAGTGACTGGCCTGTCACGGAAGCTCAACTACTCCCCAGTGTCCCACAGGAGGTCCTGACTCGTTCATGGCATGTGGGTGATGTGAAGACAGCCTTTGAGCTCCACCAGGGCTGTTGTTCCCATTTTGGTTCAAGTCTCAGCAAGATTGAGGCTGTCACGGAACGTGCATCATCACCATGTTGGGGGCAGGAGAGACACGTGGCCTGTCGCTAGGGCCATCAGAACTGTCCTTTGTGGTAGAAATGACTGCTGCTACCTGCATGGTGACCACAACCACAGGTACGGTATTTTCTGGGGGCACTTTTACTCTCAACTCTTCTGTTGTGTTGCATCCTAATTGGTGTTTGTCAAGCTAGTTCAATTGTAGTTCTAAAAATATGGTCATAGTGGCTATGTCCTGGGAGTAGGGCGGGGATGCAAGCAAGAGGTGGGCAGAACAGACAGGTATGCCTCCTGCTGGGACACTGCTAAAAAATATAGGCTCTCCCTTCACCCAAGCCTGCATCTATATCCATCCCTGTGCCACTCCAAAAGGACTTGGAGAGCACCTTAACCAGGACATGAAGGCTGTAAGGGGAAACTGTTTGATGAATTACCTGAGATAACTAACTGGGTTAGCTCATTTCTTCCCAGAAGAACCTGACATGGAGGAAGAGCCTAGCACTGAGGAAGACCCTCAGCACATGGGGCGTAGGATCGTGAAAGAAGCCTGCAGAGAGCAGGGCACAGAGGCAGGGCTCCTGAAGGGAGGGTGTGAAGGGAGTTGAACAGGGCAGCAAGTACAAAACATCCCCAGCTTTTAACTTCAGCTAGGGGTACAGAGGAAACAAAGGTGACAGGTCAAGTGTCAAGGAAAAGAAGGGTCAGCACCCCCTCCTCAGCTTCTGTCACCCTCCCTGGAAAGCCTGGCTCCACCATCCCACATTTGACAAGTGTAGCTCTTAGAGCTCTGCTAGGCTCATGTTAAATACTCAGAAATGTAAGTTATTGTTACTATAATTATTATTATTATTACTCATGAGGCGTGTTTTCCTTTGTTATTTTTAACTGGAGGGAAAGACAGTGCCACTCCCAATTTCTACTCCAAAGGAATATTTTTCTGCCTCTTCTGTATATATTTGGAAAGGGAAAACCAACAACAAACACAAACAAACAAAAAAAAACCCCAAGCATTAAATACACAATTGGATTGGAGAGGTCCCGCACAATTTCAACCTCGAAGGAGCCAGAATCCAAGGCACATGCCCTGTGGAGTGTCAGCCTATGTAGATTTTACTTCTGGTTTATGTTTCCTCTGTTGTTGTTGTTTTTCTTTTTAATTATGATCAGATGACCTTGTTCCATAAAGTGTGGCTCGAATACCAGCAACAGAAATTTGAGCAGAATTTAATGCTATAATCAAATGCAACCTACAACCTCGTTCTTATGGTACATATTAGTGATAGATGATGATACTAAGAGTCATTTGTGCTGCATGGTAATTGGCCACACCAGACAGGCAGTTCGCTTAAGTTACTACTCAGAGTTTGACTTTTATATGGTCAGGTTTTAAATCCCCAGCTCCCTGCACTCTGTGCTAGCTCCCCAGCATCCACACCTCTCCTGGTGGCGACGTCTCCCCTACCACATCCCTTCTCTGCTGAGATTCAAACTAGGGCCCGGAGCTTCCCTGACTTAATGAGGGAGAAAAACAAGAACAGAAGGATTGAAGAGGATGCCTCAGTCAGGGTGACACAAGCTACCGACACAAAGAGACACCCCATAATAGAAGTTGATTTCACCTTGTCCCAGTGGCCCAGGGTGGGTGTTCCTCATGGACAGAGCACCTGAGGCTCCTCTGTCTGTGGCTCCTTGGAGTTCCCTGCATCCAGGTGGCACATGGAGGACAGAGGGGGAAAGACACACCTACATACCCTCCCTGGCCTGGCAGGGACCCCCGTCCCCCAGGCTCATGTGCCCGCAGTGAGGACTTGCCAGGCATAAGGGGATAGAGACTGTACCGGTGGTGCCGGCAGCACTTGCACAGGTTTTGGGTGGGTAGTCAACCATCTCTGCTACAAGGCATTTTGCAAGACCTCGGCAGCACCTGTCTGGTTTAAGCACTAGTGATTATTACCTAATGCAAGCGCTGAAGATACCGAGGGACCTGCTAACGGTACTGATGGGGGACTCGGGCGAAGACCACGTGTGAGCCTCAGGGATGCCCAGAAGCATGTATTCTTCATAAAGTGGAAGCCTATTTCTCCCCCAGGAGCCCCCCCCACCCCACCCCATCAGCAGCTGCCACAGGCATCGGGATCCAGGCCTAGAACCTCTGCAAAACACGAAGGCCTATTTGATCACCCTTTATAGCAAAACCTTGTTAAGCAGCTATTGGTTTGTCCAAGAGAATGCACACGTGGAAGCAATGGTTGTTCCCCGGCTAACTGGACACCCTGTCATGCTCCAGGAAAAATATCAGATTATCGGAACTAGTTAATTCAAAATCCATTCTTCCTGGTCCCTTGCCTTTCGAATTAATGACATTTGCTGAAATTGACAGTGAGAGAGGGGGTGGCAGGGCAGGTGGAGGAGCAAATGATTCCTGGGCTTTGGTGCCTTCTGCTCCCGCAGGCCTGATATGGAGGCTCCATGGAGGGAAGAAGGGGGGGCAGCAGCAGGGTGCGTACTAGAAAATTAGATTTTAAGTACTATTTTTCCCCCAAAGGACTCTTGAAAGGAGCCAAGGAGGAAAAGAAGAATGGCCAGAGCAATCAGGGTCACAATTAAGAAGTTCCGAGTAGGTGGGGGGAGGGGAGGTCCTTCTGGTGGGCTTTGTTCCATGGGAGTCACCCCTCCCTAGGCAAGCAAGACCTGAAGTCCAGGAGCTATGAGAGGCAGCTGAGTGTGTGGCTCCACCATCCACCAGCTGGATAAATGTGGGCAAGTCACTTCATTCCTCTGTGCCTCAGTTTCCTTATCTGTTAACATCAGACAGTACCTACCCTGAAGTATGACTATAAGGATTAGATGCATTAGTATTTGTAACATGTTTTGAGTGGCACCTAGACCATAGTAGGCCCTTTAGAGAAGCGTATAAAATGAAAAAAAAAAAAAAGCTGGATTAAAACCCCTGTTCCCCCTTTTAATAGCTAGGAGAACTCGATCCAGTTTATTTAAACTCTGAGCCTCAGTTTCTTGTTCGCAAAATGCAGATCATTTTACAGACTCCCAGAACACTCTCATGGGGAGCGAGATGAGTGAGATGGGGAGCAGGGATGTGCTTGCCCAGTGCCTGGCACGGAACTGGCAGTTAATAAATGCTAAGTGCTACCTCGAGCTGAATGTTTAAAGTATTCCCAGATCCCAGCAAGACAGAAAATGAGAGATGTCAGTAAACAGTGCCAGAGAAGCTCCATGCATGTGGCAGCCTCAAGTCACCAAGAAGAGCCTGTGCCAGCCAACACTTCAATTTGTACTTATTTCACAGAATGAGGAGCCATGCGTGTGCCGAGCTCCCACCCAGGTTATTAGAGAGACGTATGTAGCACATCCACGCGGATTGGCAGGGTGGGAAAACAAGGATAAGGCAGGGAATACCTGGTGAAAGGTATTTAAATAAGTGAGATGGATGTGCTCCTGCAGACTTCAGTCACATATATACGGGAGTCTAAAAATAATGCAGAGACTTGGAATCCGTGAGAATCAGGCCCTCAGAAAGTACAAGCTGTATTTCTATTTTAATAACGGGAAAACGCACCAGAACATGAACTTCTCTATGTGGTAAAACAATGCAAAGACTTCCGAAAATTAATTCCAAAATGCCTCGAGGAGGGTAAGATGTTAAACATCCTCCAGGAGGAATCAGCCAGCATGTTCCCCTGAAGTACAATCTGGTGTCTCTCAGTGGCTCCGTGACGGGACCTGAGGAAGCGACACAATGGAATATTCAGGGACTGCAGCGAGACTTCTTAATTCTGCTCCTTTTCCTGAGTGAGTTCAAGGAAGACACAGTTTGGGTATGTGAGGATTGATGGGACTGCCTGTGTAAAACCCCTGATGCAGGTCCCAGGTCACAGCAGGTCCCAGCAGGCATCAACGGCACCTATGATGTCATGATCATCACACGGTCTTGACGTAGGAGCTCAGCCAGCCAGCCGGCAGCGACCATGGACAGCATCACAGGACGGCCGTGGGTTGCGCTGTTCCCAGGTCTTGGTCCTGAATCTAGTTGGGGAACATCGTCGCCAGTGACCTCAAGTATATCTTTCCCCCAATTCCACTCCCAGTACATCTAAGGGATCATCTTTTACATCCTCATGTCCTAAGAGCATGTTCATTGAGTCACTCGATAAGCCTTCCATTGGCACTTACTGAGAGCTGCCGGCACTGTGCAGGCACCAGAGCTAAAAATACAGGTATGCCATGGTCCCTGCCAGAAAAGCAGACAGTAGACAAACATGTAGAAATGTCTTGTGGGTGCTGTGGGGTATATATAGAGGGAGTTCAGATGACCTCAATGAGGAGGTTACCTTGACTTGTATAAGGAATGATAAGTGTGTGTGTCTGTATGATAGTTTACTTAAAATTAAAAGTGTTTATCTGTGTGTGAGAGAGGGAGGGAGGGAGGTCAAGGAGGAAAGGAGGGGGAAGGGGAAAGGGAGGGAGAGGGGAAGAGGAAGAAGGAGGAGGAGAAGGGAGACGTGATAAGCTGTGAAATTTCAGGCCATCCCGGAGTTTGCCTGCCCTTGCTTCCACACCCTAGGGCTTTTCCTCAACTAGATGCAGGAGGTAATGGGTCTGAGTCCTCCATGGATGTAATAGACTGAATGTTTGTCTTCCCAAGATGCATATTGAAGCTCTACGCCTCCAGTGTGATGGTATTTGGAGATGGGGCCTTTGGGAAGTAATCAGGGTTAGATGAGGTCGTGAGAGTGGGGTCCTCATGATAAGATTAGTACCCTCATAAGAAGAGACACCAGAGAGGTTGCTCCCACTCCCCACCCCCATGCTCCCATTCCCACCCCATGCCCCCATCCCCATGTGCACACAAAAAAATAAAGCCATGTGAACACACAGCAAGAAGGCAGCTGTCTACAACCCAAGGGGGGAGCTCTCATCAGAAAGCAACCAGGCTGGCACCTTCATCTTGGACATCCAGCCTCCAGAACTGTGAGAAAATTAATTTTGGTTGTTTAAGCCACCCAGCCTGTGGTATTTTGTTATGGCAGCCCAAGCAGACTACTACAGAGATGAGTGCAATTCTTGGGTACATCAAAAAGAGTAGACTGAGTAGCAAGTGGAAGAATCCCCCCTCGTGATCAGCACTGTCTAGAGCCCAGCAAGGAATATTCCAAGTGTGGAGAGGAGTTGGCCAAGAGCTACTGACAGGTTAACCAGTAAGACCTATGCCGAGTCTGGAGAGACTAGTGTTATTTGGCAGAAGATAATTGTCATTGACCCCATTTTCTGTAGGATGAGATCTAATCATGTGAGGTCCTTCACGATCTGGCTCTACGTCCAGCTTGAAAACCACTCCTCACACACACAGTCCATGGGCCCCAGCTGTACTGATTTCTTCACGGGCTCCCCGAACATCCTGTGCTCATCTAAAGGCAATGCAGTAAAATGGTGAAAAGCCAGCCTGCCTGGGTTCAAATCCAAGCTCTGACACTTACTAGTGTGATCCTTCACCAAGTCATTGACTCTTACCATGCTTCCGTTGTCTCCTTTATAAAATAGAGGTAATAATAATACCAACTTCATAGACTTGCCTTGCAGGGTAAATACACAATAATGTGTTTAGAATAGTGCTTTGTACTCGGTAAGTGCTAGATAAAGTATTTGGTTCTATGACTTCCCTCTGCCTAGGAAATTTTATTGCTACTGAGTATCACTCCAAACGTCTTCTGTTCTGTGTGGTGTCGTCAGTCCCTTCTCCGGGTTCCCACAGCTCTTTGACCTGACTAATTAGCCCAGTACATGGTGTATTTATCTCTGTCTGCACTGGACTGTGAATTCTCAAGGGCAGGCAGGAAAGCACTGCCTGGTCAGAACACTAGGCAAGAACTTCCTGCCACTGAAATGTTTTCGACGCCGAGAACAGTGTGTCCCCTTCCACCAATGATCTCTCCTTGAGAAAGAAGCTAGATTGTCCTTCCTCTGCTATCACCGAGGCACTGTCCAGACTCCGTCAGGACTCCTAGGGCTCAATGGCAAAGATCAAACAGGTACATGGCATGCAATCCTTAACAACACAGAGCAAATGGATAACTAGCTGGTGCTTGAAGAGCCACAGGACTTTTTAGCATTCAGGACACAGCTGGACATATAAATACAAAGGTGATAAACAGGCAGCCAGGAGCCCTGCATCCGATTCCGGCTTATTCTACAGGTCCACCTGGGTCCACTGGCTCAGCAGCAGCAATGCCCTACAAATACCGTCCTCGCAGTTATACGGGCCATCTCTCTGGCCAGAAAGCCCCACAGTCTCTCCCCCAGCTCACCCCCCAAAAAAAGCAAATGCAAAAATCAATGCTTTTGCACTCAGGCCGACCTTTCCTGACCATTCTGCCACCACAGTGACAGTGGCACTGTGTGCTCTGCCGGGGACGAGGAATCAGCTCCCACCCCAGATTAACATTCAGGCAGAGGCTCTGGTGATGAATATTTTAATATAATGTTTACTGTTTACCCACATGAATGGAAAGAACTTGCATCTGCCAGGGCCACCTGTGCCCACAGAACTGCAGCCCAAGCAGCCGCGTCCCCAGAGAGCCCAGCTGTTCAAGGGCCGATGGGGGGCTGCAGGGAGGGGTGAGGGGCAAGGGGCCACTGGGGCCAGGCACCAGGAGGAGTGGGGAGAGGTGGCTCAGACCTAGCCACTGAAAAGACACAAGACAGGGGAGGAAGGAGGGAGGAGGAAGCAGGGGGGGCCCTGATAGCAAAGGAAAGCTGAGATGGTTGCCACCCCGCACCTGCCCAGGCTGTGTGGCTGACTCTAGTGTGCACAGCGGACTTCAGAGCTGTGGGCATCTCCTGCAAATTGCCGCAGCTAGCTGCAGCCACCCAGCCATATGCTCCCCCTGCAGCACAGCAAATGCTCTCACCTCCTTCCCAGGCCCTTAACCCCGAGCATGTCTTCCTCTGTTGGGAAGAAGCGGGGCTCAGCCTGGAGCCCGGCTGGCAGCGGGGAATGGAAAGGGTCATTCACAGGCTTAGTTCAGAGTATTTGTGGTTTTGGAAAGGTCTGGAAAGGAGCCTGGCGGAGGCTGTCCTGGTTGGAAAGGTGGCCACCACTTCTCCCATTGAGGTTGTAACGAGCCAGAGGGGACCTTTGCTTGCTGGGCCAGGACAGAGTCAGTTGCTCCCAGCCAGGCATCTGCCAGAGGAGGGACCAGGTATGTTCCGAGGGCCTGAGGCACGCAGGCTCACCTCTTCTGGGCATAAGCAAGTCGATGGCCCAGGTAAGCTTCTCCCCTGAAGAGCGCTTCCTCCAAAACTGCCTTGCTTTTTGTTTCCTTGGTCACCTTCCCTCTTTCACCTTTCTCTCTTTCTTGGTCACCCCTTGGATTAGGTTTGGAGCTGTGACAGAATGTGGCTTCAGTGCACATTTGATTTCTACCAGCCCCTTTTCTGGGCATATTTCATGGAACCACAGGCTCCCTTCCTGGTAGTGACTGCCAAGTGTTTGGGGAAAGAGCGTGGGGACAGACGTGGTACACAAGAAAAAGGCACCTGTTTTCTAATGGGTACAGTAGAGAATAATGTGCCACGGGGGAGGTGAGGGTGCCAAGTCCATTCTCTCCCACTTAGCTTTTTCTTCCCCTTCTCTCAGTCTCTCTCTTGTCCTGCTTTTCGCCCTTGCTCCGCGAGTGGCCCTCCACCCATCTCATGCTCCTCTCACTGCCTGTGTCCATTCCTGCATGCCCACAGCCATCCGCTACCTGGAATTAATAAAAGGCCTAAAAATACAAACTGTACTTCTGGGTGCCCATATGTAGGAACAGATTTTGTTTTTAACTTTTTATTACAGAAAATTATTTCAATTCATAAAAATAGAGTTGTCAATTGGTACAGCTCCGTGTACCGATCACTCAGCTATAAAAATCATCAATCCCATACTTCTCTCTTTTCCATCCATAACCCCCAATCCCCACACACCCCCACACACACCCACACAAGATTATTTTTAAGAAATTCCAATTGGCTATTCAATTTCATCCCTGAGTATTCATGGTAGAAGTTTGACTAACCCCCCAGACTGTCCCAAGCCCCCTAAACCACGTCGGGCCTTGGCACACACCTGTCTTTGAGGATGGGAATTCTGTGACCCCCTCCTGTTTCTGCATGTGTAGCTCATCGTCTTGCCCAACTATTCTCAGAAAATCTTTGTCAGAAACAAATCAGTGCCCTAGTTCATGGACAGCTTTGTCTAAGGTCTTTGGCAATTTCTTGTCTTCATTCCCAGAAGAGATAATTCCGTAAGCAAGTTGGCCTATCAGAAAACACCTGCATGCCAGATGTGCACAGCTGTATGCAAACAACTGCCGATCCATCTACAAAACTATCTAAACAAGGGAGACATGCAATCTGATCACCAAATGACTCTTGTAAATGATACCAGCACATGCAATATTCAAAAACAACAGACAAAACAAACTCGGGCTTTCTCCAGAAAGAAAAACTGGAAAATTGAATGCTCTTGTTAACTTCCCCCACCCCCAAAATTTGATGCAATTTGTTTGTTCGTTGAGCAGGAAAACAAATTTAGTTCTGCAAGTGGTTACTGGGAGGCCTACATTTGGGCCCCTCATGGGATTGTCATCAATGGCCTTTGACCCACAATGAGTGATCTTCCTTTATGTAACTTTTAAATAATTCATGGAACCAACTATCAAAAAGCTTACAGTTTAAAAGTCTGGGACTGGGAATTTAGACATAATTATGTGGATGCTTGGGCAATGGTAGGATGTGCTGTATTTAAACTCAGGCGGTCTGGATGTGTCTGCTAACTTGTGTGATCCCGAGGCATTTACGTTCCCGTTCTGAGGTTCTATTTTGCCAGAGGGGAATGGGAGGAAATCACCAGAGCTCAGTCCCCCTCAGTGGTAAGCAGGCGAAGTCAGGAGATGACATGCTAGAAGGATTTTGTGACAAAATAGGAAATGAATTATTATTTGAATTTATTATGTTATAAGAAACCCATATATTGTGGATTGAAAATGTGTAGTTCTTTTGGTTGAAGTTTGAAAAATGTATAGATATACCATTTCAACTTTCTGAAAAACACAAGTGATGGTAGATATAAAGTTCTTAGACAAGTACCAGACTCTGGATGGTGAGTGTTATTAAAAACTAAACATGGTCAAGCACAAAGGACACTCAGCTCACCATCAGCCAGCCGTCATTCATGTCACAACATCAAAGAATTAGCCAGCTCCCTTCGAGATTTGTGCCTTTGGGACTTCCAGGGCAGTAAGACCACAGGGAGGGGAAGGAGTTACCCTGTATCCCCAAGAAGACACCGTCTCTACTCCTATCTTAGCCCCTCCTAAATGAATGGTAACACACAGTTCAGCTTGGCTCAGCAACCATGCTTTACTTGGGGATTGGGACAAGCACATTGTTTGCACAAACCCTGAAGACTGTAGGAGTCCCCAGCTTTTTCCCAGCAAAGACTGCGGCTCTGACCCCGTCTAACCTCCATCCGCAGAGTGCAATGGTCATCCTTTGCATGGGATGGAAGTGTGCCTGGGGACCACATGAATTACTCAGAAGTGGACCTGGCCTTTGTGAGCAAGGTAGAAGGGAAGGACACTGTGCTGCCATTCAGAGCTTCTGGCTTGTTCCTGGCTCATCCTGGGTGACCTGGGCTGTTCTATTTTTCTGCAATAGCTGTGCTTGCCCATGTATTCAGGGGAGATAATCATATCACTTCCTTGCACCCTCAGGGTGTTGACAGGGGTCTAAAATATGTGTGGAGACACTAACAAATAAATTACTAAGGTCCTCCATGAATTGAAGTCCTAGGGCTGTGACACATTCACCGCTACATTGGGTGACTTTGATTCATTCACCTTCCCTGGGGTAGACTGCATTCACTTACAGGTTCAAGTCCCATGAACTCCAAACACCCCCTTTGTCCTCAAGATTCCTGTTCTTTTATCCTAAATGTTCCATCTTCTTTGGCCTCTCCTCAAAGTGCTGGCACCCTTCCCTCCCCACCTGCCCCATCCACCCTTCTTGGGGCCAGAAGACACATTTTCTTCTCATTCCCTGCCCCACATGTCATTCACCAGCTTTTCATGGTAGCAGGGGATTCTGGGAGTTTCTTCTTGCATTTCCTTGAGTGACATGAGCACTGGCCCATGCTGGAACGTGGATGGTAGCTGAGGATCAATAATCGGTGCCCCAACCCAAGTGACTTTCTTGAAAAGAGATACCTGGGAAGCATGAGAAGCTGGGCCCGGTAACCGATCTGCCCCACTTTCCACCAAAGACTGTGCAGGGTCTCTGAGGATCCCTGCCCAGCTCCCGCTAAATCAATTTCCCAGCCCCGCAGAAAAACTCGGCAGGGTTGTATTGAATCTATTCCCCTCCATTGCCCCTCACTGCATTCCCAAATCACATCTGGCTTCTAGTGCTTTCTTCCAACCAGCATTTAATCCTCAGCGGTGATCCTTTTAAAGAAATTTAATTTCATTCTCCACCCTTCTCTTCCCACCCAACTTTGCCCATAAAAAAACAGTTCTGGGAATTTTCAAATTCTGACATCACATAAAAACTTCTTTGTTCTGCAAAGTACTCATTCTCAATGCTTAATCCATCTCCCGGCACTGTCCGCAGCGATGCACTGTGTGTTCCCAGGGTTTATAGATCTCTCATTTGCTGACTGCTTCTTACAACAGCCTGGAAGTTCAGCATTTTAAAAATCAATCTGGCTCTCCATGTTCCCGCACCCCACCTCACAGTTTGCACAAAGTGGCAGTCTGTTCACTGAAGTCTTTTGAAGATATTATTAGCTCTTATTTCTGAACTACCCCAGGCCTGCAATCAAACACCAGTTCGATGCCCTCAGCCAAATCCCACATGGACACCTTCACAGCCATCCACACACTCAACTCCACCCTTTCCCCAGACACATTTCCAGAAATGTGGGTGGAAAGTTTCAAATCCCAGGTACCACAGAGAGCCTTAACTAGAACCCTGTGATTCCACAAATGATCGGTAGAAAAAATATTAATGATCATAACAAAAGTGGCAATCAAAATTAGTATTAGAAATAAGGAACACCTTTTTTTGGAATCTCACCCTGTACCAGGCACAGTGCTAATTACTTTACCTGAGTTATAACCCCCAGAAAAATCTGCAGTGGTAGGTACTGTTATTATCCCCATTGTTGAGATGAAGTTGAGGCACGAGGCAGTGAGTGACCTGCTCGAGATCACACAAGCATGGTTTAGTGGAGTCTGGATCAGGCTTAGGCTGTCTGGCCCCAAAGCCCATGCACATAACTGCTACTCAGCACTGCTTTCCTGGGACCAATTTGAAGGAACTAAAGCAAAGGAGAATCTTTATCATGAAAGCACTGGGTTGGCTGGAGGAGCCCAAGAGAAGAAGTTGGGCCTCAGGAGCAACTGTAGTCTGGCACTTCAAGGCCTCCAGCATGCTCTGGTGTGTGTCATTCATTCGACTTTCCCCCAGGCGCATCACGTTCCACAAAATGTGGCTAGTATCAGACTCCAGGTTATCACGGTAGAACTTCAGACTGATCTTGCTCTCTCTTCCAGGATTCAAAAATGCCTTGGGGTGGCCACCTTTGGCTGGGGCAAGTCACAAAAATCCATGGTCATTCCCACAGTAGCCATGTGGGTAGGGCAGAGGAAAAGGGGAAGAGCGGTTCCCAGAAGGAAGGCAGTCAATTCCCCAAGGAAAAGGATGCTGGGAAGATCATCAAACGAGTGTGCCTTAGAATGACCTTCGGTAGGTTAAATCACCTAGGATGGTGATGACAACATGTTTCTTCCTTATAGAACTGTTATGAGGACAAAATAAGAAATTATATATAAAATGCTTGGCATGGTGCCTGGCACATGGTAAATAGCCAATAAATGTTAGCTATTACTATTATTAAGTCTGAGCCATTGCAAGCTCACTGTGCCTAGCTCAATTTTATTCCTTATAAATAAACATTATTATACTAAATCCTTTGGCACACAAGATTCTCATAGCTGGTTCTTATTCCATCTTGAAAAAGTGGGGAAAGAACTAAGGCAAGAGCTGCAATGTCCCCAGAAAAATCTGCTCTAGGATGATCATGGATCCAGCAGGTATGATGGGAAAGCAGGGAATGGAAAGCTTTAAATGTGTCTTTTCTGAGTCCACACCCTTTATGTATTTCATGGTTGACCAGAGATTTGAGGGCTCTGAAGATGGATGGGAATCCCCCATTCCTGACTGCCCTTCCTCCTTGTCAATGTCCTGGTCCCCGGCACATCGCTCAGGCTCCCTGAGGCCACTGAAGCAGAGTAGGCAGGGAGAGCTGGGGGGTCCCTGGCTAGTGAGGAAAGAAAACAGATTCCTTGCTCCTTCCATCTTAGTCCACAAAATCATTTATGCTTCAGGAAACTTCCAGTGCTGCCAAGACCTCTCATGCCTGCTCTCCATCACGTCTCCAGACTCAGTGAGTCCAGCATTAGAGAATATTCTTTGGTTGGCTGATCGGGGCTGAAGGAGGGAATCAGACACTTGGAGACCTAAATGCCAAATGCATGTCTTATTCAGATAAGTTTTCATCTGGGTATTTTCTATACTATCAAACTCTGTATCCTTCAGTGAAGACATTTGTCTTAGCTGAATAAAAACTCTTAATGGTTTAATAAAAAGCACTTAACTCAGTTTTCCTAGTTTTATGAGTGCCTTGAGGTCCTTTAGGAGAGCAAACATCTTTGCTGGGATCATTGAGGGAAACATAATTATTTTTCTGCCTTCTGATATATTATTTTCTGGAAAGAACAGTTCCAGATGCTCATCATATGCTTGCAAATCCTCCGAAGCTCCATCGGAAGACAGGGTATTCTCAATGATGAACTCAGTGGTGTCCGTCCTTCCTTCCACAACTGATCTGCCAGTCCCTTCAAATACATCTTCTACTTCTTTATTCCTTTCTTTGCTGAAATAGCATCCATGTTATTATCATTGCCAGTTTGTTCTGTTCAGAATAAATGGAGAGAAGAGTCTGGAGGTCAGTTAGAACCAAGTGCCAGGAGCAAAAGCCAAGCAGGAAATTAGGTTAGTAGAAATTTCATGAGGACAAAAACAATCAGGGAAGGGAAGGTGGACCAAATGGGAAGAAGCAGGGGGGAGTCAGAGGGAGAGCCAGGAAGCAAGGAAAGGGCAAAGGAGTGTGACCTTCAGAGGGAGAGAACACAGAGGTGAGGGGAGGGAATGTATGCAACAGGAAAGCCAGGGGAAAGTGAAGAAATGGAACACAACATAGGAGCAGGAGTCTAGCAAGGGAGAGAGGAGACAGTGGGAGCACAGGGAGAAGAGGTAAAGGAGGGAGAGAGGCTGTGGGGGAGAGGGAAAGTAACACATTAAGGACTGTAGAGGGTTGGAGTGAAGAGTTTGATAATCAGACCGGAGCATAGAGATGGTTTTCATTTTACCAATACGCCAATGAAGTAAATAAAGGCTCAGAGAGGTTAGGTGACCTTCCATCCGTCCTTCTGTCCATTCATTCACTCCTTTGGTCATTAAAAGAAGATTTGTTGAGCAACCTCTATGTACCTTGCCCTGTGCTGCATACCAGGGATGTCATGTTGAACAAGGGAAAAGGGTCCTTGCCCTTTAGGAGTGCATGGTCCAGTGGGGGCATATGGACAAGGAAACTGGCAAGTAAAGCACCATGAGAGTCGGGGGGCACATGGGCCATGGGACCTGTAGAAGACACACCTGACAGCTGTTAGTACCAGGCAGGGTGTCTGCAGGCACAAAGGCAAGACGCCAAGAGCCCTCCAGACTTAAGGGAGCTCAGTGACAGAGCCTGAACTGGAAGCCCAATCTCCTGGTTGCCAGTCTCCTACATTCAGCTGCCTCTGGGGTCTGGTTCTGTCCCCTTCAAAATCCAACATCCTGACAACTCATCTCTAAACTGATGGCAGAGGATCAAATCCAGTAAGCACCCCCTTTTTGACCCATTAGGAAGCTCTTCAGTGGCTCACTGTTCCTTTCAGGGTCAAATCTAAGCTCTTAGCATCCAGACCCTCCCTCCTTCAGTTGGCCTGTGTTTACCATTTGCCCATCTTCTCACCCCTTCCCTCTTCTTCCCATTGTGTTCTAGCCACACCTCCTCTTACAGGTGTAGGGATGGGCCTCTGTTGTTTTACCGGCAAGGCCCTCTTTGCTGTATCTGCCCCATTCTATTGTCCCAAAGCCCTGGACATAATCTTTGAACTCATCCTAGACTCAGCCCAGGTTCCACCTCCTCTCAAAGAGCCCTTTCCCTCTAATCTCCCACTCTGAGCAGGTGTGATCAGGTGTCCCCTCCTCTAGACTCCTACTGCATCTCCCTCATAGCAGTTACCACACAGGACATCTTACTCATCTCTTGATTTATCTGCCGCCCCAGTAGACTGGGAGGCCTTCGAAGGCAGGGATGGTAGCCTGTTCATTTATCTGTTTGCCACCAGCATTGGGCATAACTCCTTGCTTACACATAGTATTTAATAAATCTTTGGGGAGCTGACTTGAAATGAGTGCCCAGTGAGTTAAGTTGCAGGCACCATCTAGCTCAGTTTGGAGCAACTGGTCAACTTCTCCTTCCACATGAGACAAAACAAGCTTTGAGGTGCAAAACAGAATTTTGGACTTCCTGTGAGAGACCACTGGGTGAGGTCTCCATCTGATGAGGTCTAGATACCTCTCCTGGCTGTGTCTGCGAGCACACACAGCCTAGGGAGAATGGCACACTTGGATTTGGGCTCTCTTGGTGCTGGCTCCATATTTCATAGAACCTTAGAGTAAGTTTCAGTGAGTTCGACTCCATTAATCTATTAAGAAGGGAACAGAGGGATCTTATCATCTTCATTTATTGCATTGTTCCTAGCCAGTTAATTAATTCATATGTTCAACTAATAATTGTAAAGTATCAGGCTAGATACTCACCTTCTTAGTGTATCCCCTTGGTGTACATTTATTTTGCTCTGCTCAGGGTATACAGTGTTACTGTTCTTTGCTGAGTAAACTTTAATCAGCATTTCCCTCATTAGCCCATGGTAGCATATAAGCTTATGGTTCATGCAATTCATTTCATCTTTTTCAATTTAATAAGACACAAGTTGGGTGGTCATTAAGGATCTCCTGTTGTGCATGAAGAAACAAAAATAAACATGCATAAAATTAACTCTGGTTCATTATGTTCAGCAAGAAAAGTTTTATCCCCTCCTGTCACCATAGCAAAGGCCAAAGGCGAAGTTGGGAAAGTACTGTTTTTATTTCCTTCCCTTTCCTCTATCCACGCGACATAAACAACATGACAATTAAATAGTAGGTTAATTTTGTTGTCCTGATAGCTGATTTGGATCATCACAGTGCAACCTAGTGGACTTCAATCACTAATTCTTCCAGGACCTAACGATTAAAAAAAAAAAAAAGTCTCTGCCTTTGAAGAATGCACAGTGATATACCTAGAAAACGTTAATGAACTGACCGCTCAGTGTATGTAGAATGTGACAACACTTGGGGCAGGTGTGTGGTTGGGGAGGCAGAGTCTTTCAGGGAAGCCTCACAGAAGAGATAACCCCGAGAACCTATTCAAATGGCTCTGGTACAGAGGATGCCAACCAGAACAGCTATTACTCCCACTCCTAACAGGACTCATTGGGACAGGGCTTTCTGGGCAAAAGACTACGCTTGTTCCTAGAGAAAAGTTCTGGGTCCATTTAGATTCCCAGATTCCTATCTGAGTTACCATGGTGAAGGTTGGAATTGGGGGATTATCTGGAATATTGCCTTCTGGTAGTGCTCTAATCAGAAAGTTATACCAAAAAGCAGAGACCAACATTTAGCCAATGCTCAATCCCACAGTCCTCATCCTCCTCCCTAGAGCCACCCACAAATGCAGAGTCTATCAGGGGAGGTTTTTGCTGTCATCATTCTATGTGGGCTCTGTCTCAAGCGGACTCCCCAACAGCATCAGTCATTCTAGGGAAGGGAGGGTCTGGTCTTCTCTCCAGGCAGCAGAGAGAACTATCCCTCGTCTATACTTCTGATGAAGGGCTTAGTGAGGGGAGAGAGCACATTGAAATTCATCTCAGAATTTTATCCACATAATCAACCTTTAGGATAACAGAATTTTCCATGCCCCAGGCTTTCCCTGCAATGATTACTACTGGCACAGATGTTGGAAAATGTTAATAGTGGCCTCTACTGTCCAGACATAGTATTGCCACACACTTAAATCTTGTCTAGATATTTTCATATTCATTCATGTGTTCGTTCACTCATTCATTCATCCATCCATTTTATTGATAAACATTTATTGAGCATTTACTATATGTCAAGCTAGTAAGATAATGTGATTCAAAGGGTGCAAAGATGAATGCCCCACTCCCCTTTCCCAAACTTCAAATTTTCTTACTGATCCAGACATAAAGGCTGAGATTTACAAATTTCTCTCTCCTTGATGGTAAGGTATAGTAATCCACCGTGACAATGCAGAGGATATTCAGTTTAAGATAATATATTACTCCTTGGTAGTCATTGACACTTTAGCAGAAATTAGTTTATTCTATCAAAAAGAAACATCCCTAGGGTGAATAAATATAGAATCATGTAAGTGTGGATTAATAAAAGGATAAGAAGTAGCCTAAAATAGCCCCTGGAAAAGATAGGGCAATGAGACCCAAAGGGCTAAAAGGAGAACTGGGGACATTAGACACCTGGAGAAAAGAGGGAGGCCAGAGAAAAGGTAGTAAAACTAGTGGCTTTGGGGGGGCTGGGAGAGTTCTGAGTTCAAATCTGACCTTTCTAATTTACTAGCATTTGATTTCACGTAAGCTTCTTAACCTCTCTAAACTTCCCTCCAAACTTCTCATATAGCATTGTGGGAACTGAATTATATAATGGCATGTAAAGTACTTAGCACAGTGCCAAGTATAGTGTAAGCATTCAGTAAATATTAGCCATAATGATTAGAGGGGAGGGAAAATGAGGCTGTAGGAGACAATGGGGACGAACTACTGCTCACAGTTTTGACTAAATCCATCCTTCTCTCTGCTTATCACATTCTCCAGGCCAGTTATTTGTGCTGCTTTCTTAGTTTTTCACACAGATCTCCTTCAAAGGGCATAGCCCCAGGGCATGTCCAAGTTCTTGACCTTGCAGCTGGAGAACGGAACCAAGGATCAGTCCAGAGAACTGTGGGAGGAGTCCGGGGGTCACTGTCAGTCCCAGGGCTGCTATGAGGAAGCTGAGGGAAAGCCTCCATGGAGATTGCCAGAATTTAGCATATGAAGGCAGATCATTCCCTGTGGTCATTGTGGCCCCTCCTCCCTCTGCTCCTGCTCCTATTGGCTGGTGCCACCACCCATCCTTGTTCTTTCAGAGAAACACAAAGACAAGAGCTACTTCTGGAGGTCTCAAATACCTTAGCATTTATCTAGAATCTCACCAGAATCCTATTCCTGGAGATTTGAAGGTTTGTCAATGGTTATGCATCTCCCAAAATTAGCATGCCTCATTAGTTTGGCTCAGAAGTAACTGGAAAATGCAGCTACCCACAGCAGCTGGAAGGGTTTTCAAAGGAATCAGCCAGCCACAAAGCATATCAGAGGGATGCCATGAGATCCTTAGAAATCCACATCTCATATTCAGAGCTCAGACCTCAGTGAGTCAATAATCAATGAGTAGTCAAGCTGTACTGTTACTTAAGTGTGGTATCAAGAATGGTATGTGGGGCTAATCTGAATACCAACCTCAGGAACTCCGGTTGCCAAGTCCAGTCAGGAGACCTCTGTGCAATAGAAGCTGACAGGCTCAAGGAGAGTTTAGAGAAATTAGGGGGCTGAATTTGGGGTATTGGGTCAACAGGATTAAAATTCTTAGGGAGAAGAGGAGGATAAAGACTACACTACCTGCTTAGAGACTCCCTAGTGAGTAGCCTAATCACCTTAACGTAGAGGGTTTGAAGAAAGAAGGGCTTCTCTGGGGGATACTGACTTATTGGTTGGGGTCCTCTTTAGGGAGACCTCAGGTGAAGCCTTCTGAATGTATTCCAATCCAGTGCTATAAAAATAGGTGCCCTGATTTTTTCAAGGAAACCAAAAAGTTATACCATGGGCAGAGAGGGTGTCCTTCCTATAGCAAAGAAGCACAGTTGGGCAGCTTCTTGGCAGCCCCTCCAGAGTCATCATGAAACAAAGTCTTGCCAGTGGTTGAGAACAAATTATCTGGAATTTGTATCCCAGCTCAACCTGTGTGTAATCTTGAACAGCCTTTTTAACTCTTCTGAACCTTAATTTTTTCACCTGTCAAATGGGGATAATAGTGTCAAGCTGCTACAGTGAAGATGAAATGTATGGAAGAGGCTTGGCATAAAATAATGCTCTAAGTATATAGGCTAATATAATCCATATGCCCCAGAACCTACCAACTTATAACCATAGCATGAAGTCCTATTTCCTTTTATTGGCCGCATTTGTACCATATGAGCCCCAGTGGCCAAATTGCCAGTGGTGATAAGTAGAATTTAACAGAGGGTGCTGATGGTTTAAGTACCAGTCCCGGAGAAGCAGGAGCAGGTCCTACCAAAGGGAGGCAGCCAAATCATTTTGTACCAACAAGGTCCCTTGACGTCCTCTTCCACACTGGTGGGGAACTTTGAGCTGGGTATCAATCTCCTTCCATCTTTCTTACATCATTTACCCTGGTGGATGCTTGAAGGGAAGCACAGATAGTGGACTTCATTAACAGAGGGTAGACAAGTGTCGCCAAAGGATGCTGGGCTAGATAGAATTCATTCACAGAAACAGAGATGAATCCAAGGGTTGGATCTACTCTACCTCTTGGGCCACACCAGGAAGGTAATTGAATGTTTACAAAATACATAACTGGATGGAGAAATGGAAACACAGAGAGGTTAAATGACCTGCACAGGTCAGACCCAGAGCCGGTATTCACATGGGAGCCTACTTCTGCTCTCTGTTGCACTCTGCTTTTTTTCAAATTCATGCAACTGAGTCCTGTCTGCTCCATTCCCTTTCTTTCTCTCCTTCTCTTCCTCTCATATGAATTTCACTCCATGTGGACAATGTATGCATACATATTGAAAGTTGGTGCAAGTTTTCTCACCCAAAACTGTGTAGGTCTGTGTGTATAAATTAAACCGGGAGTTTCCAATTATCCACTCTAAAGAGAATTGCCAATGAAATGAAGAATCCAAGAGAGCAATTACACATAACCCCAAATGGTTTATTTTTAATGTGAGGATGAACTATATACTCCTTTATTTGCAGCACATTTAATTTCTCCATTGCACCTTGTGATCACTAATAACGCAAGTGAATTTGCATTCTTTGAGCACCTAGCCAGTGACAGTATAGGCAATGAGCCACCCAGAAGCATGCTGGGTGGCAGAGGAAGCCAGCTGGAGATTAAACGCTTGCTCTACAAAGATCTGCACTTAAATGGCCTGTCCCCACCGTTGGGGATGATCAAGGCCGAGGGACATGGCCAGAGGGAAGAGAAAAACATACTGGGAGATGAGGGGAACTGACGACTTCAACAGGTTCCTTCCAACTCAGCGTGTGTGTGTGTGTGTGTGTGTAAGAACGGACTCCAAGTGCCTCAATTTTAGAACATCCTTTCCCTCCGAATTCTTCCCTTTCTTTCTCCAGATCCTCTAAGTCCCGACTGGCCTTTCCCGATTCCCAAGCCAGCAGCATATTTCATCTTGTATTTGTATGATTTCCAGTGTGCTGGGCTTGTCTATTTTCATTAGGTGGTGCTCTCCACAGGGCAGGGAGCCGGGTCCACTCGCAAAGCACCATGTGTGTCCAGCCCCTTATAAATAATACAAACAGACAAGAAATTGGCTAATGCCTGAGATAAGCAGTTGACACAAAAATCCACGTGTAGATGGCATCGCAATGAGAGGTAAAAGCACAAACCTCCACGTGGGTTTATAGGAAGCAAATGCTTCAAAGAGATGAATGTTACAACCCAGAAAATTTCATCAGCAAAAATATTCCAAGCAGGTTCCTCTGAGTATGTGTGGAACATATGAAAATGGCGTATCTCCTTTTACACCGGAACTAGGAAAGAAAATGTTATTAGTAGGAATGACATATGTGAGCTTCGCTGTGAATAAATATACAATGTCTCTCTATATATTATACACATAATAATAACACCTCAAATCTATATGGTGCTGTGCTTCCCAGGAACTAAAAATGATCCATGGTTATCATCATTTCATTTATCCTTACGGATTTTTTCACTTATATTTTGCTAATGTGTTACCAAAATATAGAAACATTTAAAAGCCATTCTTCCAGCACTTTTTTTTTTTCATGCAATCCCACCTTTCCATTATCCTCTCCTTAAAATGCAGTTAGAGGAATCCCATTATAGGGTATTGTAGTTTATCCATAGGCTTGCATAGCAGATGCTTCCCTTGTGCTGTTACAGGGCTCTAGGGACCAACAGTCCTGAGTTTGCTCCCCCAACCCCCATCCTGAGTTTCCACAGAGTTCAAATTCCCAAAAGGGCCACGATTTGGTGTTGGAGTAATATGTCAGATGATATGTCTCTAGTACTTTACAGCGGAGGGGTCGTGCACAAAACTGTGATTACTTGCTAAGGCTTTTGCAAAAAAAAAAAAAAAAAAATCAGTCAGCAGATAAATTCATCTACCTCCCAGTAAGCCCTGAAGTAGACTTTGGGGATCTGGGGTGGGAGTATGGAATGTGAATTGTTTCCCATGCCTCCAAAGAGGAGAAGCCCAGAGGGCACAATTTGGAGACAGGCCTTGGGAAGTCACTGAGCAGCATGAAGACACAGGGGACTGTGCTTTGGGTGCTCAAAGGAGCTGTCAAGGCAGCAAAGTGGAGTGATGAGCACTAAAACCACTTACAGAGCAGTTCTGCCCCCAAGCAAAACCTGAATCTGCAGTGTTCTGAGTTAGAAAAGCCCTTTTGCCATTCATTGCTTACTCAGTCCTCTGGGTAATCTTATAAATCAGACCATTTTATAGATGTGTAAACTGATGCTCAGAGAGGCAGTTGTTTTCCTGAGATCTCCCTGTCTCGTGATCATGGCACACGCTAGCTTGCTTCTAGGCTCTGGGAGACAGGTATGTGGTCACCAAGCTCTCTTGCCTGTTGTCCCAGATGTGCAAAGATGGAACGGAGTATGAACGAGACAGCAGACTACCCTGCACAGGTGTGTTGATGACTTTAAGGCCCACGGGCTAAAACCAACATGACACTTCTTTGATTCTCCCATCTGGGCTGTGTGTGGTCTTTCTGTGCCAGCTCTTTTGTCACCGCAGAGCTCTTTACTCTGTTGACCCAAATGCCCCCTTTGGCTGCAGAGCTAGCTTGCTACTTAAAATATCATTTTATTATAGCACTTGCTGAAGTTTTGAGGAGCAGCCAGATACTCTGGAAGAAATGCCAGTTTTAGTCCTTCGATGATTTCAAATTCCTGCTTATTCTCTGGATTCTCCTTCTTATATTTATTTATTGATAGCAAGTAAGCTGGATAGGAACAAGTTTTGTTTTCTTATCCTGGGTAAGAACAGAATGATTTGGGAGCTCTGAATCCTATTTGTACAGGCCTCAAGGAGGCCTTTTGGACTTTGGAAAGTGAACACAAATCCATCAGATTAAGAATAAAAAGGACAAGAGTGTGCCAGGGCACAGAGAATACACAAGGCAGAGCATGCTCAAAGGTATGGTAACATTGACCCAGAACTGCATAGTCCCAGAACTGTATGCATTCGGCATTTGTGTGGCATAAACTATGAGTTAGGAAATAAAACCAGAGAAGTATACTAAGGATCAGATTATTAAAGACCTTTTTGT
This sequence comes from Halichoerus grypus, assembly GCF_964656455.1. Classification (NCBI taxonomy): domain Eukaryota; kingdom Metazoa; phylum Chordata; class Mammalia; order Carnivora; family Phocidae; genus Halichoerus; species Halichoerus grypus. The sequence continues at coordinate 104,905,614 of NC_135718.1, read as the reverse complement.
GCCAAAGAGCTTGATTTTATCCCTCCACTCCTGAAAAGTTATTGTACCCCCAACACTTGGCATATTGTTTCGTGAAATTTCTTAGCCAACTCACCAGCACCCCGCCCCCCTTCCCCAAGCCCTTAGGTCGTGGAGTAACCAGCAGAAATAAGCCACGACTTTTTGAATATTACTTTGGCAGAATGGTGGAAGAAATCAGGGGAGAAGATGCTGAGGGCAAGGAGATCAGATTGGAGATGCTGGGGAGAGTCTAAACAAGAGTCAATGAGAACCTGAAGGAGAGCAGCACTGGGGAGCAGAGGGGACACTGAGGCAGCACACAGGACTTGGGACTTGGGCCATAAAGGGCTTACTGGCTTGGGCATCCTGCCCTGCTTTTGCATGGGCAGCTGTTGCACTGGACTTCTTCACGTCGAACCCAAGCCACTCACCTACTTGAACACAGCACGTTCTCATGTGCCGGACATTGCTCAAAGCATGTTAAAAAATAACACTAATTTATTCTCACAGCAGCCCATGAGGTAGGTACTCCTGTGACTCCCATATCACAGATGGAAAAACTGAGGCACAAAGGGGTCAGGTAGCTGGTATGTGGTGGAGCCAGTGTCCCGGTGCCTGTGCTTCTAGCGACTCTGCTATGCTGTCTCTCAGTTCATTTAGTGACATTCAACAAATAGTAATTGAGTGCCTGTTTACCTACTTGTCTATGAAAACTCTTTACCAGCTTTTATGAGCATAATCCCATTACGCAGCATGTTCTAAGTGTAGTCTTTCTTACAAGGGGAGATATTTCAGGCTTCCAAAGACAGAGGTCGCCACTGCTACCAACACCCTCGCTCTCTGTTTTCTAAAAGTTTCCAGATACCCCACTGGCCTCCAGGGTATACCTGGCTATGGGCTATCCTCTTGTCCCTTTGGATCACTTTCTTCTCTCAAAGGATTAGCTCAGAGCCCATTGCTCTGATCTCAAGATTTGGGTCTTATATCAGTCTGCTAGAGCTGCCATAACAAAATACCACAGACTGGGTGGCTTAAACAGCAGAGATCTATTTTCTCACAGTTCTGGAGGCTGGAGGTCCAAGATCAAGGTACTGGCAGGGATGGTTTCCTCTGAGGCCTCTCTCCTGGGCTTGCAGACAACCGTCCGATTGCTGCCTCTTCATGTGGTCTTTTCTGCATGCACACATCCTCCTGAGGTCTCTCCGTGCATCCAGTCTCCTCTTCTTTAAAGGACACCAGTCAGACTGAATTAGGGCCACTGCAACAGCCTCATTTTAATATAATCACCTCTTCAAAGATCTTATCTCCCAATATGGTCACCACATTGTGAAGTTCTGAGGGTTAGGACTTCAACATATAAATTTGGGGGGACACAATTCAGCCCATAGCAGGACTCTTCTCTCTATCCCTCCACCACCTAGCTCATAGCTCAACTTTCTCTCAAATGCACATCTTTGGAAATATATCATATTATGGGAATATAGTGAATTAAACTGAAACATACACATCAGTAAAATGGATCTTTCCAGAAATGGGGAATTTGCATGTATGTGATTCCTAAAATGACATTCCTCTGCTTCCCTCCCACAGAGCGGCTTGTGCTCTGACAGCTCAAGAGGAGGCAGTAGTGATAAAAGCACACAGGCTAGCCATGAATCTTCTCATTTTAATGCACTTCATTAAAAACAGCATTTTTATTACAAAGACCTGCCAAAGTGAATATTAGACAGAAATGCATGTTAAGCTGCCATTGATCTTTCCGGCTGGATTGTACATTAAAGAGTGTACTCTCTCACTCTGTTAGCCACTCACACATAAAAGGGAAGTAAGAATCAAAGGTAAAGTGCCTCAGTCCATGCCTCCAACGTCACTATGGCTACCCAGTGGGGCTGAGTGGGGAGGATCAGGCAAGGTGTAGGAGCCACACCTTTGGCTGCAGAGCTAGCTTGCTACTTAAAATATCATTTTATTATAGCCGAGAGGCTGATGGGGGAGCAAGTGAATAAACAATTACAAAGCACAAGATACACCCTGTGTCAGAGTGAGACTGGAGGAGGCACGCAGGTGTCTCCTCTCCAACCTCCTGGACATTTCTTTAGGCTGATTCTCTTTTGAGCCCTTCTCACCATGGCTCTCCTCTTTCTACAGACTGTCCTCCTCCGGCGAGCCCTTTGCATGCTGGTGCTCCCCTGTTTTATCTGCCTTTTAGTTTCATTCTATACATTCTCTTTGGATGATCTGATCCACTCCCAGTCGAATTCCCATTCAACTATCCCATGTACACTGGTAGCTCTTGAATCTGAACCTCTCTCCTTGGCTCCAGATCCACACACCTGCTGCTCATTAGATTTTTCCTCCAGCCCCTCAAAGATGACATATCCAGACCTGAACCCACTCTCTGCACCCCCACCTCTCCTCAGTTTACTCCTTCTCATAGTGAGCATCCCGCATCTCAGTGCCGATGAGAGACCTCCCGAGCATCCCTGCCTCTCCCCTGTGCCCCCACCACCCAGTGCCCGCTGCTGCACGTTTTCCCTCTGAGAGGTTCTTGCATTTGCCCTCTCTGTCCTGCTCACTTGCCCTAATGGAGCGGCTGCCCTCTGCATCTCCCACCTGGACCAGTGCAGTCGTCTTCAGCTGGTTTCCACGCGTGCAGCCTCAGTCTCTCTTCACTCCAGTCTATGAGCCACACTGACACCAGAGAAAAGTGTCCCACATCCAGGCTTCCCATTTTTGAGACTGTTAGGCTCTACTTCCTCAGGAGCTATGCTGGAGCTCCCTAGCCAGCTTTCTAAGAACCTCAAATCTCCTGCTCCCCAGGTGTCAGGGCAGCCCCCAGTCCAGTCACAAGAGGCCACGCAATGCTCCCCAAGCCTGACCATCCAGCTCCTCTGTGGCTTTGCATGTCTTTCCCAGCTGTTGGGAAGCACAACCCCATGCACCAACCTCAGCCCCTGCTTGGTGAGTTTCTAGGCATCCATTAGGGTCCAGCTCAAAACTCTCCTGCTCTCTGAACCTTCTCTGACTGACATACATCATCAGTCACTCTTTGAGTTGTGTTCTCCTGGCAACAAGGCCTTTATCTGCCTCCTGGGAGGACCATGAACTATTCAAGGGTCAAGGCCATGGTTGTTTGTGGTTGAAGCCCCAGAACATCTAGCAGGGAGCCAGGGCTCATTTCTAGTCCTGCTCTGTATTTGGCCCTACCCTCGCCGGTCGTCCCAGCCAGCAGCCCTGTAGGTCCATCAGACTTGACAAGCCCAAGCCGGAGCTCTGTCACTTCCTCATCAAATGCTTCTCTTCCTGGATTTGATGTCAGTTGGTGGCAATCTCCAAACATAAGACCATTTTGACTCCTCCCTCAGACTTGTTCTCTGCCCACTTCACTTCCTAAAACTGTCTCAAGCCTCTGCCCACATCTCCATCCCCATCCCCACTCTGACACTCGACGTCTGACCTTCTTCCCTGCCCGACCTTCCTCTGTTGCCGGGACTAGCACAGCAGGAGCCTCCCAACCAGCCATTCTGCCCTAGCCTCCCTAGACCAGCCTCCACACACTCTGAGAACCACTGCCATCTTCCTGGCGAGAACCCTACCATGATTCCCTTTTACTACCCAAAACACACAGAAAAAGCTCACCCTGCTCAGCACGAACCCTCCTTAGTCTGACTGCTGACGACCTGAGTGGCCTCACCTGCTCCCATCCCCCGACCCCACCTCCTGCTCCGGCCAAACTGAGGCTCTAAACACACCGTGCAGACTCTCATCACCATGCCGTGGCTCTTGCCCTCTCCTCTGCCTGGATGCCTTTCCTTTGGTTCCTTCTACTCACACTTAACACTAAAAGTGGGTAGCTTTCTTTTTTTTTATTATAATTTTTTTATTATGTTATGTTAGTCACCATACAGTACATCATTAGTTTTTGATGTAGTGATCCATGCTTCATTGTTTTCGTATTAACACCCAGTGTTCCATTCAGTACATGCCTTCCTTAATACCCATCACCAGGCTAACCCATTCCCCCCACCCCCCTCCCCTCTAAAACCCTGAGTCTGTTTCTTAGAGTCCATAGTCTCTCATGGTTCATCTCCCCCTCTGATTTCCCCCGCTTCATTTTTCCCCTCCTTCTCCTAATGTCCTCCATGCTATTCCTTATGTTCCACAAATAAGTAAAACCATATAATAACGTGGGTAACTTTCTCAGATTTCCTCCTTCTTCCTCAGATGGGATGAATTCCCCCTCCTCTGTGTTTTCATGATTTCCTCTGCATTTACCTCAATATCCTATGCTCCTTGGGGTCAGGAGCCATGTTGTACATGATAGAAGCTCGACAAATGTGGAATAAATGAACATATTTTGTTAAAGGAAGGTCTAAAGGTAAAGGCAACAAACTGTTATATACACCACATGCTTAAATGTAGTATCTCAATTAAACCTCACACGAACTCCATGGGTAAGTACTGTCCCCATCCCTATATGATTGAGGAAGCCAAGCCTCAGAGAGGGTAAGGAATTTGCCCAGAGATTACCAGGAGGGATCCAAACCCATATCTATACCTCTGTACCCATGCCCTTCCCTCCACAGTGTGCGGCCTCCTTTACTAGGCCAGCAGTGACAAGCTCTTACACCCTCGGAAGGTCTTCAGCAAGGAAGGCGAGTAGCCCAAGTTCAGGCCTCTTCCAGCTCTGCATGTCCTCGGGCGCAGGGCTGAGCCTGAGCTTTCTCTGCTGCCATATCATATTGCAAACTTCCATCTAATTTGCCGTTCCCTCTCTCCCAAAGGACACATTTGCATTAGTACTTTAAAGGCAAGCTTCTCTCTATGAAGCAGGCACGAATCCATTTTTCACTGGCATTCACATTATGGGAAATGCAGTGCTTTATATATTAACGAAAATTCAATAAATGTCATTTAAGCCCAATTTTCCCACTTGTAGGTCAGAGAGCAACCCTGTGGGGTGGGGGGAAAATTCCCACCTACCTCCTTGTCCTCCCTGCCCTGGCCGCCACCGTCCCCTCAGACACTGTCCCACTCAATATGACTGTACTAATAGTAGGGTGGCAGTGAACGCCAGCCCTGTTCATCAAGGAGCCTCAAGTCTCACCTTGTCTTTCATATCCCTCTCCAAAACTCTCAGCTGTCTCTGGATGTCTGTCCATGGGCAAGCCCCTCAAATATCTCCCCAGGGGTCTAAAATCCCAAGTCAGAAAGGTCATTCCTCTGAGTTGAGCATTGCTTAAATTCTTCTGTTCTCTTTTAGGATGGAAATACTCCATTAAGTCACTTACACCTTAGATTCATTGTTGCATCTTGCAAACCAGGTCAGCCTGTGGTTTGAACTTGAGTTTGAAAGGGTTAAGGAAAACCAGGGGGCAGAAAGCAAACTGCTCTGTGTTTGCTGTTCTTGCAAGGTTGACCCTCTCTGGCCCAGAGCAGGAGGGCTGGGGACAGGCAGAGCAAGAGGCTTCCTCTGGCCCCATGCTGGGAGAGAGTATATATCATGCTCGGGCAGGACGTATTCCCTCAGCTCTGAGTGCAGGACTCCTGGGACACTTAGGAATATGGGTCCAGGTCTGCTCTCTGCATTGAATAATAATTCAGTAAAATCTCAATTAAAACCAAGTCATAAATCACATTTAATGTTGCCCTGATGGGTCGAATCTAATATGCCATACCTATTAATCATCTGCCAGGCCCTGGGA